>NC_063332.1:176665449-176730071 GCF_021869965.1 Rhincodon typus
GCCCCCAAGGGGACTGTGAGGGGACTGCAGTTCCCCCCGTTGCCCCCGGGGGTGTGGGGGGGCTGCAGTTCCCCCCGTTGCCCCCAGGGGGTGTGAGGGGACTGCAGTTCCCCCCGTTGCCCCCAGGGGGTGTGAGGGGACTGCAGTTCCCCCCGTTGCCCCCAGGGGGTGTGAGGTGGCTGCATTTCCCCCCCGTTGCCCCCAAGGGGACTGTGAGGGGGCTGCAGTTCCCCACATTGCCCCCAGGGGGAGTGAGGTGGTTGCAGTTCCCCCCCGTTGCCCCTAGGCGGGGCTGAGGGTCCCGGGCGGGCGGGGAATTTCCAGCCGGGGAGCACTGGGCCCCGGGAAGAGGAGAGAGTTTGCCGGGTGTATGGAGTGGTGAGTGGCGGTGTAGAGCCGGTGGATTGTGAGTTGGGAATACATTGTAACTTGTGTCTGATAGTTTGTAGCTGGAGGTTGCTACTTTGTAGTTGCTGGAGGATTCGCTTTGACGGTGAGTAAAACCCAGTGAATGGTTCGCTCCTCACTCCGTCAGAGTGACAGCTCCGTTAACCTACCCTTCTCCCTCACTCCCAATCCGCCTCGACATCTGCTTCAGTGCTGAGCGGCCGCCGACACCAGCGGAAGGCCCGAGTTTCCGCCTGAGGCTCTCCCTCAATCCCTCACTTTCCTTATCCTCTGTCAATCCCTCATCTCAATTCCTCCTCCTACTTCAATTCCCTCCCTTAATGCCTCACCCCCCCCCCTTTCTCACTGCCCTCTCACCTCTTAAATCCCTTTTTCTCAGTGTTTGAAAGGTGACTGTCTCTCCTTGTCTTTCAAGCAGACTCTCAGGCTGTTTAATGTGCTGATGATGAGTAGCGTTGTGTTGTGTTGTGTTGATGTTCATTCGTAAAACCATAAGAAGCAGGACCAGAAGTCGGCCACTCTGTCCATCGAGCCTAATCTGTCCTTCAGTGAGACCAGGCTGACCTGCTAATCCTCAACTCCACTTCCTGCCTTTTCCCCATAACCCTTCGTTCTCTTACTGATTAAAAATCTTGTCTGGCATTGCCTGAAAGGGTGGTAAAGGCAGAAACCCTCATAACATTTAAGAAATATTTTGATGTGCACTTGTGATGCCAAGACAGACGAGGTTCTGGGCCAAATGCTGAAAATGGGATTAAAGTAGGTTATTTGACCAGTACAGATTCCATGGACCAAAAGGCCTTGTTTTGTTCTGTAGGTCTCTATGACTGTGTGATTGTAAGGTCACCTCACATTCTACTAAATGCCAGTGAGTACAGGCCTAACCTACTCAACCTCTTCCCCATCAGACAGTTCCCCACCCCCCAAATATCTGGGATCAATCAAATGAACCTTCCCTGGATTGCCTCCAATACTAGTATATCTTTACTTCGATAAGGGCTCCAAAATGGTTCATTGTATTCCAGCTTTTGTAACTAAAGACAAAAGGTTCAGAGAGCTGAAGGGCAGGTAAGTTATAGCTGGCAGGTGAAATCTGTAGGTTTCTTAATGTTGGGCTGAGTTAATTATTTGATCAGGGCAGTGTGAAGGTGCTGATTCTGAAAGGTGTATTCTTGTTATGATGCTGTTCTTTAGTGTCTTAAAGCGTGGTGATATTTCACTGTTTCATTCATCACAACCCATGTGAAGATGAAGAAGTGAAAGTGAGTGTTGGATTAACAGGGGAGATTCTTGTTAATGCCAAATTGTGGAATAGGTAATATTTCCAAATAAGTTGGTTCTAATGGTGTAATTTTTAGAAATTAGGTTTTTTTGTGGATTACTTGATGCTTGTTCAAGGATATGCTATGAATGATATTGAGGCTAATTAAAATGGTTGAGAAATAAGCACATGTACTTCAAAGTAAAACAGTTGTTTATTGTAATATATAGAGTTTTCAGGTTGTGTAGCATCAGGGTGGTGTGAGTGTGTGTGTGAGTGTGAGAGAGAGAATGCCCTATCTCTCAGAGTTGGTGGTCACTGGGTAAGATGTTCAGGAGTGATGTCAGGCAGCACTTTGTCACTCAAAGGGAAAAAGTATCCCACAAAGAGCTGATCAAGATCGGAGTCAGTCACAAATTTCAAAACAGCGATCAATAGATATTTATTAGATAGGAGATTAAAATTATGAAACACAGAATAAATAGTACCTTTGTAATAAAACGTCCCAAGTTCTTCACAGGAGTATTGTAAAGCAGAATTTGACAGCTAACCACATGGGGAGGTATTAGGTCAGGTTACGGAAAACTTGGTCAAGGAGGTGGGTTTTGAGAAGTATCTGGTGGAAGGTGGAAAATGAGACAGTGCTGAGAGTTTAAGGAGGGCATTCCAGAGCATATGGTCCAGAGCATATGGTCCAGGCATTTGAAGGCATGGCCACCAATGAAAGAGCGACTAAAACTGGGAATGTTCAAGAGACTAGAATTAGAGAAGTGCAGCTATCTCTGAGGGGTGTGGGGTTGGAGGAGGTTACAGAAATTGGGAGGAGATGAGGCCGTTAGGGATCTGGAAACAAGAATGATATTTTAAAATAAAGATGTTGCTTAATCTGGGGCCAGTTTGTCAGCGAGCCAAGGGGTGATAAGGAACAGGACCCACTGAGAGTTATCACATGAACAGCAGAGTTTTGGATGGCCTCAAGGTCACAGAGAGGGTAGAATGTGGGGACCAATGAGAAGTGTATTGGAGTAGCTAAGTAAGTCTAGAGGTGATTATTTAAAAATGAGGGATTCATGAATGATGAGCTGAGACAGGGTGAAGTTGAGGGATGTTACTGGGCTGGTAGTAAGTGGTCTTAGTGATCGTGCAAAGTAAGAGGTCAAAATCAGGATTTTATGAAAAACCACGGCTGTGACTGACAGGGTGAGAGAGGCGTTGGTCATTAGGGAACATTGTTGGAGCGGGAACTAGAACCAATGACTTCCCAATATTTAATTGAAGGGAATTTCTGCTCATCCAGTTCTGGATGTTAACTCAGTAGTCTGACAGTTTAGAGAGAGTGGAAAAATTGAGAGAGCTGATGGTGAGGTCAAGCTGGGGTTGTCGGAGAACACGTGAGAATGAACACTGTACTTTTACGTGATGTCACTGAGGAGCAGCATGTAAATGGGAAATTGGATGAGGCCAATGATTGACCCAAAGTAGGTTAATACCAGCTTGTAAAATAGGAGCAAGAATAGGTCATTCAGCCCCTTAAACCTGCTTCAACATTCAACAAGATCATGATTGATCTGTTTGTGCTGTGAGTTTCACATTTCCCCAATACCATAGATTCTTGTCAGGCAGGGGAATCGGTCTAACTATGCCTTAAAAATATTCAATGATGCATTGCCTTCCAAAGTCATCCCTTTGAGAGAGAACAAAATTTCTCATCTCTGTTTTAAAAGGGTGACCCCTTCTTTTAAAACCGTGCTCCCTAGTTCTGATCTGACCTACAAGAGGAAACATCTTGTCCGCATCCACCTTGTCAACGCCATCCAGGATCTTACACACTTCAATCAGGTCACTCCTCACTCTTCTGAACTCTAGTGGAAACAAACCCAATCTGTCCAACCTATCCTCAAAAGAAAATCCGCTCATTCTCGGTGGCAATCTAAATAAATTCCTCCTCTGAACCACCTGTAATGGAAAACTTGGAAGGAGACCATAAAACATGGTGAAGAGGAGATTCAGATTGCCCATTATCTGGCCAGTTGGTGAGACAGGCCTGAGTGGTGGAATAGTCTCTTCCTGATCTGAATAATGAGTCTGTAATGTCGCTCAGTTTGTTCTGAGATGTTTTATCAATGACAGTGTTAGACCACACCAGTTGAATCTGCTGGTCAGGTTTATCTTTCAGGTCTTTGCTCAGTCAGTGACATCATAAAATATAGGCAGAAATACCAGAGATGAATATTTGTTGAGGGAACCTTTGGAGCTGTGTATCTCCTTTGTTAGTTTTAGGTTACAGATCAAAAACAGGTATGTATTACAGGAGTGGAAAGTGAGGAACCAATTTCAATAAGTTGTAAGAATTTCACAAAACTAAAGTCATCAGATATTAAATAAAAACCGAAAGAACTGCAGATGCTGTAAATCAGGAACAAATTCCAGCAACTTCTGTTTTTGTTTCATCATATATTAAACCTGCAGGTAAATTTTAAAGATCCCACAGGTTTATTTTGAAGAAGAGTGATGGTGGGGTTGGGGTGGTGTGGGTGAGGGGTTGGTTACCTTCAGCTCTGATCGAAAATGATGCTACACCCAACACTGATTAAAAAAGTGATCTGCTGATTCCTGCATTGCTGTGCGTGGGATCTTGCAGTGTGAAGATTGGTGGCTTTATCCCTGCATTATAACAATGATTATGCTGACAAAATGTTCTTTGTTGGGTGTTAAAGCACTTTGATAAGTCCTGAGATTAATGAAGGCACTATACAAGTGCAGGTTGGCCTTGTTAAATATTTGTAGCAGTGATGGACAGGGGGTAATTTGTGATGATCCATTACTCCCCACAGGAAGAATGAATAGAGCCCAATTGTATATTTCCTGTTCAAACTCAAAACCAGTTGTTACAATTGTTTCTCTATTAAACTACATAATATTTTTCTGTATGAGAAAGTATTTAATTTTGAAAAGAAA
The DNA here is from genome assembly GCF_021869965.1 of Rhincodon typus. NCBI lineage: Eukaryota > Metazoa > Chordata > Chondrichthyes > Orectolobiformes > Rhincodontidae > Rhincodon > Rhincodon typus. The sequence goes on from NC_063332.1 coordinate 176,670,077, forward strand.
CTGTTACTTGTGGCACATTCACTACCCATTTCTTCAGAATTTTAGTTTTGTGTAAAGGGATATTTCATGTCAGAGCTTAGTCATATCCAGGAAGTATCCAGTGCAGCAACAGGAGGAAAGTGTAAAAGTACTGCAGACATACAGTTGGCTTAGAACGAAGATGCTGACATTACTTCCTGGATGTGTTACCGAGGCATTTCCCATCCCCAACACGTGGATGTGGTATATCTGATTAAAGCAAACAGCCTACCCACGCAGAAGGAGATGGACTGTTTTCCAGATCAGCAGAGACTCTGGTGACAAAACAATGAGGCCCCAGCACTCGGAGTGGGTTGCTGCATAGCTTGACTGCACAGTGCTGTGACAGAGAAGGGGTTCAAATGAGCAGACAAATTAGGGGCAGCAGTAGGTCACTTGGCATCTTGAACCCTCTCTGCCATTCAATGTGATCATGTCTGATCTGATTACTCCATGTTTCCATCTACACACCACCCTCCTGATAGACTTTCACCCACATGCTCATCAAGAAATTAAAATGAGTTGACACCGGATGAGATTCTTGTTCCAGTTCCTCTGAGTTACCATTATGTAGTCAGAGTTTATGCTGATGAACTCAGCTTAAAGTTACTTTTAAACAAAGACTGGAGACAATAAGGAAGAGCAATAAATACTGGCCTTGCCAGTTATGCCCATATCCCGTGAAGAGATTTTAAGTGTCATTCATTATCTCTTGTGATTTCAGTGATCAGCTGCACCTACTTTTATTACCTTCAGCCAGAGGTGGGAATCTGCTGTGGTGTTTTCTTATTCAGCGTGGGAGGTCAGTGGGCAGTTTACTGACCAGTCCACTCGTGAATCACTGGGGCTGAGCTCACCTGAGAGGGGAAAACCATGTCATGGTCAAGGTCAAGGTCAAGGTCAGTCAGTGCCTTCAGTACAGAAACTCCTTCATCTTGAATTCCCATCCACAGGTCAGTTAGACTCTTCACTGGTGGTAATCCTGTCAATCCTCACAGAGGGAGCATTCTGCAAATCTGGCCCAATGTTCCCAGAGTTGCCACTAAAGTTAAAAATATTATCAAAGTATGCAAAATTCCCCAATTTGTCTGTTGCCTCAGACCCAGGATAACCAAATACACAGACCAGATTTCTGTACTTAAGAGCTACTATTTTTTTTTTTTACAAATAAAAACAATGTAACCACAGGTAAACAATTAAAAACAGTAAACATAAACTCCAGTTTCTCCAGCATCTCATTTTCCACTTGGGGACTCTGCAGACTTCAAGACTCAATATTGAGTTCAATAATTTTAGGGCCTGAACAGTTACTTTCCCATTTCAGTCCATAATTAAAAATACGGAAAAGTAAAAAATATATGGGTTCTTGCAATCCATTGAACACATCTTCCCAAGGGCAGCTCATTAGTGGTGGAATTTCTCCTAGAAAATCAATTATTTATATTTACTCTTGGTACATGGGTGCTGTTAACCGGGGCCAACATTTATTGCCCATTCCTAGTTATCCTTGAGAAGGTGGTGGTGAGCTGACTTCTTCAACTGCTGCAGTCCACCTGCTGTGAATACATCTACAATGCCATTTGGGAGGGAATTCCAGGATTTTGACCCGGTGACAGTGAAGGAACGGTGATATATTACCAAGTCAGGATGGAGAGTGACTTGTAGGGGAACTTGGAGGTTATGGTGTTCCCGTGCATCTGCTGCCCTTTTCCTTCAAGTGGTCGTGGGTTTGGAAAGTGCTGTTTGAGGATGTTTGGTGAATTTTTGCAGTATATCTTGTAGATAGTACACACTGCTGCTACTGAGCATTGGTGATGGTGATTGGTGAGCATGTGGATGTGGTGCCAATCAAGCGGGCTGCTTTGTCCTGGATGGTGTCGAGCTTCTTGAGTGTTGTTGGAGCTGCACCCATCCAGGCAAGTGGGGAGTATTCCATCGCACTCCTGACTTGTGCCTTGCAGATGGTGGACAGGCTTTGGGGAGTCAGGAGGTGAGTTACTCACCACAGTATTTGTAGCCTCTGACCTGCTGTTGTAGTTACTGCATGTATATGGCTAGTCTAGTTCACCTTCTGGTCAATGGTAACCCTAAAGATGTTGATAGTGGGGGATTCAGTGATAGTAACAGCATTGAATGTCAAGGGGCAGTGGTTAGACTGTCTCTTATTGGTGATGGTCATTGCCTGGCATTTGTGTGGTGCAAATGTTACTTGTCACTTGTCAGCCCAAGCCTGGATATTGTCCAGATCTTGTTGCATTTGAACATGGACTGCTTCAGTATCTGAGGAGTCCTGAATAGAGCTGAACATTGTGCAATCATTGGTGAGCATCCCCACTTCTGATCTAATGATGGAAGGAAGATCATTGAACAGGTGAAGATGGTTAGGCTTAGGACACTACCCTCAGAAACCCCTGCTGAGATGTCTGACCTCCAACAAGCACGAGCATCTTCCTATGTGTCAGGTATGACTCGAACCACCAAAGAGTTTGCCCCCGGTGCCCATTAATTCCAGTTTTGCCGGGGCTCCTTCATTGTCACGCTGTCAAGGGCTGTCACTCTGATCTCACATCAGGAATTCAACTCTTTTGTCCATGTTTGAACCAAGGCTGTATCGAGGTCAGGAGCTGAGTGGCCCTGACGGAACCAAAACTGGGTGTCACTGAGCAGGTTATTGCTAAGTAGATGCTGTTTGATAGCACTGTTGATGACACCTTCCATCACTTTACTGATGATCAAGATTCTAACGAAGGGGCAGTAATTGGCCGGGTTGGATTTGCCCTGCTTTTTATGTACAGGACATACCTGAGCAACTTCCCACATTATCAGGTAGATACCAGTGTTGTAACTGTACTGGAAGGGATTGGTGAGGTGAGTGGCAACTTCTGGAGCACAAGCCTTCAGTACTATTGCGGAAACGTCATCAGGGCCCTTTGCAGTATCCAGTGTCTCCAGCCATTTCTTAATGTCAAGTAGAGTGAATCGAATTGACAGAAGGCTGGTATCTGTGATGCTGGGGACCACTGGAAGAGACCGCGATGTATCATCCATATGGTATTTCTGGCTGAAGGTTGCTGCGAATGCTTCAGCCTTATCTTTTGCACTGTTGTGCTGGGCTCTTCTATCATTGATATTTGTGGAGCTGCCTCCTCCAGTGAGTTATTTAATTGTCCACCACCATTCATGGCAAAGAGTTTGAGTCCGTGATCGCAGCCAATGTTGAACTGAGAGAGCGCTACAGCATCAGAGCACCACCTTTCAGGCAAAATGTTTAAATAAGGCCTTGTCTGCTCCCTCAGCAGGATGTAAAATATCCCATGCCACTGTTTTGAAGAAGAGGTGGAAGTTCTCCTCATGGCCTGAAGCCAATGTTTATCCCTCAAAGACATCACAAAACCAATGACCTGATTATTATCAAAGTGCTGTTTCTGGGATCTTGCTGTCCACACATTGGGTGCTGATTTTCCAGCATTACAACAGTGACAACACCTCTAAAATACTTCATTATTTGTGAAGGTTTTTGAGATGTGCTGAGGGTCCCCACCCTCCTTGCCTGCCCCTGCTCCCCCATGCACCCTTCCCCTGCCCCCCAGCTTCCTGCTGCCTGCCAGCCCATACTGTAGTCATGCTGAGAGTCTAAGCCCAGCTGAATGAGCATGATTGAGGTTGTTTCTCACTTACTTTGAGTATTTATTTCCTGTTGTAAACAACCCCTCAATGACCAAAAGACCCAGAGCTGCCTACTCCTGGATCCTGGATGGAGAAATCTAATCGGACATTGCCATATTGGTTGGTTTAATTCATGCTCCCATGTTTTTATGTGAATACAAGTTCGATTCCGAAATGGCAACATAAACACTGCCCATCCCAGATTATTGAAATCCCCAAAAATTTGCTTCTGATTGATCCAGAAGCAACTTTCCCACCATAAATTTAAAATGCATTGAACCATCTTTCCATGGATAAACCTGTGGTGTCAGTTGTTAATGAGAGAAGGTTTGTGCTTATGCAAATCCTTTTACAAACTGAGATGTCTCAAAATGCTCTACTGCCAATTTATAGATTTGAAGGGCATTCACTGTTATAATGTAGGAAGTGTCACAGCCAATTTGTACACAGTAAGATCTCAGATGCAGCAATATAATTTTTCTTTGGAGGGATAAATATTGGTCAGGACATGAGATTCCCCTGCTCCTCTTTTAACAGCACCATAGGATCTTTTATATTCCCCTGGGGGCTCAGGCAGGGCCTTGGTTAAACATCTCTTTTGAAAGATTCCTGGGTAAGGTCTGTACTGACTAAAGTGTAATGAGATTTTTGCAACTGAATCCCAGGACCCAGGTGAATTAACACCAGAGCCTAATCTGTAGGACGGTGGGTTAGGTACAGGGTGGTGCAAGAAATTGGATAGTATTTTTGGTATGATGGCTTGAATGGTCTTTTCCTGGAATATAAAATTCTAACTGCAGATGCAAAACAGAACCAGTTTACACAAATTCTGCAAATATTAAATAAATCTACCCTGGAATTCACATACTTTGGGGAAATATTAATAAACTATAAGGTATTCATTACTTGGTATTGGCTAATATTGACAATCAAGTTGAAATTTCTGATTTCCCAATTTTATTAAATTCCTTTAAACTAGCTGTGATTTGAAACCACCAATGTGAGTTCTTGACTTGAAGGGTTCACCTTTCTTGAACATTCAGAATTTCCCCAATACTTCACTGTTTTAGATTTAATTAAATTGATTTCAAATTACCTGGATACAGAGAAGCTGTTTGGTTCTGAACCAGAGTTTGAGGACATCTAGGGAAATAAGATTTCAGATTATCCGCAGGAGATTTAACCAGGAAGTTAAGAGTTTGTTGGAAAGTGAAATATTCCATTGCAAATACCTGTGATGCAAAGTGTCTAATATCATTTAAAAGCAATATTTCAAAAGGGAAGAAGGTAAAAAAAAATTACGAAAAGATCAAGAACGTTAAATTAAACATCCCCAGTTGATGTGTTAAGATTTCCAGACAAAGGGTGAATAGATTCCACCTGTGCTGTAATTTCAATAACTATCGAGAGAGAATCTTAAATCAGTCCCTGATATAACACCACAGATCACCAAGACAACAGTGCAGTTTGTTCATCCAATTATTAAATTGTATCCCTTAGTAACTCACTTTTATTTTATTTCATTGGATCTGGGAGCCACAGACAAGGCCAGCATTTATTGCCTATACCTAGTTGCCCTTGAAAAGGTGGTAGTGAGCTGCCTTCTTGAACTGCTGCAGTCTTTGTACAACCAGAGATTCCAGTCTATGCCAATGAGTGTGATCCATAGCTTCTAAATGTTGGTCTAATTATATTGTAACCAATCAAAGTCTATACTGTTCGTAGTTACGTGGGAGGATGTGTTGTCAGAAGTCTGTTGGAGTAATAAGCTTCCTTATTGAGTGAATGCAAAGTGTTAAGTGTGTAACCTGTTATGAGTTAGTCAGAGATTAAATTGAAACTTTATCAGAAGGATAAAATCTGAGCCATTTGATAACTGGAAGACTGGTTACAGTCTGGTCATTTCCAATAGAAGGAGTACAGAAGTAATATACCACTTTATTGCCTGAACTGATAATTTTAGGTATGGGAAAATACTGAATAGCTGGAGGTGTTTATTTTGGAATGTGGAGACTGAAGGGAGATCTAATGGAGGTGTTGAAAATTAAGAGGGATTTTGATACATTGGGTGGGAAGGTACTATTCCCTGTGGTTGAGGGGTTCATAACTAGGGACATCAGTTTAGGGTTAGAGATGGTGGTATGGAGAGAACATGAGGAAATGTTCTTACCCAGACATGGACCGTATCCTTTTAAAATGTAAAATAAATTTGAATTTACGCTTGAAGTACTGTGATCTGCAGAACAGCCATGTAATAAAACCAGCAGCTCTAATTACCAAGGATAACTCATTGAGATTGTCCCAATCATCAGAAGTGCTTTGTGTTATTTTCATACTACTGATTGCTTCAGACAAACCAATTAGAAAAGCAAAACCAATCCTGTTTCATTGCCAGAGCACCCGCATGCATACGCAGCTTAGAAATGCATGACTCATATACACATCCATTCAGATTTTTTTAGAATCACATTCCATGTGAAAATTTATGATGAAAAGAACTTGCATTTCCATTATTGCATCTCTCAGAAATGTCCCAACATATTTACATATAAATACTTTCAGTTTTAGACTCAGTTATGTCAGTAAATATTATAAGTAATTTGCATGCAAAAACTGACCAAATACATTGAATTAGTACAACGAAGAACTGCAGATGCTGAAGATCTGAAACAAAAATGGAAATTGCTGGAGAAACTCAGCAGGTCTGGCAGCATCTGTGGAGAGAAACAGAGCCAACACTTTGAGTTCAGTGACCCTTGTTCAGAACTGGTATTGTTAGGAAGAGTCAGTATAAATGCTGAAGACAGGTGGGGCGGAGATTGAGCGCAGAGAAAGAGAATGACAGTTAGTCAAATAAAGGGATGGATGGTAGTAACCCAGGGAGAAAGAAAAGCTGATTAATGGGGACCTTGAGTGGGAGAAAGTGGGTTGTCTGTGCTGAAAGCAGCCCACGTCAATGATAGGCTTGGAATGTGGAGGTGGGTAAAGGATATAAAAGGGGAAATTATCGAACTCCATATTGAATCCTGAAGGCTGCAGGGTCCCCAAGTGGAAAATGAGAACAGCATCTTCCAGTTTATGCTGAGCTTTGCTAGACCTGCAGCAAGCCTGAAATGGAGATGTTGGCCAGAGAATAGGGTGATGTACTGAAGTGGCAGGTAACTGAAAGCTCAGGGTCATTTTTGCAGACAGGATGTACATGTTCTGCAAAATGGTCACACAGTCAGCATTTAATTTTCCCAGTATAGAGGAGATCACATAGTGAGCAGCGAATGCACCAGACTAGATTGAGTGAAGTGCTGGTAAAGGATGCCTGAGACCTTAGATACTGAGAAGGGAGGAAGCAAACGGGCAGGTTTTATACCTTTGGCAATTGCAGGGAAAGGTACAGGGGGGCTGTGGGGATGTGCTGGGAGTGCAGCACTCCTGCAGCCCTGACCCTCTGACTGTGTGGCACTCCCTCAGCACTGTCTCCTGGCTCAGAGGTAGGGACACTACCATGGCACCACAGGAACCCCTGGTGCTATAAAATATACTGTTTGCTGTGTATGTCATTAGTCCCCTAACCTCCACCTGATTTGCTGGTATTGGTGTTAATAAATACTAGTGTAAGCTCATCATGACCTCTCAGTTGGAGGATTCAATCTCCTCAACATTATTATCCATCCATAAAACATAGGAGCAGAAATTAGGCCATTTGGCCCATCAGTCTGCTCTGCCATTCAATCATGGCTGATAAGTTTCTCAACCCCATTCTCCCATTTTCTTCCCATAATCTCTGATCCCTTTGACAATCAAGAACCTATCTTTCTCTGTCTTTAATATTATCAATGTCCTGACCTCCACAGCCTTCTTTGGCAGTGAATTCCATAGACTCGCCACTCTCTGACTGAAGAAGTTTCTCCTCAACTTTGTTCTAAAAGGTCTTCCCTTTACTCTAAGACTGTGTTGTCCGGTCCTAGTCACTCCTACCACTGGAGGCGTCTTCCCAATATTCACTGTGTCCAGGTCTTTCAGTATTCTGTAAGTTTCAATTAGATCCCCCCTCAACCTTCTAAACTCCATTGAGTATAGACCCAGAGTTCTCAAACGTTCCTCATATGTTAAGCCTTTGATTCCTCGGATCATTCTTGTGAACGTCCTCTGGACCTGCTCCAGGGCCAATGCATCCTTCTTGAGATATTGGGCCTAAAATTGCATACAATATTCTAAGTGTGGTCGGACCAGAGACTTTTAAAGCCTCAGAAGTACATCTCTGGTTTTATATTCTAGTTCTCTGGAAATAAATGCCAACATTGTATTTGCCTTCCTAACTGCTGACTCAACCTCAAGTTAACCTTCAGAAGATCCTGGACAAGGACTCCCAAGTCCCTTTGCACTTCAGATTTCTGAATTTTCTCTCCATTTAAAAAAACAGTCCATGCCTCTATACTTCCTACCAAAGTGCATGACCTCACACTTTCCCACATTGTATTTCCATCTGCCACTTCTTTGCCCACTCTCCTAACCTGTCTAAATCCTTCTGCAGCCTTCCTACCTCCTCAATCCTACCTGTCCCTCCACCTATCTTTGTGTCATCTGCAAACTTAGTCAAAATGCCCCCTGTTCCTTCATCTAGATCTTGAATGTATAATGTATATGGGGGAGGCAATGGCCTAGTGGTATTATCGCTAGACTGTTAATCCAGAGACCCACATAACGTTCTGGGGACCCGGGTTCGAATCCCACTATGGCAGGTGGTGGAATTTGAATTCAATAAATATGTGGAATTAAGAATCTAATGATGACTGTGAATCCATTGTCGATTATCGGAAAAACCCATCTGGTTCACTAATGCCCTTTGGGGAAGGAAACTGCCATTCTTACCTGGTCTGGCCTAAATGTGACTCCAGACCCACAGCAATGTGGTTGACTCATAGCTGCCCTCTGGGCAATTAGGGATGGACAATAAATGCTGCCCAGCCAGCGATGCCTTCATCCCGTGAATAAAGACAAAAAAAAACTAGTCATCAGCTGCCATCTTGAGAAGGACCCTTTTATTCCCACTCTCTGCTTTCTGCCAGACAGCCAGTGACAACCCTGACCAATTGTACTCAGCAAATGATGAGCTTCTTTATTGCTTTTCCCCATGACAGCAACGGATTATCGTTTGTCTGAACTAAAACAAGTTCCTATTTCTCTGGAAGATAATTTATTTCTCTGGAATGAGACAATTGCCCTGATGTACTTTAGCAGCACTGCCCACTGCACTGAGGAAAGGTCATAGTGGAACCTTGAATCCTGCCAAGCACTTGATTGCATTGGGGCAATTCTTTTGTTTAAAAGTTTGGTGGCAAGTACACAGTGTTGTTAGCAAAACTGATCATTCCAAACTCTCCCATTTTCTCTCCTATTCCTGCTGGAAATGCAGATGCAGAGCACCATCCAGCATTAACCTCTAACACCTTTCGAGAGTGTGAACACACTTCCCAATCCATGATGTATTCACAGTTAAACCAGTTCTAGCCACTACCCGATGTTGTATTCTCTGAATCTGGTAATTGCTATTTAACGGGTCATGATCTCATTACTATTTGTGGGAGCTTGCTGTGCAGAAGTATCTGTCACATTTCCAACATTACATCAGTGACTACTTACTTGAAAATCCTGAGGTTGTACAAACTGCTATTGAAATGCGTGTTTTTTTTACTTTAGTAACTTTGAATCAAAAACAGAAATTGCTGGAGAAACTCAGCAGGTCTGACAACATGAAGAACAGTTACTGGATCTTAGTAGTAACTCTGCTTTATGTCCGCAGATGCTGCCAGACCTGCTGAGTTTCTCCAGCAATTTCTGTTTTTGTTTCAGATTTCTAGCATCCACAGTTCTTTGTTTTTATTAGTTGATAACATTTGTTACTTGTGTGCATTAGAGTTCGTGAAAACTTCTGTTTAGAATCCTAAACCTGATTAAAATTAAAATTTAAAGCAACCACAAACCAGGATTTTTTTGTTTCCTATCCTAGACCAATGATGGCTGAAGAGGACACGTATCGTCTTGGAGTCCCTGATGTAAGTGGGACTAATATTTCTGTTTGAATCAAGTTTTTGTAAAAACTGACCTGCACTATGATTAATTACAAATCTCTGGGGTGAATATCAATACTCATTTGCACATATATTAAATGTATTATTTGTTACTGGTTGAAAACAGTTGCTCAAAGTTATGCAAAACAGTGAGAAATTGTTTCCAGTGGCAGGAGGACCAGTCATCAGAGAAGAGACATTGACGATGTTTGGTTAATGAAGCAGAGAGAAGATGGGAAGAAATGTAAACACACAGCCAGTTTTTGTGATCTAGAATGCTCTGCCTGAAAGGGCAGTGGAAATAGATTGGCAAAGACTTTTGAAAGGGAATTGGAGAAATACTTTAAAGAAGAATGCTTTGCAAGATTCTGGGGTAGAGCAGGTGGTAGTAGGAGTAATGGTGGGCTGAATGGTCTCTGGTGTTCCAAACTCTGCTGTCAACAACTGGATTTGAGAAACAAACTATAAACTAAAATAATACAATTCTGAATAATTTAAAAGATATCAAATAACTGAGTGTTGTCATGATTTAGAATCTCCCCAATCTCCCCTTTCACCTCAGAACAGAATCAACTCAGGTTGATGCCCTTAGAATCTCCAGAGCAGGATGCAATGCCTCTGCATTGAACGACTTTGTGGCGTTTGATCACAGCTCCTCAATAGCACCCACTACAGTGAAAAAATATTGCTCTAATTCATTTCAAAAGTTCAGTCTTGCTTATTGTTGACTGCTGTAAAACATCAAACTGAGGCACTGGAAAGATGATCAGCCAGCGCAGTAATGCCTATGGCTCTCTCCATGGATCTGAGATGGTAAGAGTTTAATTTCCCCAATTGCTATCTCTCACTTTGATAAGTACAGAACCTGACATAATATTAACTTTAAATCATAAACATTTCATATTTCTGCTGTGCTTTTGTGGTAAATGTGGTTATGAAGCTGTCAGCACAGCACACCAGTGAAGAAGTCAAATGTTATGATAAACAAATATTGCTGAAGGGTTGTCACAAATATTTAAAAAGTGATAGTAGTTGTATGGTTATTATATAATATAGTAGATCATTTTAATTATCGATTTATTTAGATCCCACCAACATGTTATAATTATGTCACTCCCTTAACAAAATATCCCAAGGTGCACAGCAGGGCACAGGCATCTGGGGAAGTGGCTGCTGAGCCTGTAGTGAAGGCACCAACAGTCGAGAAGCCGAGGTCTCGTTGGCCTTGATGATCAGCAACAGCATGGGGGTTAAGGTGCTCTGTTACCTGCCTGTTCAGCCACATTACATGGATGGAGGCAGAGCTGGCAGGTCATTGTGAATTATGCATTGGTGAGATTCCCAATTAATATGACCAGCTGTGGGTGAAATGGGTCGTCTATTTAAGTCGAGCAAAAGTTGGGCAAGTATGAAAACACTGTAAAGGATTATGGGAAAGTTCGAGAAGGAATGCTATTGGATGAAGAAAGACTGAGGCTAGTGAGAGAAAGTGGCTGAGAGAGCATTCAGTCCACACTTAAGCACCCTTTGTGTGAAGAAGTGCTGTTTTGCTTTGACTTTGAAAGGACTGGGTAATGGTGAGATTCTGGAAAGAGTGCCCCTTGGTTCCATTCCAGGTTTTTGGCTGTTGTTAATAGAGATTTTAGTCTAGTTGCTGGTTAGGGTATACCTGACCCAGGAAAGGTCACTGTTGGTTGAACACATCGTTGGAGCCAGCCAAGAATATAAGAATTAGGAACAGGACTGTTGGCTCATCCTCTCAACAAAGTTATGGTGAATCTGATTTGCTGCATATGCCCAACTATCCTCAGTAATGATTCACCCATTTACTTAACAATCTATCTACCTCTGCTTCCATCACCTTTTGAAGAAGAGAGTTCCATAGTCTAGTGACCCTCTGTGAGGAAACAAAATTGTCCTGATCTCTATCTAAAATACATGACAGCTTACTTTGAAATAGTGAGCTCTCGTACTAGATCCTCCCATATGGGAAGGAACTTTCTCTTATCTACCCTGTCAAGGCACCTCAGGATCTCGTATATTTCAATGAAGTCATTTCTTACTGTTCTAAACTCCAGAGGATATAAGGCCAGCTGTCCAACCTTTCCTCATAAGACAACCCATACGTTCCAAATGTTGGCATGGCAAACATTCTGTGAATTGCTTAAATAAGGAGACCAATACTGTACCCAGTACTCTGGTCCTGCAGTCTTACCAGCACTCTGTTTAACAAGCATAACCTCCCTATTTTTGAATTAAGCTTCTCTTGAACATTCTATTAGCATTCCTCATTACTTGCTATACTTCGAATGGACCTTGTGACAAGGATCTAGTCTGTATCCCTCCCCCAAACAATCACTTTCCTCAATTTTTGTCCAACAGAAATACTGACTAAAGATGGCTGCCCACTTAATCTCATCAAACACTCCCTGAAGATAACTTTATGTTTCCTGGCAATTTGCAAGTAAATAGTAAATCAGTGATATTGACTTTTTTCTCCCTCAGATGTATGGTATTGATGATTATAATGCTTTAGAATTACCCAACTCCATGTTTACCTCTCCGATGGGTCCCACAGATTCTCCTCTGCAGACACGTGAGTATCATTAGAACGGGTGTTTTACGCTGGGTCTTGAATTAAATAATTTCTACTTTCAATGTTGTTTGTAAAATTGTGAAACTGTGCTTTGGGTCTGATTTTAAGCAGTTTCCATCAAAAATAACATGAACAGATTTTACCATCATTCAGACTGGGTTATTCTAATGAATGGTGTGCTGAGCATATCCTGTGGTACTGAACCCTTTAACGGAGAGCAGAGCTGGGAGGTATTCCCAATGAAAGATTGAATATGGTGCAGCTCTTTGACTCTTTAGTCAGAGGCACAGACAGATGTTGCTGCAGCCAACAGCGAGACGTCAGAATGGTGTGTGGCTTCCCCGGTGCCAGGATCAAGGATATCTTGGAGAGGGTGCAGAATATTCTCAAAGGGGAGAGGGACCAGCAGGAGGTTGTTGTACACAATGGAACTAATGACATAGGAAGAGAGAAGGATGAGACCCTGAGGAGAGAATACAGGAAGTTTGGCAGAAATTTAAAAATGAGATCCTCGAGGGTAGTAATATCTGGATTATTCCCGGTGCCACGAGCTAGTGAGGGTAGGAATAGGAGGATGGAGCAGATGAATGTGTGGCTGAGGAGCTGGTGCAGTCAAGGAGGATTCACATTTTTGGATCATTGCGATCTCCTTTGGAGTAGATGTGACCTGTATAAGAAGGATGGATTGCACCTGATTTGGAAGGGGACTAATATACTGGCGGGGAGATTAGTTAGAGCTGCTCGGAAGGATTTAAACTAGTAGGGAGAGGTGGGGTGGGGTTGGGACCCAGGGAGATAGTGAAGAAAGAGATCAGTCTGAGACTGGCACAGTTGGGAAAAGGAGCAGGTTAAACAGTCAGGGCAGGCAGGAACAAAGCAGAGAATGAGGTTGGACTGATAAATTAAACAGCATTTATTTCAATGCAAGAGGCCTAACAGGTAAGGCAGGTGAACTCGGGGCATGGTTGGGAACATGGGACTGGGATATCATAGCGATTATAGAGACATGGCTCAGGGATGGACAGGACTGGCAACTTCATGTTCCAGGTTATGGATGTTGTAGGAAGGATAGAAAGGGGGAGCAAGAGAGGAGGGGTTTGTGGCGTTTTTGATTAGGGATAACATTATGGCTGTACTTAGGGAGGATATTCCTGGGAATACCTCCAGGGAAGTTATTTAGTTAGAACTGAGAAATAAGAAAAGGATGATCACCTTATTGGGATTGTAGTATAGACCCCCAATAGTCAGCAGGAAATTAAGAAACACATTTGTAAGGAGATCTCTGTTATCTGTAAGAATAATAGGGTGGTTACAGTAGAATTTTCCAAACAAAGACTGGGACTGCCATAGGGTTAAAGGCTTGGATAGAAAGGAATTTGTTAAGTGTATACAAGAAAATTTTCTGATTCAGTGTGTGGATGGACCTACTGGAGAAGGTGCAAAACCTGACCTACTCTTGGGAGATGATGCAGGGCCAGTGACTGAGGTGTCAGTGGGGGAGCACTTTTGGGCCAGTGACCATAATTCTATTAGTTTTAAAATAGTGATGGAAAAGGATAGGCCAGATCTAATAGTTAAAGTTGTAGATTGGAGGAAGGCCATTTTTGACGTTATTAGGCAAGGACGTTCAAAAATTGATTGGGGGCGGATGATTGCAGGTAAAGGGACAGCTGGAAAATGGGAAGCCTTCAGAAGTGTGATAACAAGAGTCCAGGGAGAGCATGTTCCTGTTAGGGTGAAGGGCAAGGCTGGTAAGTGTAGGGAATGCTGAATGACTAGAGAAATTGAGGTTTTGGTTAAGAATAAGAAGGAATCATATGTCAGATATAGACAGCAGGGGTTGAGTGAAACCTGAGAAGAGTATAAAGGCAGTGGGAGTGTCCTTAAGAAGGAAATCAGGAAGTCAAAGGGGACGTGAGATAGCTTTGGCAAATAGGGTTAAGGAGAATCCAAAGGAATTCTACAAATACATTAAGAACAAAAGCTTATGTAGGGAGAGAATAGGGCCCCTTAAAGGTCAGCAAGGCCGCTTTTGTGTGGAACTACAGGAGATGGGGGAGATACTAAACGAATATTGTGTATCAGTGTTTACTGTGGAGAAGGATACGGAAGATATAGAATGTGGGGAAATAAATAGCAACATCTTGAAAAATGTCTGTATTACAGAGGAGGACGTGCTGAATGGCTTAAAGTGCATAAAGGTGGATAAATTCCTGGGACCTGATCAGATGTACCCTAGAACTCTGTGGGAAGCTAGGGAAGTGATTGCTGGGCCCTTTACTGAGATATTTGTATCATCGACAGTCACAGGTGAGGTACTGGAAGGCTGGAGTTTGGCTAACGTGGTGCCACTATTTAAGAAAGGTGGTACGGAAAAGGCAGGGAACTATGAGCCTGACAACGGTGGTAGGCCTATTGTTGGAGGGAATCCTGAGGGACAGGATTTACATGTGTTTGGAAAGGCAAGGACTGATTAGGGATAGTCAACATGGCTTTGTGCATGGGAAATTATGTCTCACTAACTTGATTGAGTTTTTTGAAGAAGTAACGAAGAGGATTGATGAGGCTAGAGCACTGGACATGATCAGTATGGACTTCAGTAAGGCATTTAACAAGTTTCCTCATGGTAGACTGGTTAGCAAGGTTAGATCACATGGAATACAGGGAGAACTAGCCATTTGGATACAGAACTGGCTTGAAGGTAGAAGACAGAGGGTGGTGGTGGAGGGTTGCTTTTCAGACTGGAGACCTGTGGCCAGCGGTGTGCTACAAGGATCGGTGTTGGGTCCACTGCTTTTCATCATTTATATAAATGATTTGAATGTGGATATGGGGGACATGATTAGTAAGTTTGCAGATGACACCAAAATTGGTGGTGTAGTAGACAGAGGAGAAGGTTACCTCAGAGTACAATGGGATCTTGATCAGCTGGGCCAATTTAGATTAATGTGAGGTGCTGCATTTTGGAAAGGCAAATCGGGGCAGGACTTATACACTTAATGGTAGGGTCCTGGGAAGTTGCATTTGGAGGGAATCTTACTGTTTCGCATTAATGATACTGATTTTGTGAAACATTAATCTTTTCATTTACTCTGTTAGACATGAATTAAACATGGAAAGGATTTAAGTTATAACTGCTTCCTGATTTTACAAACATTTCACTAAATATTTCCACTGTGAAAAAACAGATTGAGATTCAGAAAGTGGTGACTCAGTCCTCAAAGTTCCTTAACACATTAGATACAATTTATCTTTCTATATGTTGTACAAGGGAAGGGTTGCTATCGAAAGTCTTGTTAGTTCAGTTTTTTTCACACTGTTTCACTCAACATGTTTTCTCTGTCTGGTTTTCTGCTGTAATTTATAAACCATCTGAATTCACTTCCATTTAACATAGTGTACTGGTAAAAATTGCTCTCTAACTCCTTTCTTCAGAATGAATTTAATGGCTTTACAGTTAGTATAGACAGCAATGTTTTGTTTAAAATACAAATGTAGGAGGCCATTTGTCCCGTCTGTCACTGGGCTAGTTGAAGAGCTGATCTGTAGGATCTATGAGAATTGTGTTGACAGCTAAGCATTCCAAGGCCCAATAATGGAAATCCAAGGGTAGGTAACTACTTCTAGATTTTGCTGTTTCGACGGATAAAGAAATATCTGTGTCAGGAATTGGAAAGAGTTGAATCTACGAGTTCACTTTAGGAAGGATGTGAAAGCTTTAGAGAGGGGAGAATTTTTTTAAAGAGTAATTCCAGTGATGGGGCATTTCAGTTACAGGGATGGACCGGGAGAAGCTGGGACTGTACTCGGTAGAGAAGTAAAAGTTGAGGGAGATTTAATAGAATCATCCAAAATCATGAGAGTCTGTAGAGAGTCCATAGTGAGAAACTGTTTCCATTAGTAGAATGATTCAGAGGACACACATCGAAGGTGATTAGCAAAAGAACCAAAGCTGACCTAACGAAAAACTTATTTTAGTCAGTGACTGGTTAGAGACAGGGATACATTGCCTGATAGTCTGCTGAGAGCAGGGTCAATCACGTTTTATAAAACAAAAATAAATAAGCATCTGAATAGGAAAATTTACAAACTTAAAGACAAGGCTAACGAGTGGAGTTAACCGAGTGGCTCTTGTCAGGAGTCGGCACAGGCTTAAATGAATTAAGTGCCCTCCCTCTGGGCTATACCTGTCTACCATTCTTTGATGGTTTAGATCATCCATATTTTGAGGAAGAGCTGAACTGATGAGCTAAAATTTTGTCCCAACTTGTACCCTCTGTAAACCTCAGCTTATTCAAAATGCAGCTTCCTTGTATGCTAATACAAGCCAGGTACTGCTCCCCATTACCCCAGTGCTCAATAACCTAAGTTGACATTTCTTTCCGTTTTAATTTATTCATGGGATGTGAGCATTGCTGCCTGGGCCAACATTTGTTGCCCTTGAGAAGGTGGGGGTGAGCTGCCTCATTGAACCACTGCAATCCATGTGCTGTAGGTTGACCCACAATGCCCCTGGGGAGGGAATTCCAGGATTTTGACCCAGTGATACTGAAGGAGCGGCGATATATTTCCAAGTCAGGATGGTGAGTGACTTGGAGGGGAACTTGCAGGAGGTGGTGTCCCCATGTATCTGCTGCCCTTGTCCTTCTAGATGGAAGTGGTCGTGGGTTTGGAAGGTGCTGTCTAAGGATCTTTGGTGAATTTCTGCTGTGCATCCTGTAGATAGTACACACTGCTGCTACTGAGCGTCGGTGGTGGAGGGAGTGGAAGCCTGTGGATGTGGTACCAATCAAATGGGCTGCTTTCTCCTGGATGGTGTTAAGCTTTTTGAGTGTTGATGGAACTGCACCCATCCAAGCAAGTGGGGAATACGCCATCACACTCCTGCCTTGTGCTTTGTAAATGATGGACAGGCTTTGGCGTGTCAGGAGGTGAGTTACTCGCCACAGTATTCCCAGCCTCTGAGCTGCTCTTGTAACTGCTGTGTTTATATGGCTAGTCCAGTTGAGTTTCTGTCAATGGAAACCCCAAGGATGTTGATAGTCGAGAATTCAGTAATGGGGATGCCATTGAATGTCAAAGGGTGATAGTTAGATTCTCTTTTGTTGGAGATAGCAATTGTTTGGTACTTGTGTGGCACAAATGTCACTTGCCACTTTTCAGCCTACACCTGGATATTGTCCAGATCTTGCTACATTTGAACATTGACTGCTTTAGTATCTAAGGAATCATGAATGGTGCTGAACATTGTGAAATCATCGGCGAACATCCCCGTTTCTGACCTTACGATGGAGGGAGGGTCATTGATGAAGCAGTTGAAGATGGTTGGGTCTAGGATACTATCCTGAGGAGCTCCTGCAGAGATGTCCTGGAGCTGAGATAACTGACCTCCGACAACTATGATTATCTTTCCTATATGTCAGGTATAACTCCAATCACTGGAGAGTTTTCCCTCCATTCCCACTGACTTTGGTTTTGCTAGGGCTCCTTGATGCCACACTCGGTTGAATGTAGACTTGATGTCAAGGGCTGTCACCCTCATCTCACGTCTGGAATTCAGCTCTTTTGTCCATGTTTGAACCAAGGCTGTAATTAGGTCAGGAGCTGAGTGGCCCTGGCAGAACCCAAATTGGGCATCACTGAGCAGGTTATTGCTGAGCAGATGCTGCTTGATAGTACTATTGATGGCACCTTCCATCACTTTACTGATTATCAAGAGTAGACTGATAGGGTGATAATTGGCCGGGTTGGATTTGTCCTGTTTTTTGAGTACTGGTTATACCTGGGCAATTTTTCACATTATCAAGCTTGATGCCAGTGTTGTAACTGTACTGGAACAGCTTGGGTAGGGAAGAGGCAAGTTCTGGAGCACAAGTCTTCAGTACTATTGCTGGAATGTTGTCAGGGCCCATAGCCTTAGCAGTATCTAGTTCCTTCAAACGTTTCTTGATATCACATAGTGAATTGAATTGGCTGAAGACTGGTATCTGTAATGCTGGGGACCACTGGAGGAGGCTGAGACGGATCATTTACATGCTGAAGATTGTTGGGAATACCTTATGTTTTGCACTGAGGTGCTGGGCTTCTCCATCATGGAGGATGAGGATATTTATGAAGCCTCCTCCTTCAGTGAGTTGTTTAATTGTGCAGCACCATTTGCGAGTGAATGTGGCAGGACTGCAGAGCTTAGATCTGATCTGTTAGTTGTGGGATCACTTAGCTCGGTCTATCATTTGCTACTTATGTGGTTTGCATGTAAGTAATCCTGTTTGGTTTCACCAGGTTGACACCCCATCTTCAGGTATGCCTGGTGCTCCTGGCATGCTCTCCATTGAACCAGGGTTGATTGCTTGGCCTGATGGTAATAGTTGAGTGGGGGATATGCTGGACCATGAGAATATAAATTGTGTCTCATCCATTAAAGACCCCATTTTAATACTTATGCCCTTGTATTTTTGTCCTCCCTGAGTTTGCATTTCTTTCTCTCTATCATTCTCGCAATCTTTCAATTCCAGTGTTTTTGTTTGCTTCTGAATTGCTGATTTCCACTGTTACACCACTGGCGGTTGTGCCTTCAGCTGCCTCGATGCTAATGTCTGGAGTCCCGTCCCAAAGCCCCCCTTAGTAGCCTCTACACAACAAAATGATCCTTAAAATGGAGGTTTTGGTCGCTGATGGTAATACCATCGAATGAGATTCTGTAAAATTTTAATTAAATACAGTGGTGTGAATACAAATCTTGAGCTGTTTTACTGTGTTAAAGGTGTTACATAAATAAAAGTTGTTAGTGCAATAATCAATAGATAATAAACATCAAAATGATGTAAGCTGTACTGCAATATATCAATCACACCTTGTAATGTCAGGAGGAACAAGAGCAGGGGTAGTCAATTTGGCCTCTTGAACCTGCTTCGTTGTCAAACACCAGTTGTCTCTGAGCTGATTATATTGTTCCTCCAATTTTCTGTCTGCCCTTGACTTTTTGTAGATTAAAAATCCATATAACTCAGCCTTGAATACATGACCCAGCCTCCACTGTTCTTTGGGATAGAGAATTTCAAAGATTAGTGACCCTTTGAGGAAAGAAACTCCTCCTCATCTCCATCTTAAAACTGTCTCCCAGTTCTAGGTTCCCACCATTGGAACCATCCTGTCATTATTCACTTGTGAAGACCCCTCGGGATCTTACATCATTCAATAATGTCATTTCTTATTCTTCTAAACTCTAATAGAAATAGCCCGGCCTGCTCAAACTTCTTGAATTATATAACCAATCAAGACATTTGGTCACCTTGCGCATCAGTGAACATTGAGTGTAAGAAATTTGAATGTAAATCATATTTCATGCTGTGACCTTAGTTTAAATGACGTGGCATGAATGATCCTGTAATCCTTGAGGGAAACACCATTTACTGGCTTGAAGTTGAACTGGTTTTTCTGTTTAGCATGAAGAGGGTCAGATTATCAAGTGTATGAAGCAGATTGAATTGGCAGCATTAAGTTGGGTATGGTCTTTGGATGATTTTATGATTTAGTACTTTGAAAGCATGATATGTTGCTTGGTATGATAAATATCTCTAATTAACAAGCAGTTTTTACAACTGTTGGGATTTATGAGAAGGTTTTTTTTTTGCAATCTCAGCCTTACAAGGGAGAATTGTTTCTCCCCCATTGGTGGGTAAGAGAATTTCCAGCAAAAGATCTTCATTCAAATTAGACTCCAACTTGCTTATGAAGTGTATCTTTTGTAAGTGCTGATTTTGCTATTGCAATAATCATTGTACCTTTTCTTCCCAGCTGATGGACCATACCTGCAGATTCTAGAACAACCCAAACAGGTAAGAGAGGGACATTGGCAGCAATGTTTCTTGGACTCAAGATCAAAGCCACATTGCTCATGTTAACATCATCCTGTAGTTCATTAGTCAGGTTCTTTCATTTTATGGAATCTTACAGCACAGAACTGACATCATTTAGCCCACTGTGTCTCTGCCAGACCTTTGAAAGATTCAACAATTATCCCCACTGTTGCCATGATGCCCTCCTTCCAGTCCTGCACGTTTCTCCTAAGCAAGTGTTTATCCAACTCCCTTTATAAAGATATTATTGAATCTGCTTCTACTGTCTTTTCTATTCCAGACCAATATAACTCATTTCATGAAAAAGCAACTTCTGACATTCCCCGTGGATTATCTTTAATCTGTGACATCTGGTGATTTACCCTGTCCACAGTGGAAAACATTTCTCCCTCTCGACTCCATGAAAACTACTTCAATGCTTCTATTAAATCTCCTCCGAGCCCTCTCTGTTCCATGGAGAACAATCCAGGTTCTCCAGTCTCTCTGTGAAGAACCTACCTCCCACAAATCCCCAAGGCTAAAATTGATGAATATTTCAGTTGATGTCAAACCAGAACAAAATGGGATTCCGTTCTGATTTTCAAATCCTTACACGCATCTTGGACGGTCGAAAGCAATTTTTGGAAAGCTGAGGCTGAGTCTGTTTGAACACAAATTTGATGATTGATTATAACTGCCTTTTTTTGAGAGCTTGTAATGTTGATGAATTGATATCATTGGAAAGCAGAATAGTAGTAAAGATGAAATGTATTTGAGATGATCACAGGGAATTAAGTTAGGCAGAGAATACCAGTTGTTGTCAGAGAATTGTACCGAGAGGAAAATGGAGAGTTTTTACAATCTGCAGTGTTCTGCCTGAAAGGTTGGTGTTCAGTTTTAACTTTTAAAAGAAAACTGGATGAATTCTTGAAGACAGTCAGGAGAGAGCAGAGAGAGTGTCTGAAATTGGATCGATCTTCTAAAGAGCAGGTGAGGTACAGTGGGCTAAATGGTCTTCTGTGCTGTTGGATTCTATTCTGTGGATTCTGTAAACTTTTATTTTCAAGGATTAATGAGACATTACTGGAAGAATGTTTATAATTGTGAGGAAGAAGCAAAGAACGTTTTTATTCTAAATCACAGTTGCTGAATAAATAGTGTTTTATTACATAATAGTTCCAATGTTATCCTCATTGACAAACTGCGGGCAGTGGTTAAGGACATATATTTGTAGGTAGACTGGGACCTGGAGTACAGTTACTAAATTTACTTACTCAGGTAGATCTGATGTTTATCCTCAGCTATCATGTGTTGCCTATGAGGCGAGAACCATACCAGGAATGATGGGAGGTCCTTTAGAAACCAACAATTGAAAGAAATTTCTGTAAATTGACAGCAGATATAAATCCCTAAATTGCACTTTTGGAATAGACTAGAATATCGGGATCAGAAGAATCAGTAAGAAATAATCAGGTTGCTTAATACATCTTTCAAACAGATGGATATTTTTGCTGCTTTTCTCTGGATAGAGATTGTCTTCCTTTTGGGCCAATTCATGCAGCTGCCAATTCAGATTCTTGATTTAGAGTGATCACCAAGCTGGATGCTTCTCACTAGAACCAGTGTTCACCTTGATGCTGAAGTGATGGTGGCTGGTTCACTATCACTCGTGGAGTTTTACAATTGGTGGTGATGTTGTTTCCTGTTATTTCATTTGTGTCTGTACCATGTGTTTGTCAGACTGGTGGAAGTGCTTATCTTCAAGGATCCTGAAGAAAAACTATTGAAAAAAGAGAAACAAATTGTTTTCATAAACCTTTTAAAAACAATTTATGAATAGGTTTAAAGAAGAAATTATGTTTTAAAGAGAAGCCAGACCTGTTTAAACAGTACCAACCACAAAATAAACCACACGTCCTCAATATTAACCTTTGCAATGTCAGTAAATGACAGTTTTCTAGACATTGGGTTTGTAATTCTGACAAATATTCATAATAGGAAGGAAGTCAACGTATGTAATAAATGTCAGCATCGAAATGTGTACGTATGCATCTCCAAATGATGATTATCTCAGTCCATTGAAGCTTCCTCTCCAGCATGTTACATAGAATTTTCAGCACAGAAACTTACCTTTCAGTCCGATCATTCATGTAGGCATTGAGGTTCTGCACAAACCACCTCCAATCCTCATTCATAGCCGACAGTTTCATATCCATGTAAATATGTCAACCAAGAGTGAGTGCCCTACTGTTAAATAACAAATTGAATTTATAATCAGGATGAGATCTTAAATCCAGTAAGAAAGATTAAGAAAATTTAACTGTTCCCAAACTCTAATTAGACGAGTGTTTCTATGGGAGGAGTAATGGTTTGTTGATAGTAGGTTAGTGGTAAATGTGAACCAGTCGGTGTGTTGCTTTATAAAATCAAACGTTCTTTATAGGCTTCCAGATGTTATGATCCCAGCCGATGGTAATAATGGAGAAATCACATTCCAACATGAAACCGCACTTGACAAAGCATATGTTTAAAATTTGCAGTTGGTGGCTGCTGTGGTTAGTCACTGCATCATGTTCACTTGAAGATGCAGATGTTCTTTAAAAACAGAACATAAGTTTATTAAATAAAAGAAACAAACAAAGGTGTATATATAAGTTATAAAGATCATGACACAAGCTTCAAATCAAAGTTTCAACCTGTTTTGCAACATTGTTACAGCGACTCAATCGCAGAGAAATATCATCCCTATTTCGGCTTTTTAAATCCGACTCTTTGAAGATTTTAATAATTGTTTGAGTCCACTGGCATGAATTCTGATGATCTAAGTATTTTCAATGCTAACAACTTGAAGATTTTTATCCAAACTCTTCAAAGTTTCACAGACTAGAAACCACTTCTGTTTGAGGTGACTGGTTCACCTGCAAAAAGAAACTAGTCTACCTTCTGAACAAATATTTCAAATCTTTTGTGAAGTCAAACCTGTACCAGTTGCCTTCGTATGTTTGCTCTGCCTGTCATAAATCCAACAGGTGAAATACTTATCCATTAACACCGCAGGGTTCCCCCAGGCACTTGATTACAATCACATATCTTGGAGCTAATACAGTTCAATCACACTTCCAAATGACTTTCTGAATGTTTTAAAAAGATATTTGCAGATCTGTTTAAAATCTATCTGCCACTATTTAGAAAAAGTCTAACTTTCAAAGATGATAACATATTACAAATGGCAGGCAGTGACCATCTCCAATAAGAAACAATTGAACTATCATTTCTTGACATTCAAACATCTGACATCAAATGTAGAGGGAACGCAATGGCCTAATGATGTTATCACTAGACTATTAATCCAGAAACCCTGGTAATTATCCTAACTCTAACCCGGGTTTGAATCTGCCATGGCAGATGGCGAATTTTGATTCAATTAAAAATCTGGAATTAAGATTCTAATGATGACCATATGACCAGGGAAAACCCATCTGGCTCACTGATGCCCTTAAGGGAAAGAAATCTGCCATCCTCATCTGGTCTGACCCAAATGTGACCCCAGGCCTAAAGCAATGTGGTTGACTCCTAACTGCCCTCTAGGCAATTAGGGATGGGCAATAAATGTGAAGAAAAAAATCAGAGTTAACGTTTCAGGTCCGGTGACCCTTCCTCAGAACTCAGTAGGGTCACCGGACCCAAAATGTTAACTCTGATTTTTTCTTCACAGATGCTGCCAGACATACTGAGCTTTTTCCAGCAACTTCTGTTTTTGTTTCTGAGTTACAGCATCCACAGTTCTTTCAGTTTTTATGGGCAATAAATGTTGGCCTAGCCTGTGACATCAAAAAAAATTCAATGATGTTTCCGTCACTGAATACCCCGCTATCAACATCCTGGGGTTATCATTGACCAGAAACTGAAGTGGACTTGTCATATAAACACAGCAGCTACAAGAGCAGGTCAGAGGCTGGGAATTCTGCAAGTTAACTCACCTCCTGACTCCCAAAGCCTGTCCACCATCTACAAGGCACAAGTCAGGAGTTTGATAGAATACTCTCCACTTGCCTGGAATGGGTACAGCTCTAACAATACTCAAGAACTTGAAACCATCCAGTACATAGCAGCCCACTTGATTGGCACCACATCCACAAACATCTGCTGGCTCTACCACTGATGCTCAGTTGCAGCCATGTGTACTATCTACAATGACATGGAGGTGCTGGTGTTGGACTGGGGTGGATGAGGTCAGAAATCAGACGACAACAGGTTTATTTTAAATCACAAGCTTTCAGAGATTAGCCCCTTCACCTGACGAAGGGGCTATGCTCCAAAAGCTTGTGTTTTCAAATAAACCTGTTGGACTGTAACCTGGTGTCTTGTGATTACTATCTACAAGATCCACTACAGAAATTTACCAAAGATCCTCAGACAACACCTTCCAAATTCATGACCACTTGCATCTGGAAGGACAAAGGCTGCAGATATATGGGAACACCACCCCCTGCAAGTTCCCCTCCAAGCCACTCATCATCCTGACTTGGAATTATATCACCGCTCCTTCACTGTCGCTGGGTCAAAATCCTGGAATTCTCTCCCTAAAGACATTATGAATCAACCTACAGCTGCAATGGTTCAAGAAGGCAGCTCACCACCACCTTCAGAGAGCACCTAGGGATGTGCAATAACTGCTGGCCTAGCCAGTGATGCCCACATCCCACAAGTGAATTTTTAAAAAATTGTGTACTTTCCATCAGACACAAAGCTTGTTCATCTTCGAGGTTAATTTGTGATATTGAATCCACTTAATTTATTGAGTTTGCTCCCTGTCATCAAAACTGAACTGATTCTAGATGCATCAGCGACTGACTCTGATATATCAGTTGTGCCTGGTATTTTGAATAAACTTGCTGTCAATGTAGATCCACAACGTTTCCATGGTAACAGAGAAGGTGGCAGGACAAGTTGAAGCTCTTAAGAAAAAATGTGACCTTAGGCTTTATAAACAGTGCCATGAAGTACAGAAACAAGGAGAAAATGCCAGACCTTTACTTAAACCTCACCTGGAGTTGTGTATCCACTTTGCAAAGTGTGTTAAGGCCTTGGAGAAGCTGCAAATGGGACCAGAGATGAGGGGCTTCAGCTGTTCCCTGTCAGCCCTGATTTGAAAGTCTTGATTGATTCTCCATCTTCCAGTCTCTCAGGTGGAGTATTCCAGATCCTAATCACTCACAATTTAAAGGAAATTGCTGGTTCTTTTAGCCTGTTATCTGAAATTGGTGTTTGTCCCTATCTACTCGTTTAGCCCCCTTTTTGATTTTGAACACTTTGAGATGAAATCTCCTGTCAATTCTGTCTGCTTCAGGGATAACATTTGCTAATCCGTTAATGTCACTGAGGTATCTCATCTCTGAAACTCTTATCTGCATCCTTTTTCTAAATCCCCAATGTATCTATTTGAATTGTTTGTAAATGCTCACTGTCCAGTCTGATTTGTCTTTGTAGAGAGGATTTCGTTTCCGTTATGGATGTGAGGGACCATCCCATGGAGGATTACCCGGTGCATCGAGTGAGAAAAACAAGAAATCCTACCCTACTGTGAAGGTTTTTGTTTCTTTATTAAATCTGTTTATTGCAAATGAGAATGTGAGAGAATCTTAACAGTCTGGTTAAATGAGTTTGGCCTGTTCCATTTTCCTTTGTTCAGTATTAAGTGTTTAAAATAAATTGGACTTCTCACAATTTCAGATCTGTACATTCTGAACGATCTAAACCACAGGATCTCTAGTTAATGATTTCAAATGCATCTGGACATTTTAAATAAATTTTCAGGGTATTTCTGTGGATTTTTGTCAGTTCAGCAAATGAGTTGGCAGACGGTGGGTGGAATTCTGACTGTAGTATTTATATTTAGAATGTATTCAAATCTTACTTTATACTTAATTAGATATTTGTGTGGGCTCGGGAGGGTTAGAGTTTGTAACGGTGAAAAATCTGTGAACAGGAAGTAACCTGGTGCTTAAAATAATGTCACAGGAAATTTACATCTAAGGCGTAATGTTAATATTTTGGCCTTGAGTTCTGTGGTGTAAATATAATGTTAAATATGTACAGATTTTAGCTGTAGTTCTGCTTCCCTCATTCCCACTAATTGTAATAACAATCCAGAGAAGATTAATTCCTTCCCCAAATGTGAAAGAGAAACCTAGATGTCATCGCTAGGTACATCTGAAATCTTTGCTGAACCAAAAGGAATCTTTCTTCAATTTAAAGCATGTTTTGTAGGTCAGTTCAACATCTGGCTTCTTTATACAATCAATGTCGAGCTGAAAATGGGAAGCTAAAATGGGAACAAAACTTCTGCTGAAATTTAAAATGTTAAAATATCAATGTCAGAGGAAACAGAAATCCCAAGAGGGAACTGCAATCTATACAGTTCCTCTAACCTGTTCAGTTCTGTTTTTGTACCTCATCTCAACTTCAATTTGTATTAATATATCATATTTAATGTAATTAGACTGAAGTAACAGTCTTTCATATATCTGAAGATTAGCAACTGTCACAGGTTCTTTGCCTTTACTCTGGCTAGCACAGACAGCTCATACTGAGGCTGAAGAAACTCCAGAGTGCTATTACATTAAACACGGAGTTTGGATGAGAAAGTGGAGATGCCCTCATAGCATATGCAGATGGAGATTGGATGGTTGTTTAAATAATGGTGTTGCCCCCATATTGGGAGTAGCACTTGAAATTCCTATGGCAGGGCATACAGGAATATGGAAAATATAGGCATCAATAAACAGGTTTATTACATGGCTAATATTTCATAAAGACAGAATGCAGTACTTTAAAATGTGTCACATGTTTGTTGGTAGGAAAGCCTAAATGTGTAATTAAACCAGTGCCTTTGATACCTGAACAAGTTTATGAGGAACTGTTTAGTTGAGTATTAATGGATTGTGTATGATCATCGCTGAAAACAAAATTAGCACATCAGAATAATCTTACAATTATGAATATGACAACTTGGTGTATTTTTCCCCCAGTTTTTGTTGTTTGTGTATATCGGGGGGTTTTAGAAGGGCGTTGGAGTTTTAACTAGTAGAAGTACATGTTGAAAATTCATAGTTGTTTACCTCTGACAAGAAGCTTTAATACCCAAATGAGGAAGTATTTGAGATGATTTACAGTCATAGAGTTAGAGTAATACAGCATAAAAGCACGCCCTTTGGTCCAAACTGGTCCATGCTGACCATGGTGCCCACGCAGCTAGTTCCCATTGCCCGCATTTAGTCCATCTCCCTCTAAACCCTTCCCATCCATGTAGCTATCCAAATGTTTTTTAAATGTTGCTATTGTACCTGCCTCAACCACGTTCTCTGGCAGCCCATTCCATATACGCACCATTCTCTGCGTGAAGAAGCTGCCCCTCAGGTCCTTCTTAAATCTTTCCCCTCTCACCTTAAACCTATGCCCTCTAGTTTTCAATTTCCCATCCCTGGGAAAGAGACTATATGCATTTGTCTTATCAATGCCTCTCATGATTTAATACACCACAATTAGGTCACCCCTCATTCTCCTACATTCCAAGGAATAAAGTCCTATCCTGGCCAACCTCTCCTTATAACTCAGGTCTACTAGTCCTGGCAACATCCTTGTAAATCTTCTTTGCACTCTTTCTAGTTTAACTACATCTTTCCTATAAGGGTGACCAAATCTGTACACAATACTCCAAGTGCAGCCTTACCAGCGACTTATACAACTGTAACATAACATTCCTATATTCAGTGCCTCAACTGATGAAGGTCAGCATGCTCAATGCCTTCTTCACGACTCTGTCCACCTATGATGTTGCTTTCAATGAACTGCGTACTTGTATTCCTATGTCCCTCTGGCCCCCAACACTTCTCAGGACCTTACCATTTACTGTATAAGTCCTTTCCAAAGACTTTCCAAAGTGCAACACCTCACACTTATCTGTATTGAATTGCATTTGTCAATCCTCAGTCCACTTCCCCATCTGATCAAGATCCCATCTGTAATTTTTGATAACCTTCCTCGCTATCAACGATACCTCCTAATTTTGTATCATCCACAAACTTACTAATCATGCCTCGTACATTTACATCCAGGTCATTTATGTCAGTAACAAATAACAAAGGCCCCAGCACCAACCCCTGTGGTACACCACTAGTCACAGGCCTCCAATCTGAGAAACAACCTTCAACCATCACCTTCTGCTTCCTACCATCAAGCTAATTTTGAATCTAATTAGTCAGCTCTCCCTGGATCCCATGCAACCTAACTTTCATGACTAGCTTACCATGCGGGATCTTGTCAAAGGCCTTACTAAAGTCCATATAGACAACATCCACTGCCCTGCCCTCATCCAACCTCTTGGTTACTTCTTCAAAAAACTCTAAGGGATTTGTCAGACATAACTTCCCACGCACAAATCCGTGCTGACTATCCCTAATCAGACCTGGATTATCCAAATGTTGGTTGAATCTGTCCCTCAATATCCTCTCCAATAACTTGCCTACCACTGATGTCAGGCTCACTGGCCTGTAGGTCCCTGGCTTGTCTTTGCTACCTTCCTTAAACAATGGAACAACATCAAGCACCCTCCAGGCTTCTGGAACTTCACCAGTGGCTAAAGATGAAGCAAAAATCTCTGCAAGGGCCTCTGCAGTTTCGTCCCTGGCGTCCCACAGCATCAGAGGATGGACTTGATCAGGCCCAGGGGATTTATCCTCCTTAATGCACTTTAAGGCTGCAAACACTTCCCCTCTGGTAATATGTATGCAGTCCAAAACATCCCCACTTGTTACCCTCATTTCCTTAACATCCATGATTCTCTCCTCGGTAAACACTGGTAAACACTCGGTAAAATCTCTCCCATTTCCTGTGGCTCCACACGTAGACAGCCTTGCTGATCTTTAAGGGGACCTATTCTCTCCCTAGCCACCCTCTTACTCTTAATATAGCTGTAGAACCTAACCAGCCAGATTCATCTCGTACCCTCTTTTTGCTCTTCTGATTTCCCTCTTAAGTGTGCTCCTACACTTGTTATAGTCATTAGGGATTAATTTGAGCCCGATAGCTTAAATCCAATGTATGCCTTCTTCTTTTTTGTGACCAGAGCCTCGTCAACCAAAGATCCCTAAACTGCCAGCTTTTCCCTTCACCCTAACAGGGTCATACTGTCTCTGGACTCTTGATACCACAGTTTTAAAAGCCTCCCATTTGCCAGTCATTCGTTTTCCTTCAAGTAGACTCACCCAGTCGACCTCTGCTAGATCCTGCTGAATGTCCCCAAAATTGGCCCTGCTCCTGTTCAGCCCCTTAATCTGGGGACCTGTCCTATCTTTTTCCATAACTATGTTAAAACTAAGAGAGTTATGGTCACTGGAGCCAAAGTGCTCTCTGACTGACACTTCAGTCACTTGCCTGGCCTTGTTTCCTAAGAGGAGGTCCAGTGTTGCATCCTCCCGAGTAGGGCCCTCTACATATTGATTTAGGAAACTTTCTTGGACACATCTGACAAATTCCACGTCGTCTGGGTGGCCAAGTCAATACAGGGGAAATTAAAATCTCCAAGCAATACTGCTCTATTATTACTACAGGTATCTGCAATCTCTCTACATGTCTGCTTCTCTACTACCTGCTGGCTATTTGTGGGTGTATAATACAGTCCCAACAGAGTGACCACCCCCTTCTTGTGTCTAAGTTCTAACCATATGGCCTCATTTGATGGCTCCTTAACAATATCCTCTCTAAGCACTGTTGTTATGTCCTCCCTTATCAAAAGGGCAACTCCCCCTTCTCGCTTACTTATACTTCTGTCATACCTGTAGCTTCTGTATCCTGGAACATTGAGCTGCCAGTCCTGCCCTTCTCTCAGCCATGTTTCTGTTATGGCTATAATATCCCAGTCCCCAGAGCCAATTCATTCTCTGAGCTCACCTGCTTTACCAGTCAGGCCTCATGCATTGAAATAAATGCACTTTAAACCAGAAATCTTTTCCCTCCCTTTACTGTGCCCCTGGCTATCCTGTATAGTAAACTTGCTCTCGATGGTTAATGTATTTTCCCCTGACTTCTCGATGGCCCCTCTCTTATTCCCACCCCTATTCCAAACCAGTTTAAACTCTTCCGGGTAATACTAGCAAATCTCCCCGCAAGGATATTGGACCCCCTCCGGTTGAAGTGCAACCCATCCCTCTTGTACAGGTCATCTCTACCCCAAAAGAGATCCCAATGATCCAAGAACTGAAAAGTCTGCCCCCTACACCAGCTCCTCAGCCACGCATTCATCTGGCCTATCTTTCTATTTCTATCCTCACTGGTTTGTGGCACTGGGAGTAATCTGGAGATCACTACCCTTGAGGTCCTACTTTTTAACTTGTTACCTAACTCCCTGTACTCATTTCACAGGACCCCATCCCTTTGTCTGCCTTTGTCATTTGTACCAATGTGCACAATGACCTCTGGCAGTTCATCCCCTTCAGAATGTTCTGTAACCACTTAGAGACATCCTTGACCCTGGCACCCGGAGACAACACACCATCCTGGTGTCCCTTCTGCAGCCACAGAATCTCCTGTCTGTCCCCCTCACAACTGAGTCTCCTATCACTATCGCTCTGTCTCACTGTATCCTTTCCCTCAGCCTCAGAGCCAGTCACAGTGCCACTGATCTGACTGTGCTGCTGCTGCTAGCTCCTGAAAGGTCACCCCACCCCGCAACAGTATCCCAAGGTGGTATACCTGTTATTGAGGGGAATGGCCACATGGGAACCTTGCACTATCTGCCATCCTTCCCCACGTCCCCTGCCCCGGCTTACCTCTTCTGGTGGTCACTCAGCTCCCTGCAGCCTGCACCTTAGAAGTGACCACTTTGCTATAGCTCTTATCAATGATGTTCTCTGCATCCCGGATGATCCTGAGTGCATCCAGCTCCAGCTCCCATTCCCTAATGCGGTCTGTCAGGAGATGTATCCGGGTGCACTTCTCACAGGTATAGCCACCAGGGACACTGGAAGTCTCCCTGATCTCCCCCATCTGACTATGTTTAAACTAAGAGAGTTATTTCATAGAAGCTGGATGAATATATAAGGGGATAAAAAATAGAAGGATTTCCTGATAGCTGATTGGATGAGATGGGGTGTATGCAAGAGTTAAATATTTCTAATGGTAATAATTATCTGCAGGTTATGGGTATTATCATGTTCCCCCCTAAACAGAAGTGTTGGGGAGAGTGCTGTTCTGGACATTGGTAGTGTCCCTACCCCTGAACCAGGAGGCCCGGGTTCAAGTCTCACCTGCTCCAGAGCTGTGTCATAACATATCTAAATTAAGAACAACACCTACAGGGATCTGTGATATCCAGAAACAAAGGTGAAATAAGTTATCATCTTAAAGAAAACAGAAGGATATGGAAGATATGGTACAATGGTAGTGTCTCCATCTCTGGCCCAGAAGGAGTTGGTACAAGTCCCACTGCCATCACAGTTTATCCACCTGCATTTCTCTCTAATTTGAAACTCTAAGCTTGACTTTGAATCTGCTCCTGAGGATGCATGGTTTAGTGGCACTTGTGGTGCATTTGTAGTGTCCCCATCTCTGGCACGGATGACATCAAGAGCAGTCCGCTTCGAAGGTGTGTCGTAACACATCTGAACATGTTGATGAAAATAACTATTAGAGTGTGTAAAGATTAGTTCTAGTTATATCTTGTTGCAGCTGCTGTTCTGAAATATAACATGGTTCATGTGGGGCTCAGACCAGTTGGACCTCCTAGCCTGTTTCTGTGATGTGAAGTTTGGAACTTGGAGTGAGTGAGTGAGTGCGATATGTTGAAATCCGTTCGACTGTTTATCCATGTTACATTTCGTGACTTAACTCCTGTGGCTTGGAGAAGCTGCCTCTCCATTTTTACCTTTTCTGTGTTTGAAGGTGTAAAGCTGTCCTGTGATGGTTTATGTTGCTGTTTATTTGTGTATTGTTTGAACTTTGTTTTTCTGAGTGAGTAGGCGATGGGGAACAGGATAATGTGTTTCTGTTTTTATAGTCTGCTGCTGACTGCAGCCCTCTGCCCATCATTTATCCAGCCCTCCACATACAATGAAACTGGGTCAAAGAGAGTTAAATTATGAGAAAAGGTTAACTAAATGAACTTTGTATTCCCTCAATTTCAGGAGATTGTCAGACCTAATTGATGATTAAGGGAACAGTTGGATAGAGTGAAACTGTTTCCTGTGGTGTGAGTGATGTTCCACAGTGGGGCCAGAACCTTACAATTCAAGTCAGCCCATGCAGAGGTGCACAGAAATCTGAAACTCTTCCCCAAACAGCTGTTGACGGATACTGGAGAGATACTGGAAATCTGAAATAAAAACCAAAAAGTCAGAACCTGACTTCAGAGTTCTCAAATGTTAACTTTGTTTCTCTCTCTACATTTTCTGTTTTGATTTAAAAAATTTAAAGGCCAGGCCTAATCTGATTCGATAGTGGATAGGTTCAAGGGGTTGAATAGCCTCCTGTTATTCTGTATACATGCAAAAATATTTCCTAATCACTCCCATTGTTCTTTTTACTCACTGAACATGGCTAATAGTTATTCACAAAACTATCTAACTTTGAACATCTCTCGTACTGAAACATGAATGAGATGGTTTACAGATTAAAAACATTTAAATGCCATGTTCCACAACTGTGGTGATCTCTCCGTCTATGACCAACATGCTCTTTTCTTGACTTGATTACTGCTGAATGCAAATATTTGGTTGGGTGAATATTGTTATGAGGCAAGACAGACGTGACACACTGACGTGGAGTTGCTCCTTGAGGATCTTGCACAGTTGTGGAGGAGGCAGATGTCTGGCTGAAAGTCCGTTCATTCATAAGGTACTCTCCCTGCCAAGTCTGCTTTCCTCCAGAAGTGCCAGACAGAGGAATCAGTCAGTACCTGAATGCTTCCTTCTTTCAAAGTTCAATTCAAACAACTTGGTGAGAGGACTAATCTGCCAGTTGAGGGGAATAGAATTGAGGGGAATTTCATGTACGGTAAGCCTCTGTAGCTCTAAAAGAATACTTTTGGTTTATGGTATTTGTCTGTATTGTCCATCATGAGGAAAATTTAAATTATTTCGAATAAGGTGGGTGGGATTAGTTTAGAATGGTGTCTTGGGCAGCACAGACATGGTGGACCAAAGGGCCTGATCCTGTGCTGAACTGTTCTGTATGTAAGGAGAAATAATACAATATTTAAAGCAATTTTTATTAGCAATACGTTAGTATTTCAATCCTTGTAAGTATGGAAGGAGATTGTACGTGATGTCTGCCTTTTTAAAAAAAAAAAAAGTCCTAGTTTGGTATTGCATCCTTTACTGAACTTCTGCATGAAGTTTTATATTGAAGATTGATTTTTGTGAAAAGCATTGTTTTTAAAATGGAACATCTTCTGTAATGTATTGAAATTGTACAATAACTAAAAATCTAGGGTTTTTACCAAAAACATGATGATAGGTTAATCAAGTACAAACTATCAGCAGTAAATCATATTCTGTGGAATGCTACCATGTTATATAAACAAAATGGAACTTGTACTGATATCTTAGTGGATTTGCTATTGCTATTTTAAAAATCATCTTTTAAAGAAAATTGATTTTCAATGTATCAGAGTCCAAACTGTCAGCCATCTTATTTTCATAATGTAAATCGTAATAATGTGTGTGGATATGCAATAGGCAACACTTTTAAGTTGCTCAAAACCAATTCACCTAAAGTCAAAATAGACCACCATCTATATAGCTTTAAAAAGAACATAAATGCCTTGATTTACAGTATTGTCATTTGGAATATTAATGGAGAAAATATGTTATTCTGTCTGCTAAAATACAGGAGTGAAAAGATAAGATGAGCTGGGACTTGATGCTCTTTCTTTGGTGTCCCTGTAGGTCAAAGTTTGAACAGCTCGCTGCAGAGCTGTTTATTCGCTGTGTGTTTGGCAAAACAGTAATAAATACACAGAGACTTGAGATTAATTGTAGAAGAGAAATGGGGAATTTATAATATGGGGTCGTATTAAGAAATTAAATAGTTTACAAGTTGTTGATGAAGTAGGGACTATAAAACGGTTTTAAAACAAATTGGATAGTTATTGTTAAAGGAAACAGGGAAATGAGTTTCATTTTCATGACTGGGGGAGGTGATGGCCTAGTGGTATTATCACTGGACTGTTAATCCAGAGACCCAGATAATGTTCTGGGGACCCAGGTTTGAATCCTGCCACGGCAAATGGTGGAATTTGAATTCAATAAATATCTGGAATTAAGAATATAATGATGACCATGAATCCATTGTCGATTGTTGGAAAAACCCATCTGGTTCACTAATGTCCTTTAGGGAAGGAAGCTGCCATCCTTATTTGGTCTGACGTACACGTGACTCCAGACCCACAGCAATGTGGTTGACTCTTAACTGCCCTCTGGGCAATTAGGGATGGGCAATAAATGCTGCCTAGCCAGCAACACCCTCATCCTGTGAATGAATAAAGAAAAGAATAAAACTTCAATTGAGGAGCTACCTTTGGCTAGGCTAGGGAGGGCTAAATAGCCTTTTGCACTGCAATTTCTTTGATTCTATGACAGTATGCCATAGTCCCAGAGGACCATTGGGCTGCTCGCTCATTAGAATGGCTGGTGGTGAGCTTAACCTGAGGGTCACCACATTGGTTAGCTCAGTTGGCTGGATGACTGTTTTGTGATGCAGAGTGATGCCAACAGTGCGGGTTCAGTTCATGCTCCGACTGAGGTTACTGTAAGGCCCTACCTTCTCAGCCTCTCCCCTCACCTGAGGCATGGTGACCCTTGGACTAACCCATTACCAGTCCTCTCTCTAATGAGAAAGCAGCTCTATGGTGCTCTGGGTCTGTGGTGGCTTCACTTTTACATACCTGGCAGTATACCAGTTTCTGTTATACTGTTTGAACCACTTCAGAAAATTATTTCCATGTTTTTATATGGTTTAAGGTAGCTGGAAATGCAGGGTTGATTTCTGTGCTATTTAATGAGCAATAAGCTACTGTTAATATGGGGGAAGTCCCTGATATTTCCAGGATACATGACATAGTTGTGTGGCAGTAAGCAGCCAACTTATTTTTCCCTCCATTTCAGTGAAGTGCATGTAACTCAGTAATTCAGTATCACTTTAGCAGGTCAGGAATACTCTGTCAAAATCACGTGGTGCTGTATGTTGAAAACTGGGAAGTTCGCCTTGCCAATAAGTGGAGCCACTCTCGACATTGTGCAATTATAATAAGTGGTTACATATTTCTGAATGGCTGATGATTAGTTCTGATGTCAAACTAACCCTGTTATGAACATTAATTGGGATTAAAAAATAGACAGTTTTTCAGAAATTCCCAAATACTACTGGTGCTGGTGGGGATAAATAATAAAAGCTCTTCTGTACCTTTTAGAGAGACATTAAATCTCAGCCTCAGCTCACTGTCTTCATTGAATGTAATGTAAAAAATAAGTGGCAGAATGTGAGGAATAGAAAGTTGCTCCTGGTCAATATCCCTCTTCTTCATCCCTTTCACCCAAAGCAGAATAATCAGTTGCTCTCTCTCCAAGTTGTTTTTCTGCTTGCATATGTAGCTGCATTTCAAATGATAATTCGTTAATGAAGTGGTTTTTGATATTTTGAAATTGTGCTAAGATGCTTATCAGAATTGTGAGTTCATATCTATTTCCTGAAGGTGAAAATTTCATTCATGCAGACTGCTGCTGTTTGAAAATTTTGGATGAGTTGAAACAAGCGATTCCCTGAAAAAGATTATAGGAATAACCCCTGATGGATGTAGTTTGGGTGTGAAAATCCCTGTCTGATTCTAACACTTGTGCTGGTGACAAACTGTTCGAGAGCAAGTGACACCCATCAGTCTGTGTCCAATTCAACACAATATAAATAATTTCAATAACTGTACCTTTCCAAATACTTTCCAAAATCATCATCACCTGAATATCACAGTTAAAAATGAAATATTACTTAATATTTTCATGGAATTGATAATGTCACTAACTCTGTAAATGAGACAAAATATTAGTGATTAATCTATGGCAATTCAGCTCATCTACTGTGGTGGAACAATGTATAATGCCTTTCTGTGTGCTCATTTTGATTTCTATCCAGTGCAGATTGTAACAAAAGACCAATGTTGAGAACCACGAGTATATATTGCCAATTATTTTATTCATTTATAAAATGTGGACATCACTGGCTGGGCCAGCGTTTATTGCCTGTACCTGGTGTTGCCCTTTGAGAAGGTGATGGTGAGTTGCCTTTTTGAACCGCTGCAGTCCATGTGCTGTAGGTAGACCCACAATACCATGAGGGAGGGAATTCCAGGAAATCTAGGTGACACTGAAGGAACGACGATATATTTCCAGGGTAGTGCGTGGCTTGGAGGGGAATTTGCTGCTGGTGGTGTTCCCATGTATCAGTGGATCGTCTTTTAGCACCCACCCCTTTTGAGCCCTCCGATGCCATCACTTTCTGTCCACCTGAGGCCACTTGCCCCAACCCTAGCCCGACTCGTATGTTGACCATACCTCCTGACCTTCCCCTCTCTGAGGCTGAATGTACTATCCTTGGCAATTTTGGCCTCGTCATGACATTGAGCAGTTTTCCTTCCACCTCTGTCTCCATGCTCCTTGTTCTACTGATCCCTTCACTTGGACCCCTTCCCTGGGCCTCTTAACTGCCCTTGATCACTTCATTGAAAACTGCCAGTGTGACATCGGCCATCTCAATTTCTCTGCTCGTCTCACCCGCTGTAACCTGTCCCCTTCTGAAATTACTGCACTTCGCTGTCTTAGGTCCAACCCTAACTGTGTTATCAAACCGGTCGACAAAGGTGGTGCTGTTGTAGTCTGGCACACTGGTCTTT
Organism: Rhincodon typus; assembly: GCF_021869965.1. NCBI lineage: Eukaryota > Metazoa > Chordata > Chondrichthyes > Orectolobiformes > Rhincodontidae > Rhincodon > Rhincodon typus. The sequence continues at coordinate 176,707,199 of NC_063332.1, forward strand.
ACCTTGCAGAGAATCAGTGGTGGTGCTGTTGTAGTCTGGCGCACTGGTCTTTACCTTGCGGAGAATCAGTGGTGGTGCTGTTGTAGTCTGGCGCACTGGCCTTTACCTTGCGGAGAATCAGTGGTGGTGCTGTTGTAGTCTGGCGCACTGGTCTTTACCTTGCAGAGAATCAGTGCCAACTCTCTGACACTTCTTCCTATCGACCCCGAACCATGACCTCACGTCCAAACATCAAGCCATTGTTTGCAGGACTGTCACCAATCTCGTTACCCCCGGAGATATTCCCCACCCCACTTCCTCCAACCTGGTAGTCTCTCAACCCCACTGCTTCTACCTCCTTCCCAAAATCCACAAACCAGACTGCCCTGGTAGACCCATTGTACCAGCCTGGTCCTGCCCCATCGAGCCCATTTCCTCCTACCTTGACAGCATCTTCTCTCCACTTGTTTAGACCCTGCCTACCTGCATCCGCGATTCCTCTGATGCCCTCCACCTTATTGACAATTTCTAGTTCCCTAGCCCTAACTTCCTCCTGTTCACTATGAATGTCCAATCCGTCTATACCTCCATTCCCCACAGGACGGTCTGAGAGCTCTCGGCGGCTTCCTTGATCAGAGGCCTGAACAATCCCCATCCACAATCACTCTCCTCTGCCTGGCTGAACTTGTTCTCTCACTGAACAATTTCTCCTTTAATTCATCTCACTTATGCCAAATCAATGGAAGTGGCTATGGGCACCTTCATGGGTCCCCGTTATGCCGCCGCTTTATGGGGTATGTGGAACAATCCTTATTCCAGTCTTACACTGGACCCCTCCCACAAATCTTGTCTCCGGACATCGACGACTGCTTCGGTGCTGCTTCATGCTCCCACCGGGACCTTGAAAACTTCATTCATTTTGCTTCCAATTTCATCCCTCTATAATTTTCATATTGTCCATTTCAGACACTTCCTTCCTTTCCTTGACCTCTCTGTCTCCATTTTAGGGAATAAACTGTCCACTGCCACCCACTACAAAGCCACGGATTCCTGTAGCTACCTTCACTGCAGCTCATCACACCCCAAATCCTGCAAGGTCTCCATCCCATTCTCCCAGTTCCTTCCCCTACGTCGCATCTGTTCAGATGATGCCACCTGACATGGCTTGCTTCTTCCATGACTATGGTTTCCCACCCACCATCGTTGAAAGGGCCCTCAACCGCATCCAACCTATCATCTGTGTTTCTGCCCTTGCCCCTCCCCATCACTCACAACAGCGCGATCGGGTCCCCTGGTCCTCACTTATCATCCCACCATCCTCTGCATTCAAAGAATCATTCTCTGCCATTTCAGACAACTCCTGCCAAACGCCACCACCAAACACATCTTCCCCTCACTCCCCCGTCTGCATTTTTCAGGGATCGTTCCCTCTGGGACACTCTAGTCCCTTCCTCGACCAGCAAAACCACCCTCCCTTCCCATGCCACTTTCCCGTGTAGCCGCAGAAGGTGCAACACCTGCCCCTTCATCTCCTCCCTGCTCACCATCCAAGGGCCTAAACAGTCTTTCCAGGTGAAGCAGCATTTTACCTGTACCTCCTCCAACCTTGTGTATTGTATTCTCTGCACCCAATGTGGCCTACTCTGCATTGGAGAAACCAAACACAGACTGGGTAATTGCATTGCAGAACACCTCCGGCCTGTGCACGAGTATGACCCTGAGTTGTCTGTAGCCAGTTATTTTAACACAGCGCCCTGCTCACAGGCCCACTTGTCTGTCCTCGGCATGCTGCAGTGTTTCAGTAAATCGCAGCGCAAACTGGAAAAACAACATCTCATGTTCAAACTAGGCACTTCACAGTCTTCTGGATTTAATATTGAGTTCAACACTTTCAAATTGTGAACCATTCCTTCTATTTCTTTTTGCTTGTTATGTTCTGTCACCATGTCCTGGCTGTCCTTTCCACAGCATTGTTCTGCTATTCCCACGTTCCGATCACTTAATCTGAACTATCAAAATCTTTTCTCCACCAGAACCCTCCACCCCCCCCCCCCCCCCCCCCCCCCCCCCCCATAAACTATAGCATAAATGCTGCCCCCTCCACACTTCACTTCAGCTCTGATGAAGAGTCATCAAGACTCGAAACATTAGCTTGTTCTCTCTCCATGGATGCTGTCTGACCTGCTGTGATCGCCAGCATTTGTTGTTTTCAGTATTTATGTGATAAATCCAGTTCAGTTGGGTGATCAGAGGTAACCCCCAGGATGTTGATAGAGGGTCATTCAGTGATGGTGATGGTGATGTGGACTTGGTGCATTATTTCACAGTTCTAAAATGAATTTTCAGAGCATAAACCATTGCTTGTTTGAATTTATGTAACACAGCACTGTTCCAACAGCAGAGGCACAAAAACAAAAGTTTAATTAAACTTTCTAATTAGGCTACCTGTTGACATACAGCTTTCACTGTATTGTGCAGGCACCTTATATATCACATGACCAGCCTTTGGGAAGGTGAAGTTGAGGTTACAGATCAGCAGAGATCTTGTTGAATGTTGGAGCAGGTTTGAAGGGCTGAATGGCTTTCTCCTGGTCCTATTTATTATATTTTTATTTGATTGACTTAAATATCCTGCTGATATAAAACAACACATCTCTAAGTAATAAGTGTTATTTATTTGAGGTGTTTGGAACACTCTGAGGCCTTTCAGCCTCTCTGTTCAACAATTTTATATAGAACAAAGCTAATCTGGATCCTAACTCCATCTACTTGATTTAGTTCTATAACCTTTGCTAACTTCGCCCAACCAGTAACTATTAATCCTAGTCTGGAAATTTCTAATTGATCCCCAGCCTCAACTGTGTTTCTTTTGGGAGGGAATTCCTGATTCCCATTCCAATGGATGGGGTTTGTCCGCCCCATCTGCTTTTCCTTTTTTTTTCTTCTTGTTTGTTGTCTTTTTTAAAGTATTTTAGTTTTTTATTTAAATTTACATTGTGGAGAGAGCTCAGTCATGGAGGCAGTAGTGGCAAAGGCATTGGAGCCTGGAGCGTGGCAGCAGCTGGGACCAGCAAGACTTCAGTCAGTGGAGGAGGGGCTAGCGAGTTTGAGTGGCAGTCTGCAGTGAGAGACTCAGCCCAGCACAGGGGGGAGTGAGTCCTCGTGGGGAAAGCTCAGTGTAGAGTGACTGCAGGCCATGGCTGTAGAAGGACTGTACTGTTGAACTTTTAACTTCTTTCTTTATTTTTCTACTTTGTACCTAAGATGGTGGCCTTGTACTACACTCCTGTATCCCTGTATTTGAGTACACATGACAATAAAACCTAATTCTAATACTGATTTTGAGTGTGGAAGTGTTTTCTGACTTATTGTCTAGCTTAAGTTTAGCATTCAGTTCCTTGTTGTAGAATCCTTAGAGAAGGTGTGGGATTGACCAGTGAACAGACCGGAAAAATGCAGGAGTGTGATGCCCATGATAAACATTTGTCATTACAGAATGTTTCCTGTTTTAAGGGTGACCTCCTTTCAACACTTGGTGCACTGTGAGTGAAGCTGTTGCTGCTGTATTCGACAAGGATCTCAGTGAATTCTTTTAGGAAGGACACACATTATAAACACAGCAGCATGTAAAATCTGTCTCCACTTGAGTTCAGGACTGAGGAACTGTCAATTGTAGCTTCCAGCGTAGAGCTACTCACAACTTAACAACATCACCATACAATCAAACACACACAACAGGAATGTTCCACCATGGGGAATAGAGAGGTTCAGACTGGCATGGTTGGTGATTGCCATTGGGATTTGTTGTTTTGGTCTGTGTGAAGGGAACGTTATTCTGTATCACTGTGCTGCCCAATTCTGACCTCTTCACCATTTCTGATTTAGTTATTCCACTATTGACGACAGTTCCTTAGACTACCTGGGTCCCAGAATTTCCTGTCCATATCAGATACCTATTTCAAGTGCTTATATCTATGTACCTATGTCAGATGCCTGTATTTCTGTGTGAGGTGCTCTGTAACAATATTGCCAAGTTTTAAAATGTACTGTTATAGAATGTTCACTTCGGAAGAATTAAGGTCTCTTTTATGAATTAAGAGTAAAAACTAAAACATTGTTACCAAAGGGCTCTTACGGTGTGAAAGTATAATCATGATGGGATGAAAAGTTGATCATTAGATAAAATTTAGCTTTAGCTCTTCATTAAGTGTAAACTTATGACATATAAAACAAAGTTAATGATACCTGGAGTTTCTGAATTGTATCAGATGTAAATGTTTATCATTCTTTCCACAAATATTCTTCCTTTCGAAACTGAACAATGAGCAAGATGTCTGTCCTGATTGATTAGGTTGAATGAATCCTGTGACTTTTTGTATGAGGGTCAAGAGAGCACAGGATGGGGTTGTAAAGAACAATTTGAGGAAAATGTGGGAAATATTGCTGGAATGGAATAGACTGCATAGTGTTCTCAGGGATTTATGAAACAAACAGGAAGTTGTTTGACAGGTGTTTCTCAAGGTTGAGATCAGATGTTATACTGTGATGTCTTCAATTTATCAATAATGTAATTGTCTCATTCTGTTTAGATATGCAACTACGTTGGACAGGCAAAGATTGTTGTTCAGTTGGTGACCTATGGGAAGGATAATGTACATCTCCATGCTCACAGTCTCGTTGGCAAACAGTGTGAAAAAGGAATATGTTTAGTTCAAGTGGGTCCCAAGGAAATGATTTCAACGTAAGTTTGAACTTCTTTCAAAATGGTTTTTTTTTGGGTGAATAATTCAACATTAAAATTTTCTCTTACGATGTAAATGTCATCATGTTGTTAGGTTTTGAAAATGTTTTAGTTACATTAGCTAGTTAGTATAGATAATTTCTAAACAACCTGTTCAGAGATGTTATGCAAATCTCTAGAGCAGGTGAGACTTGAACCTGGGACTCCTGGCCAAGAGTGGGGAGCACTATACTACACCGTAAGAGCCCTCAGAATAAACGACGTTGCTGTCGGTCTAGAGTCACATGTAGGCCTGACCAGGCAAGGACAGCACATTTCCTTCCCTAAAGGGTGTTAGTGAAACAGATGGATTTTTATAGCAGTCAGCAATTGTTACCTGGTTACTATTAGGCTAGCTTTTTAATTCAGGATTTTTACTGAATTTCGATTTCGCCATTTGAACCCATGACCCCAAAACATTAACCTGGGGTTCTAGATTATTATTCTAGCACCGTTACTTAGTCTTGCAGTGATAATACCATGAGGCTATCACTTCCCTGGATCTCTTCCCCCGTATCTTCTCCCAGCCTACCTCATATCCTTTGACCAGAATATCCATCCTCCGGTAAGGAGACCAAAACTGTACACAGTTTACCAGATGGTCTCACTGAGGCCCTGTACAATTGCAGCAAAAATCCCTGCTACTGTACTCGAATGCTCTTGCTATGATGGTCGACATACCATTTGCTTTCTTCACTGTGGACCTGCTTACTTTCAGGGACTGGTATACAAGGACAGCCAGGTCTTCCCCTTTCCCAAGCTATCACCATTCAGATAACAAACCACTTTCCTGTTTTTGATACCAATGTGAAATAACCTCACACTTATTCACATTGTACTTCATTTGCATGTTTCCTCTCACTCTCTCAGCCTGTTCCAATCACACTGAAACATCTTTATATCCTCCTCACAGCTCACCGTCCCACCCAGCTTTGTGTTGTGAACAAATTTGGAGATGTTACATTTAGTTCCCTCATCTGAATCATTAACATATATTGTGAATAGCTGCGGTCAAAGCATTGATCCCTGCGGTATTCCACTAGTCACTGCCTGCCATGCTGAAAAAGACATGTTTATTACTACTGTTTGTTTCCCGTCTGCAAGCCAATTCTCTATCCAGGACATACACTACTCCACCAATTTTAAGGAGAGCTGTGAGGAATTCCTCCTTGACTCTCTGAGATCTATGGATGAGCTTTGGGCTTGTTTCTCTGTGAAATCGAACTGCAGTGGTACAAAGCGGGAAATGCCTATGAGCTGCATCCAATGTTGATACACCTCATGACCTCCCCTTATCTCCTGAGCATTCTAGAGATTTGTTGGTCACATATTAACTAACACACTGTAGCGTCCTTTCAAAATGGATTGTTTTACATATTGGTGGCATTAATAGAATCAAAGGAGACCATTCGGCCCATTGTCCCTGTGCCAACTCTTTGAGCCATCCAATGAGACCAACTCTCTTGCTCTTCCCCATAATCACATCAATCTTTTTAGTACAATTATTTTTCACTTTTTTTTCTTTGTAAATTCTTGTTAAATCTGCTTCCACTGACTTTTTAGGCAGTGCATTCCAAAGCAAACACTGTATTAAATGCCTGTTTTTTTGTTTTTGGGAATTATCTGTGCCCGCTGGGTTCCAAATCTTCTTTAAGTCAAAACAATTTCTTCTTATTTACTCTATCAAAATCCTTCATAACTTTGAAAGGCTGCACTAATTCTTCCCTTAACTTTGTCTGCTCAGTGCAGCACAATCTCTGCCTCTCCGCATAATTAGATTACCTCATACAAACAGTCTAATCAATCTCTCATCACCAAGACTCGACATTTTTCCTAAAGCAAAGTTCCTATAATTGTGTACAATACTCCAGCTAAGGCTTAACCCCAGAAATATGTAAAGCTTTAGAATAACTCTCTTGCTGATGTACTCTAGACTCTTGCTTCAGATTCTGTGTGCCTTAGTTTTAAACAAGCTTTTCAACTTTAATGTTCACCTTCAAAGATGTGTATGTCCACTCCTGGAGCCCGTTTTTAAAATGATGCCATTTAGCTTCCACCGTCTCAGGCTATACTCAGAAGATTGTATTTATATTCTCCCACTGTAATTCCCATGTGAAAATCTGTAGACATTCAGTAGTGATGTGCGCCAGGAACATTCCACTTGACATTGTGCCTGTTTTGACTAAACTTCTTTTTGGGTCTGGATTAGTGAGTACTGCCCAATATGCATGTGGACACCACACAGGACAAACAGAGACAGAATAGAAAGCGTTGGCTTGGGGAAAGCTTGAGTTTGGGAGTTTCAGGATCAATGTGTCAGGAATCTGGTTGACTGAGCAACAGCCTGTTGCATGGAAATAGCATTTCTTGTCAATTCATGGTGTTTGTTACTTCCCCAGATTTCCGAACCTCGGTATTCTCCATGTGACAAAGAAGAATGTTGCCAGTACGCTTGAGCAGAGAATGACACAGGCTTATGTGATGGGTTATAATAATGGAGTTGTAATTCACCCAGAATTAAATCATCGACACAGCGAAGGTTACGGTCAAAGGGAGCTCACAGGTCAGCTTCAACTTATTTGCAATTAACTCGTGATTTCCCATTCACATGAACTCTTGATCAAGATGCTCTTGGGAAGAGATAGGAAAACAACTTAACCAGCCTGTTAATCAATGCTAATATGAGAATTTAAAAGTTTTAAGTATTGTACAAGAATTTTAAGATATCTGAAGGTCCAGAATGATTAGGTTTTTTTTTAAACACAGTGAGTTGTTATGATCTGGGATGTGCTGCCTGAAAGGATGGTGGAAGCAGATTCAACAGGAATTTTCAAAAGAGAATTGGATAAATAGTTAAAAAGAAAAAGCTTTCAGGCAATGGGGAAAGTCTTGTTTCCCTGCTCTAATTCAAAAGCTCTTTCAAAGAGTGAGCACAGGCACAATAACCTCCATATCTTTATTTATCACCATATTTTTAACCATCTCCAATCTGTCAATCCTCCAAACATGTGCACTCCTCCCATTCGGGCCTTGAAGATCTGTAAATTTTATCACTGCACGTTGTCAGCTGCCTGAATGCTGACTTCTGGAATTCCCTAAACATCTCCTCTCAAGACACATTTTCAAAGTTAGCTTTCAGGCTGAACATTTGGTCACATGTCCTATTGGAATATCTTTAATTTGTTTTAGGAATATGTTACCATGTTAAAGGAGCTACATAAATACAGTGTTATTAAAGTTTACTTTGTGTTTCATATGTGAGAATATTAATGTATTAATGTGCATTACTGTGACGCCTGTTTGTAGAACGTGAAAAGGAGTTAATCCATCAGGCTTCCATACAGCAAGCAAAAGAAATGGACCTGAGTGTCGTCCGTCTCATGTTTACAGCCCTGCTTCCAGACAGCAGCTGTCGATTTACACGCAAATTGGAACCTGTCATTTCTGATCCCATCTATGACAGCAGTAAGTGGGCACTTTATAAATCTGCCAGTTGCCAAACTCAAAGTGATAGTGAACTGGAATGTTACAAAGTTTGTTTATCCTTTCATTAACTCTGATTACTGTATCTTCTATACCGCAGAATTTTGTTCGGTAAATAAACATTTTATAAGGGTTTAAATAATTAGGGAGGCAAACGGTATGTTAGAGACTTTGTTACAAAGGAGTTAGAATAAAGATATCTAATTACAATCATTTTGAATCTTGGTGAGATCAGTATGGAGTACTGTATATCTAAGGAAAGATTTACTTCCTTCAGAGGAAATTCCTACAATGTGGGGACTGTACTATGAGGAGTAATTGAGGAGATTAGGCATGTACTTCTGGAATTTAAAAGAGTGATCTAGTTGAATCGTATATGGTTCTTAAGGAGCTTGACCTTGTAGATGTTGGAGTGTGTCCCCTGTGGAATCTGGAATGAGGGTCAAAGCCTTGGTGGAGTGAGAGATCGTCTGCTTCAGACTGAGATGAGGAAGAAATTGTTTACTTGGAAAATTGTGAATCTTTGAAATTCTCCAGCGCAGAGAGCCACGTATGGTTCTTTGCAAAATACATTCAAGGCTGCAATCGATAGATTTTTAGACACTGAGGAAACTTGAGAATATGACGATAGTGCAAGAAGGTAGAGCTAGTCTAGATAATAGGCTTGATCTTGTTGAACTGTGGAACAAAATTGACAGAGCCAATGACCTCCAGCTCCTGCTGTTGTGTTTTTTTTTGCTGTAACTTGAGTGCTTTACTGTTCTTTTCCCTAAATCATCTCTGTAAATTCTCTAGCGATGAATTAAGTCAAGAAAGTCTTTTGAAGTAACAGTAAATTTCCATCCACTGTTATCAAAATCGTGGATTCAGTGGTGGTGTTAGTGTCAATGGGCAAGTAATCTAGGGACCCAGGCTGGTTCTCTGGGACATGGGTTTGAATCCTGCCATAATAGATGGTGAAATTTGAATTAAATAAAATCTAGTCTAATGACAACCACATAACCACTGTTAATTGTTATAAAAACTCTTCTGGTTCACTGGTGTCTTTAGGGAAGGAAACCTGACATCCTTACCTGGTGTGGCCTACATGTGACTCCACATCCACAGCAATGTGGTTGACTTTTAACTGTCCTGTGAAATGGTTGAGTGATCACTGAGTTTAAGGCAGCTAAGGGTGAACAGCTTTGTTGACGATAGTTACATCCCAAAAAGAATTTAAAAAGTGAGGAATGGAACATCAATGAATTGTCATTTTTGATGAACTGAATGTTTTTAAGTCACGAACCCTGTAGCTGTGAGCAGACAGGAATTGAAAGTCCCAAAGAATGTTTGCTAATTTACCCAACTGTTATATTAGATCTGCACTTGCCAGAGTTTAGCCTTTGTTCTGTTCCCCTTCAAAATAGCATGTTCAGATCAAGCATATTTAATACATTCTCTTTCATTAAAAGAAAAGGTATTTAACATTCGGATCTCTCCTGGCATTTAAGGAGTACAAGGGAAACATTTAAAATGAACCGGGTTCATCAGGAGAGCTGTTGGCTTTATGTTAATTTTCATCAAGAGTAAAGTTGAGTTGCAATGGAAAGTGATTCTTAGTGAAATCAGATTTTCATGAGATTCTCATCAGCTGATAAGAACATAAGAACTAGGAGCAGGAGTAGGCCATCCGGCCCCTCGAGCCTGCCCCGCCATTTAATAAGATCATGGCTGATCTTTTTGAGACTCAGCTGCACTTACCCGCCCGCTCACCATAACCTTTAATTCCTTTTACTGATCAAAAATTTATCTAGCCTTGCCTTAAAAACATTCAGTGAGGTAGCTTCAACCGCTTCACTGGGCAGGGAATTCCACAGATTCACAACTTTCTGGGTGAAGAAGTTCCTCCTGGCCTCAGTCCTACATCTGCTTCCCTTTATTTTGAGGCGATGCCTTCTAGTCCTAGTTTCACCTGCGAGGGGAAACGACCTTCCTGCCTCCACTTTATCTATTCCCTTCATAATCTTGTATGTTTCTATAAGATCTCCCCTCATTCTTCTGAATTCCAATGAGGTATAATCCCAGTCTACTCAGTCTCTCCTCATAGTCCAACCCTCTCAACTCTGGAATCAACCGAGTGAATCTCCTCTGCACCCCCTCCAGTGCTAGTATGTCTCTTCTCAAGTAAGGAGACCAAACTGCTCACAGTACTCCAGGTGTGGCCTCACCAGGACCCTATACAGCTGCAGCATAGCCGCCCTGTTTTTAAACTCCATCCCTCTAGCAATGGCAGACAAAATTCCATTTGCCTTTTTAATGACCTGCTGCACCTGCAATCCCACCTTCAGCGATTCATGCACAAGGACACCCAAGTCCCTCTGCACAGCAGCGTGCTGCAATTTTTACCATTTAAAACATAGTCCGTTTTGCTGTTATTCCTACCAAAATGGATGACCTCACACTTATCAACATTGTACTCCATCTGCCAGACCTTTGCCCACTCACTTAGACTATCTATATCCCTCTGCAGACTTTCAGTGTCTTCTGCACACTTTGCTCTACCACTCACCTTAGTGTCATCTGCAAATTTTGACACACCACACTTAGTCCCCAACTCCAAATCATCTATGTAAATTGTAAACAATTGAGGTCCCAACACTGATCCCTGAGGCACAGCACTAACCACTGACCGCCAACCAGAAAAACACCCATTTACCCCTACTCTTTGTTTTCTACTGGTCAACCAATCCTCTATCCATGCCAATACATTACCTGTAATACTGTGCAACTTTATCTTGTGTAGCAGCCTTTGGTGTGGCGCCTTGTCAAATGCCTTCTGGAAATCCAGATACACCACATCCAGAGGTTCCCCATTGTTCACCATGCAAGTAATGTCCTCAAAGAATTCCACTAAATTACCCTTTGTGAACCCATGCTGGGTGTTCCCAGTGGGACAATTTATATCCAGATGTCTTGCTATTTCTTCCTTAATGATAGATTCAAGCATTTTCCCCACTACCGAAGTTAAGCTAACTGGCCTATAGTTACCTGCTTTTTGTCTACTTCCTTTTTTAAACAGTGGCGTCACGTTGGCTGTTTTCCAATCTGTGGGAACCACCCCAGAGCCCAGTGAATTTTGGTAAATAATTACTAGTGCTTTTGCTATTTCCCCCATCACCTCTTTTAGTACCCTGGGATGCATTTCATCAGGGCCAGGAGACTTGTCTACCTTTAGCCCCATTAGCTTGCCCAGTACTGCCTCCTTAGTGATAATGATAGTTTCTAGGTCCTCACCTGCTATAACCTTCTTGCCATTAGTTTTCGGCATGTTATTTGTGTCTTCCACTGTGAAGACCGACACAAAATAACTGTTTAATGTCTCAGCTATTTCCTCATTCCCAGTTATTAAATTGGCCTTCTCATCCTCTAAAGGACCAATGTTTACCTTTGCCACTCTTTTACGATTTACATATTTATAGAAACTTTTGCTGCCTGTTTTTATATTCTGAGCTAGTTTACTCTCATAATCTATCTTACTTTTCTTTATAACTTTTTTTGTGGCTTTCTGTTGGCCTTTAAAGATTTCCCAGTCTACTAATTTTCCACTACTCTTTGCTTTTCTGTATGTGTTTTTTTTTTCAATCTGATATTTTCCATTATTTCCTTAGACATCCATGGCTGGCTCTCTCTTTTCCTACAGTTCTTCCTTATCACTGGAATATACTTCTGCTGAGCACTGTGAAAAATTGTTTTGAAAGTCCTCCACTGTTCCTCAATTGACCCACCATAAAGTTTTTGCTCCCATTCTACCTTAGCTAACTCCTTCCTCATTCCTTCACAGTCTCCTTTGTTTAAGCACAGGACAGAGGTACTGGATTTAACCTTCTCACGCTCCATCTGTATTTTAAATTCGACCATACTGTGATCGCTCCTTCCAAGAGGATCCCTAACTGTGAGAGCATTAATTATTCTTGTCTCATTAAACAGGACTAGATCTAGGATAGCTTGCTCCCTCGTAGGTTCCGTTACATATTGTTCAAGGAAATTATCACGGATGCATTCTATGAACCCCTCCTCAAGGCTACTATGACCAACCTGGTTTGACCAATCGATATGTAGATTAAAATCCCCATGATAACTGCTGTACCATTTTTACATGCATTAGCTATTTCTATGTTTGTTGCCCGCCCCACCATGATGTCATTATTTGGTGGCCTAATCAGATACAAGTTACTGTACAAAATATGTTCCATCGTAAAATAGTTTGAGAAAGAACATCATCTTTATTTTTGTGTAATGAGTTTAGGATAAATGATATCCACACAATATATATGGTCAGAATTGAGAAAACATTGCCCATTTCCTTGTGATTTGATAAGACTTTTTTTTACTAACTTGTGAGATGTGGGTGTTGCTGAGCTGGACTGGCATTTATTGCCTTATCCTAGTTGGCCTTGAGAAGGTGGCGGTGAGCTGCCTTCTTGAACTGCTGCAGTGCTTTGCTGTGGGTTGACTCTCAATGCCCTTAGGGAGGGAATTTCAGGATTTTGACCCAGCGACAGTGAAGGAATGGCAATACATTTCCAAGTCAGGATGGTGAGTGTCTTGGGGGGGCTTGCAGGTGATGCCGCTCTTGTCTTTCTAGATGGAAGTGATTGAGTTTGGAAAATGCTACCTAAGGATCTTTGGTGAATCTCTGCTGTGCATCTCATAGATAGTAGCAGCAGTGTGTGCTGAGCGTCAGTGGTGAAGGGAGTGGATGCTTGTGGATGTGGTGCCAGTCAAGTGGGGGCTGCTTTGTCCTGGATGGTATCGAGCTTTTTGAGTGTTGTTGGGGCTGCACTCATCCAAGCAAGTGGGGAGTATTCCATCAAATTCCTGACATGTGCCTTGTAGATGGTGGACAGGATTTGGAGAGTCAGGAGGTGAATTACTCGCTGCTGTATTCTTAGCTTCTGATCTGTTTTTGTAGCCACTGTGTGTATGTGGTGAGCCCAGTTGAATTTCTGGTCAATGACAACACCCAGGATGCTGATTTTGGCGATTCAGTGATGGTAACACCATTGAATGTCAAGGGGCAGTGGTTAGATTGTCTCTTAACGGAGATGGCCATTGCATGGTATTTGTGTGGTGTGAATGTCACTTGTCACTTGTCAGGAGAAGCCTGGATAATGTCCAGATCTTGTTGCATTTGAACACAGACTGCTTCAGTGTCTGAGGAGTCATGAACGGTACTGAACATTGTGCAATCATCGGTGAACATCCCCACTACTGACCCTATGATGGAGGGAAGGTCATTGATGAAGCAGCTGAAGATGGTTGGGCCTAAGTCATACCTGACGTATAGGAAGATAGTTGTGGAGGTCAGACCTCTCAGCTTCAAAGTGTCTTAGGCCCAACCATCTTCAGCTGCTTCATCAATGACCTACCATCACTGAACCCCCCCACCCACCACTATCAACATCCGAGTGATGTCATTGACCAGAAACTCAATGGACCAACCATATAAATACATTGGCTACAGGCCCAGATCATATTCTAGGAATACTGCAGCGAGTAACTCACATCCTGACTTCCCAAAGCCTGTCCACCATCTACAAGGCACAAGTCAGGAGTGTGATGGAATACTCCCCACTTGCCTAGATGAGTGCAATTCCCACAACATTCAAGAAACTTAATACCATCCAGGACAAAGTAGCCTGCTTGATTGGCACCACATTCACAAACATCCACAAACCCTCTATCATTGATGCTCAGTAGCAGCAGTGTGTACTACCTACAAGATGCACTGCAGAAATTCACCAGAGATCCTCAGATAGCACCTTCCAAACCCACAACAACTTCCATCTCTGAGGACAAGGACAGCAGGTATATGGGAACACCACCACCTTCAAGTTTCGTCAAAGTCATTCCTCATGTTGACATGGAAATGTATCACTGGGATATGTATGTTCCTTCAGTTTCACTGGTCAGAATCCTGGAATTTGTTCCCTTACAGCATTGTGGTTGTCCCTGCACTGTTCTAAAAGGCAGCTGATCACCACCTTCTTAAGGAGCAAGAAGACTTGGGCAATAATTGCTGGCCAAGCCAGCAACACCCACATCTCATGAATGAATAAAAAGAACTTGTTTCCCTCCTAGACCTTTAACTGGGCACCTAGGTGAGATCCACCCACTGTAACTCTGAGAAGCACCCTTGCTGTCTGTCTCTCCCTTCACCTGGTCAGATCCTTGACCATAAATTCTAGGTTGCCCCTCCAGGAGGGGCTTGATGGAGTGTTATACTTTCAGATGAGAAATTAAACCAAGGCCCTGGCTATTTTCTCAGAGAGATTTAAAAGAACCCATAAGACTAACTCTCCTGTGGTGGCCCCAGCCAACACCATGAGAACTGACTATCATTTTGCTACTGGCATGATTTTGATCTGTGCAAATTGGTTGTTGCATTTCCTGCAACAGTGACTACCTGTCAACACTTCCTTCATTGGCTGGGAAAGTCTGTAAAAGCTGTGATAGGAATGGAAGGCTGACTTTTTAATGTATGCAATTCAAAAGCAGAAAAACACTCAGTGATAACAACAAATGCATTTTTATGGAGCCTGGAGCCTCTGACTGTCATCACTACAGAAATAAAAGTGTAAATTGTGGTTTTGTTTTTCATTCTTTTAGTCTTGGTTAACTTTTATTTTCAATGTTACAGAGGCACCAAATGCATCAAATTTGAGGATTGTCAGAATGGATAAGACTGCAGGATGTGTGGTTGGAGGAGATGAGGTTTACCTACTTTGTGATAAAGTCCAGAAAGGTTTGTTTACTCAGTGTTATATCTTGATGTAAATTATCTAATATTTTATGATTCTTTTTGATGATTGGGCCAAATAACCTTAACACTCTTACACTAACTCACCATGTCAGTGAGGGTATAACTCAATTTATCTGCCTTTTGATCTTCTAAAGGTTTAATTAGCTCTCCATTATGAACGGGTGGTTTCTCAGTCTAACAGCCTCCCTTGATATTGAATTTAAATTACCTGTATCAGTTTAAATGAAAGGCACAATCATTCAACCCTAGTGTTAAAGCTGTAGGTTAAACTTAGCTTCACGTTTAGTGAGGGCCCAGGTCTTTGACTACTCTGGCACTGTCCTGACTGGCCTTTCCCTCTACAATCTGCTGTAAACACAAGCTCATCCAATACCCTGTCCCTCACCAACAGCCCCTGTCCAAACTCTCACCAAGACCCATTTCCCTGTTGAACACTGACCTGTGATGACTCTTGAATTTATCCGACTATTTGAATTTGAATGATTTATTGTCACTTGCATTTTACAGTAAATAATGCAGTAAAATACGGTGAGAAGCTTCAATTGTTGCCACAATCTGGCGCCATTTTAAATAGTTTAGGAATAAAAAGAGTAAAAAGATAGGCTCTCTTTCAGTTCTATCTTTGTTCCTCTGCCTCCACTATGAGTCCTGAGCTGGCTCACCAACAACACATGCACTATCACCCCTCCTCTATCACCTCACCACCATCTATGCCGGACGCACCGATGTAGGAGTCACCACTGTTTAGGGATCATCTCATCACCGCTAGGCCCACCTTGTCGACACTCAGTCCCATAATTAGCCCACACTCGCCCCACAGCCAGGAGTCCCTGGCACCGCTGCCAGGCCAATCTGCTGCGGTACCGAGAGTCCTGCTCTGGCTGATGCTGGTGCCACTCTCTCTGCTGTGCCAATACTGACGACTAACCCACCAAAGGGAAAAAAAAATAACAAAAGCAGAAGTAGAAAGTAAAACATTGCAAACCATTAATTTACAATCATTAATTCAACCACATGTACTGTCCATAGTAGTACCTATGACCTGTTTGACTGTTCATTCTCTCTGTACTTCACCATCTAGATGTCTCTCTCTCTCTCGCTCTCGCGCTCTCTCTTTCGCTGTCTCTCTGTCTCTCTCTCTGTCATACACACACATCACTATTATTCATGATTGGGTAGCAGCAATAAAGATGATAAGGTTTGAGGAAGTCTCCGCAGTAGTCACTGCTAGAGTTTCCCCAGTGACGATATCAGGGGAATTTTGTAAACTACAGTAACTGTATCTTGTCCAGTCTTGTGTTCATTGTGATTTTGTAGCTGTTGTACCTGTCACAGTTATAAATCTTTAAAAATGTTACTTTAAGAGAAGTACTTTTACTAATTCAAGAAATAAAACAGATTAAGCGTCTTATTAATACAAAATACAAGAGGAAGCAAGTCTGGAGTTACTGTTGGTGTAAATGTGATTGAACTGAGACCAATCACAATGAAAAGTCAGTGCTTTCCTCGCAGATTAAATTACTGAAGAGCATTGGCATTATTTTGAGCCCAGTTCCCGTAGTTAGAGCTCATCAGTGTGACAGCAAGAAGCAAGGCCATCTGAGTGTTGTGGAGTCACAGAAGCTGACAGCACAGAAAGAGGATGTTTGGGTTGCTGTAGCTGTGCTGGAACTTGAAACAGTAATGGTGTCTAGTCCCAGGGCCCTACTCTTTGTCTGAAATCCTGGAGCATCCTCACCCTCCCACCCTTTGTGAATCAGCTTCCATCATCTTGTCAAGTCTAGTTGTGTTCCAGATTTCAACAACTCTCTGTAAACATGTTTCCCCCTCACCCATTACCCTCAATCTTTTTTTCTTTGAATCTGTGACTCCCATTGACTGACTCACCAGAGGGACCTTACCTCTTTACTCTATTCAAATGTCTTGTCATATTGAAAACATAGTAAGTCACCTCTTATATCTTATACCATAAGATATAGGAGCAGAATTTGGCGGTTCGGCCCATCAAATCTGTTCCACCATTTGATCATCACCGATAGGTTTCTCAACCCCATTCTCCTGCTTCTCCCAGTAACACTTGATCAACTTACTGAGTGAGAACCTATCTATCTCTGTCTTAAATGACTTGACCTCCACAGCCCTCTGCAGCAGTGAATTCCATAGATTCACCACCCTGTGGCTAAAGGAATTCCTCCTCACCTCCATTCGAAGGGGTCATCCTTTCACTCAGAGACTGTGCCCTCAGTCCTAGTCTCTCCTACTAGTGGAAACATCTTCTCCATGTCCACTCTATCCAGTCCACTCCAGTACTCTGTAAGTTTCAGTTAGACCCCACTCCCACTCCCATCCTTCTAAATTCCATTCAGTACACACCCAGAGTCCTCAACTGCTCTTCATCCTTGGAATCCTTGTAAATTCCTGTGGACCCCCTCCAAAGCCAGCACATTCTCCCTCAGATAGGGGGCCCGAATATATTCAATATTCCAAGTGCAGTTTGACCAGAGCCTTATACAGCCTCCATACTCTTGTATTCTAGTCCTGTTGAAATGAATGCCAACATTGCATTTGCCTTCCTAAATGCCAACTGAACCTTCACGTAAACCTTAAATGAATCATGAACTATGATTCCAATGTCAGATTTCAGAAATTTTTCCCCATTTAGAAAATAGTCTACATCCCTATTCTTCCTACCAAAGCGCATAACCTATTTTTCGTCATCTGCCACTTGTTTGCCCACTCTCCTAGCCTGTCCAAGTCCTTCTGCAGCCTTCCTGCTTCTTCAACACTACCTGTTCCTTCGCCTATCTTTGTATCATCAGCAACTATGCCCTCAGTTCTTTTGTCCAGATTGTTAATGTATAATGTGAATAGTTGCAGTCCCAACACCAACCGCTGCGTGTACCGACTGCCTTTATCCCCACTTTCTGCCTTCTGCCAGTCAGCCAACCCTCTATCCATGCCAGTACCTTGCCCCTAACACCATGGGCTCTTATCTTATTTAGCAGCCTCCTGTGCGGCACCTTGTCAAAGGCCTTCTGGAAATCAAAAGGGATCACCGCCACTGGCTCTCCTTTTTCTAACTTGTTTGTTACCTCCTTAAAGAATTAAAGGAGCTGCTTTCATTGTTTGATGTCCAAAGATGTTTAGCAACCAATACTGTTACATTTGAACTGTTACTGTTACATTACTGTTATATTTTTTGCATTGGCACATCTGATGGATGAGTTGGTCATTAATAACCTTTTATTTACCAGATTACCAGTCTTTCTGCAGCCTGATTTAAAAACCTCTTTGTTCTTTCTAACTTTGCTGAGGTGTAAATGTGGCAGTTTTTATTTTTGCTTTTCACTGCATGGTTCATGTTCCACCAACTGATAAACATTCTCTCTTAATCAGATGATATCCAGGTTCGATTCTATGAAGAGGATGAAAACGGTGGAATTTGGGAAGCGTTTGGGGACTTTGGTCCAACAGATGTTCATCGGCAGGTTGGTAAAGGCGAAATCACTATGCTGTTTGCATTGCATCCTCTTCTTATTCCTGATGATTTCTGGTATTTAAAAACGTACGAGATAGGAGGAAGACATTCTGCCCTTTCAGCCAACTCAGCAGCTGTTCCCACTTTCACCCCATACGCTTTGATCCCTTTAGTTTTAACAACTATATCTAACTCCTTTATGAAAACATTGTGTTTTGGCCTCAACCACTTTCTGTGGCAGAGAATTCCATTTAATTCCATCACTGACCTAAATGACCTACCCCATTTCCTTAGATGGTGACCCCTGGTTCTGAACTTCCTGGTTATTGGGAGCATCTTTCCCACATTTGCCCTGTTAGAATTTTATATGTTAGAATGTCACAAGTTTCTGTGAGATCCCTCTCTCATTCTTCTAAACTCCAGTGAATATAGTCCTAATTAATCCTGTCTCTCTCCATACATCAGCCCTGCCACCCCAGGATTCAGTCTGGTAAATCTTCGTTACACTCCCTCTATAGATAGAACATACTTGCTCTGACAAGGAGACCAAAGCTGCACACACTACGCCAGGTGCGGTCTCACCAAGGCCCTGTATAATTGTAGCAAGACGTCCCTGCTCCCCTACTCAAATCTTCTTGCTATAAAGGCCAGCATACCATTTGCCTCCTTTGCCTCCTGCTGCACCTGCATGCTTACTTTCAGCAGCTGGTGCACAAGGACACCCTGGTCTCATCACAGCTCCCCCTAGTCTATCGCTGTTCAGACAATAATCTGCCGTCCTGTTTTTGCTACCAAACTGGATAACCACACATTTATCCACATTACACTGCATCTGCCATGCATTTGCCCAGTCACTCAGCCTGTCCAAATCTCACTGAAGTATCTCTGCATCCTCCTCACAGCTCACCCTTTGTTTCATGTTAGTTCCCTCATCTAGATCATTAACATATATTGTGAATAGCAGAGGTCCAAGCATTGACCTCTGCTGTACCCCACTGATCACTGCCTGCCATTCTGAGAAAGACCAGTTCATTTCTAATCTTTGTTTCCTGTCTGCCAACCAGTTCTCTATGTCAGTACACCAGCCCCAATCCCAGGGTTGTTGTGGTAGATGATCTTAACTTCCCCTGGGACTGGGACTGACATGGGTGCAGTGGGCAGAATTTGTTAGGTTTGTCTAGGATTTCGTTTTGAAACAATATGTAAATAGTCCAACTAGGGAAGGGGCAGTACTAGACTTAGTGTTGGAGAATGAGCCCAGCCAGGTGATTGAAGTTTCAATGGGGGAGCATTTCAGGAACAGTGACCATAATTCTGTAAGTTTTAAGTTACTTAAGGATAAGAGTAGTCATTGGCTGAAAGTACTAAATTGTGGGAAGGATAACTACCACAATATTAGGCAGGAAATTAAAACAGAAATTGCTGGTGGAAATGAAATTAGTTTGGGCATGGCAGAAAGAAATAGAATGATGTGGATTTTGCAAATCTGAAATGAAAACGAAAAATGGTGGAGAAACTCAGCAGGTCTGGCAGCAACCATGGAGAGAAACAGGAGTTAAAGTTTCAAGCTGATGATCTTTTACCAGAACTGGGAAAAGTTTTAGTGATATAACAGGTTTTAAGCAAATTCAGGGATAGGGAAAGGATTGGGTGGAGGAAAGAATAAGAGACAAAGTCCATGATAGGAACAGAGATCAAACAACAAGTGATGATGCTGAGAGGTGTTGATAACAGGGACAAGCAAAGAAACGCAAGATAGGTCCACAGGAGCTGTGACTGACAGCCAGAAATGTCTGTGGAAAAGTGAAAATAGTGACTACTATGTGAAATTGTGGAACTTAGTATTTAGTCTAGAAATTTGCAGAATGCCTGTTTGAAAAATGAGGTACAGCTTCTCAAGCTTGTGTAAAGAAAAACAAATACTGTGTCAAGTAATAATTCATGTTCCTTAATTTGAGGAAGGGTCACCAGATCCGAAACTTTAACTCTGATTTTTCTTCACAGATGCTGAGCTTTTCCTGAAACTTCTGTCTTTCTTTATTCATGTTTAGGGATGAGTCAGTTGATAGTCAGTCCTAGGTTAGAGAAAAGGTGATTTCACAGTCTGGATACAGTAAATTTAAAAAATGCATTGATGCTACTTCATATTTAATCATCAGTAAGTGATCCATCTGTTTGAAGGCATGGTTTAATTACAAAGTGTTCAGACTGATGGGAGGAGTGTGTAGAAATCAAGCCACAATACGCCATTAAAGGCATACCAAAAATATGAATGTTATACTTTTGATCACCGACATGATCATGTGTTTTCATTTTTACTATAATCCAGAAGTTGAGAGACTTTAATCAAGTTTCTTCAATAAATTCAAAATTAACATCTTTATTAAAGGCAAGATGTTTTTAAGCAATAGTTTATCAACTAAGCTGTAATACAGAATTAAACTGTATCCCCTTTTATTCCAAACACACGCACACATAGATAGAAAGGGCAAGGTTACACAGCTCTGCAAAGATATTCTGGGTGAGGAAAAATAGGCAAAAAGGAACCTCTCAAGTTCGAGGGTTTGCATGCACAAGGTAGAATGGGTTGATTTCTCATCATTCCTGTGGCTTTTTGATGAATATATCCAATTGCTGGTGGTTGCAGAGCAATGGAAAATATTGAGATTGGATTTTAGTTGGGAAGCAGTTAGTAATCCTGATATTTTAAATTTTCAGGATTCACAAATACTTCATTGTGAGAGATAGAGAGAGTGAGCATCTTTCTTTGTAAACCTTTCCAGTAATTGCTACATCACGGTGCGTACTAAAAAAGCATGCAGTACCTCGGAACACCTCAGAGGCTATTTCTAGGCAACAAACAATGGAGGTCCTTAGGGCTTGGACAGAAATTAATGTAATAAAATCCATATTACCTTTTGCTTGCAAACTTTAGCTTATATTCTCTATGACATCAGTTTCCATTTGTAAATGAAAAGCAGAGAGCCTCCAATTCTCTTTGGTCTTTGAAACCCAACAAGTTACATGGCTAGGACTTGACCAAATCTTCCATTTTCCAATTTTCATCATACGTAAAAATTGTGTTTCTAACAAGTCTTCCCTCACAGTTTGCTATAGTTTTTAGAACGCCAAAATACCGGGACGTGGACATTTCCAAACCTGCGTCTGTGTTTGTACAGCTTCGTAGAAAATCTGACAATGAAACAAGTGAACCAAAGCCATTTACCTACTACCCACTGATTAAAGGTAATGAGAAATCATTTGCAGCAAATTATGGTGACACACAATTACCTCCTTTTTAACCAGCTCCACTAATCAATGGGAACGTGGCTGATCTACTACACGAACACCAGCTTGCTGCAGAAGTTCCATCTTTATCAGTGTCCAAACATCAAATCTCTCTGAGTCTAGATTTGCTGAACTCCCATGACTTCCGGGAGGAGAACATTCCAAACATTCCCAACCCTTTGATGAAATTTCATCTCATCTCAGTCTGAAATGGCCAATTCCTTATCATGAAAGAAACACATATTCAAAATATTTCCCTTTTCATGTGGGGGTTTTTATGCCAATTCTGTTCAACCATTGACTAAGGCCTAAATGTTCTCAATATTTTTGAAAGAAAAAGTATCGAATAATGATGTCATACCTCTGCAATCTAGTAGCTGAAGCTGCTTTTTAATTCACTCCCTGGCCTCATCCTGTCCTATTTCTGTACTCCCCTCCAGTGACATTCCCACACCCCCACCCAAACGGCCTCACACCTACATCCACATCCACATTCCCACCCACCCCCACAGCCCCCATCTCCGACCGCACCTCCACCCTCACAACCCCACAACCCCACACCCCCACCCGCCACTCTCATCCACACACTCCGTACTCCACCCACACCCCTGCCACATCCACACCCACCCTCCCCACCCCCACCCCCACCCCCACACTCACACCCACTCACATTCCCTCCAATATCCCCGCTCTTTTCCAAATTTGGTCTCTTAAGAATCCCAGGTGGCTGTGTCTTTAGTTGCTATTGCCCTAAGCTCTTGAATTCCCTTCCCAAACATCTTTATCCTTCTCTTCTCCTTTAAGACATTCCAGAAACCTATCTCTTTGATAAAGCTTTTGTTCACCTGTCCCAACATCTCCTTTTGTGAAGCACTGTCAAATTTTGTTTGCTAATGGCTCCTGTGAAATGCCTTCGGATGTTTTACTCCATAGATGATGCTATATAAATGCAAGAGATAACAAGGTGTAGAGCTGGATGAACACAGCAGGCCAAGCAGCATCAGAGGAGCAGGAAGGCTGACGTTTCAGGCCTAGACCCTTCTTCTGAAGAAGGGTCTAGGCC
>NC_063332.1:176730471-176782815 GCF_021869965.1 Rhincodon typus
GAAACGTCAGCCTTCCTGCTCCTCTGATGCTGCTTGGCCTGCTGTATTCATCCAGCTCTACACCTTGTTATCTCAGATTCTCCAGCATCTGCAGTTCTTGCTATCTCTATATAAATGCAAGTTGTTGTTATATACGGTGAAATATTCTCAGAATCCATTATTCAGAAATGGTTTTGTAATGGTTCCTAACTTGTCAAAGTCTTTGAAAATATAATACGTATAAAATTTTATAACTTTTTAATTTTCATTTGTCATTGTACTTTCAAACTAACATGATGTGTTTATTCCCTGCTCTCTCACAGACAAGGAGGAGGTACAAAGGAAGCGATTGAAACTTTTACCAAATTTCTCTGACCATTTTGGAGGTGGAGCAGGCTCCGGAGGAGGTGGGGTTTACGGAGGAGGGGGTGGAGCAGGAGGGGGTGAGTATAATGTGAACTAACAGAGGAAAATGGTTGACTTGTGTTATAGCCTGTCCCAGCAGTGAACTGTGGCTGAGAGTTTGGCATAAGTTGGAATTTCACTGTTTTTTTTGTGTTAACCTCCAGTTGCTGTGTCTGTGCTGCTGGGAACCAACGTTGAATTTCAGATGTTACTATCCGCATAATTTACTATCCTCCATTGTAATGAACTGAAACTCCTGTTTCATGCACATTCTGATAGGCTAATTCTCCTAACCCTACTCAATCTCCTTTTTTTATAGTACAGTTTAGAATGATCGCTGTTTGAAGAGTAACTGTTACTAGAGGATGTTCCATTGTTCCAGGTTGAATCAAGTGAAATAAATTTAAAGTGACTACTTTCTACATATTTCTCCCCTTTTTAACATATTACAATTTGACCAAAGTCTGAAATAGTTGTTGTTGAGTAGATGGAAGCTGCAAATTGTTGCAAAAGTCCTGATATATTCTCTATGCTTGGCAGCTGCTGCTTTGAATTGTTCTTATTCCTGATTTAGTTTTCACTTCTTACAGGTTCCAATTACTTTGCTGGATTTCAAGGATATTCCAACTACAGTAGTTACACGTACACGCCTGGGACCACAAACTCCAGTGCTGGAATGAAACACGGTAACTGTTACATCATAAAGTTCAGCAAATCAACGAGGCATTTTATAGTTTGTCTAATATTCAGTGAGTGTAACAATATGAGATTGTAGACAAGGAGGGGGCGCTTAGATTGTGGATATGGGATTTGTGAAATTGTAGATTTTTATTTCTCTGTTTTCTGATGGGATGATCTGTTGCCTATCCCTGATTGCCCCTGAACTGAGAGTCTTGCTTGGACATTTGATTGCTGTTAGTCTGGAGACAGGTAAATATCACAGATTTCTCTCCATGAAGTTTCCTTCCCTAAAAGTGGGTCTTACAACAATCAGTGTTGGTTTCGTGGACACTGTCACTGATGTGAGCATTTGATTCCAGTTTTATTCATTGACTTTAAATTTCACAAGTTGCTATTCTGGGATTTGAAATTGTGTCCCCAGAATACTAGTCTGGGGATTATGTCTGCCTTACTAGTTTAGATCCTAGACACTATTACAATGCTCCTGTCTCTGTGATGTTGTGATTGGTGAAAGGGTGGGTGGGGGTTTTACACTGCATAGGGCAGAAGTGAATCTAATTGCTCACTTAGGAAAATCTCCAAGAATCATCTTGTAATTGAGGCCCTCCTGGTTTCCCCATCTGCCAACCTCTGTGTTCACTATTCAATTCCCTTTTACTCACCACCTTCACACAGTCAAAATCTTCTTCCTGTTCTTCAGACAAGCTGCCCTTCAGGTTCCTGCTGCTAAAGGAAACTCTGCTTGTGTTGCAGCTGTCTGTTGCCTGACTGAGAATTCCGATTGTGTGAAATCAGCTGTGAGCTCTACATCCAGCAACCAGCCAACACCCGAGGCTGGAGCTCAATCCACTGGGATCCTCGGTAACTCAGAGTCTGCAGATCCAGCAGTAACTGCCGAAGAAACTGAAGCAAGTAAGTCAGTTGTGTTTTAGTGACTAAAGTCGAAAGAGCTGTTTTCTGATCAGACGTTTTCAATTGGATTAATCTAAATGATTTCTGTAAGATTCAATGGCTGAACAGGTATGAGAAAATCTAATCAAGATTCCTTTGCTGAATCATTGCTGAATCCTCTGTCACTGACATCATACAGGTTACCATTGGCCTGAAACTTAACTGGACTTTAACTTTGTTTCTCTCACCACAGATGTAGCCACATCTGCTGGGTGTTTCCAGCACTTTCTGTTTTCATTCCAATTTCATGCACCTCAATGTTCAAGATGGCAGCGAAGTATCAGGCCTGAGCTCGGGGCTCGTCCGCCTCCTGTCTGCTTTCGTTCATTTGTTTTCTTTTTACTTTTGCTCTTTTTCTTTTTTTTTCTCTTCATCATCTTTTCTTTAAAATCTGGAGAGTGGCAGGGGTCGAAGCTGAGTGAAGGAGGAGGCTAACGACGGCAGTGACACTAGGACGAGCTGGACACAGATCCACCCCAGCCCGGGGTGTCTCCCTGAGTGAGGAGCAGGTTCTGGGCTGACACCCCCAGCCTGGGCTTGCAGGCTAGGCTGAGGACCCAGGTCCACAGCTAGACCCAGGCACCTGAAGGAGCAGAAGCATCAACGAAAGATACAGTGAAGGACCCTGAAGCCTGATCACCAGCGAGGAGGAGCATAAGGTGGGGAACAGGAGGGATGGAACCTACGCATCCCCAGGCTCAAGGATCCAGCTCGGACACAGTGGTCGCAGGAGTAGTAGTGGCAGAGACCCATAACCGAGACACCACAGCCCATTACCAAGACCCAAGAGACCATTACAGAGAATCTGGACAATGTCAAGCAGCGCCTGGAGAAGCAGCAGAGGAGGGACAAGAAGAAGAAAGAAAGATGAACTCTATCGCGGTAGAATCTTGGATTATATTCCATGTTCCATCATGGTGCAGGAGCATGGAGACACCTCGCTTAACGCAAAAAAGCATTTTTCACTGTTTTTATATTCATGTGACAATAAATTCAAATCATCTGCAGTATTTTGCTTTCGTACACATGTAATATTAAATAGATACTGCGCAGTAGTGAGCTACATTTTCTTTCATGTCCTGCCACTGGAGATTATTTTCATTGTTTCAACTGCAAGTCTTCAAACTGAAAATAAATGAATGATGGCTAGTTATAATCCCACCTGATGGTAATACTGAATAAGTCAGATCCCAGAGTGAAACCTAACTTGACAGATCATAGTTTTGCTTGTTTAATTACTTAACATGATGGTTAGTCACTTAAACATATTCACACGAGGTTCCAGATTTTCTTCAACAGAGAAACAAATTCTGTTTATCTAGTGAATAAAAAATTTTGAAAAGATTAACTAGCTTTGAAAAGACAGCAAGATCTAAAGCACACAGCTGAACAAAGTTTCAATGTTTCTTGACACTTACAGAGACTCCAGTCCAGAGCAATTACCCCCCTCCCACCCATCTCGACTCTTCAGTTCCTACTTGGCTGACTGTTGAACGTAACTTTTTGAAGTTTCCCAAATTAAATCCTTCTGCTGAGGTGAATTGTGCCCTGAATCCTACTCCTACAAGGGTGACTAAATTACCTTCTAAACTCAACTCTGGTGTCTTCTGAAATGAATTTAAAAAAAACTTGCCCATCCTAGCTTCTTTCTGAAATTGAAAAAAAACCCAACAGTATAAATGTTATTGCATTAATGCCATAGGGGTCTGAGTCATCAGCTCACTGACAAAATATTGGATTTCAGTCACTGTTCCAGAAGGACACAGTCCGTATTTTTAAAGAAAATCTTTCATGGACATTACCAACACCCACCTGCATCTATTTTGAAATCCAAATTCCAAAATGTATGGAATTATATACTCTCTCTCTGTGTCTTCAATCCCTGACCCCTGTTTCCCTGACCTTTGTACTGTTAGAAAGAAACATTGAAAACTGTAATGTTGAGAACAAAGCGTTTGCACACTGCAGTGATTGAATGTTACTGAATGTAGTGGAGTGACTGATCTTTGTGGTGATTTACTTTAGATCAATACTTCTTAGAAAAAGCCCTGACCCTTGCTGAGAGACATGCGAGTGCCCTGTTGGATTATTCTGTAACTGGTGATACCAAGATGTTGCTTGCTGTTCAGCGCCACCTTACTGCAGTTCAGGACCAAAACGGAGACACGTAAGTTATTCCAAACTATTGAATCATGTTATCCTTATAGCAGTACTGCTCACTGCAGATGGCATTGAAGTTCGTCCAATTGATTCTAATTATTATTAGGGACAATTTTACAGCAGAGAAACAGGCTACTTGGCCGTCTGCTGTATATATTACTGGTGTTCATGATTTATCTCAGACTGCAGTTACTCCAGCACTTTAAAACTAATGAGCTATTGCTGAAGTGTACTCCTGGCTGGAATGTAGGAAATATGGCAGCCAATTTGCACACAAGGATTCCACAATAAAATAATGACCAGAGAATCTGATTTTCTTGTATCTGTTGAGGAATAAATATTAATAGTGGTCGGAAATCTTTTACATCTAGCCAAGCCCTAAGTTTCACAACTCATCCAAAATATGCTTAATTTGACAGTGCAGTACTCCCTCAGTCTTGAAACTTGCTTGTGGGCTTAGGTCTCCGGAATGGGACTTGAATTCACCAAGACCCCAGTTTAACCTCCAACCCTGCCACCAGGTCAAGGTTAAAATCACACTTTTAATATTTAACAACATATATAACTTCAAGTATTTTTAATTATAAATCTTCTAATAAGAATATTGCATCAGTAGACCATTTTCAAAGCCAATACTTTTTCCCATTTTATTAATTTCATCTTTCATAGGAGTCCAAACATTGTATTTCCTGCATTGCAGCAAGTTTTGTCTTCAAATCTCTCTTCACCACCCAGATCTCGAGATGCCTCGCCCAGATTGCAGAGGTTCTTTACCACAGCAGCAACTGTTAAATTGTGTCAGTAAATAGTGTGAACCACATTGCACTGTGAAAAGTGCAAGGGGCTTTGTTTATGCAGTAAAGTAAAAGGCTTCAAGGTGATTAGCCATGTGTGGCATTATTTATAAAATCTGTCTGAAACATTCACTGGTACTGAAAGCCAGACATGCATGTTGGAGACATTGGGCAGTGGTGCCAACAAAAGAAATAGCAGCAGGAGTGCTCCATTTGGCTCCTCAAGACTGATTCACCCTTCAATGCTATCATCCCTGATCATCAGCCTTCAATTTCTCACTCACTCCTCATATTCCGTGATTCTGCCAGAAATCAAAAGTTTTAACCACCTTCCATAATGTCAAATCCACAATCACCGTGGTGTAGAATTCCAACAATTCAAAACTGTCTGCGTGAAGAAACTTCTCCTCGGATGTGGAAAATATATTTCCTCAGCTAAAACCTAGAGGGAGACTTTGCTTAAAAATTAAGGGTCACCCTCCCAGGACAGAGATGAGGAGAAATCTTTTCAGTAAGTGGTGTATGACTTTGGAACTCTGTCTCAGAAAGTGGAGGTGGCAAGGTAGTTTAATATTTTTAAATGAGAGATTATTCTTAGACTGGGGTGCGAAGGGTTATTGGGGATAGATAGGAATGTAGAATTCAGAATTCAAACAGATGTGCTGCGATCTTATTGAATGGCAGAGCAGATTCAAAGGGCCAAATGAGCTAATTATGTTCCTAATTTGTACATTATTTTGTGTCCTGTGGTGCTGTAAAATTCTAAAATCTCCAGGACATTCAACTATATTGTTCAAGATATATAGAGCACCACATCCAATGATTTTTCTTTGCCTTTTGTTGTCACTGACAGAGCTTTACATCTTGCAATTATTCATTTCCAATCTGGAGTGGTTCAACATCTTTTACAAGTCATCATCAGCCTTCCTGGACAAGACATCATCAACATGAGGAACGATCTTTATCAGGTACTTGTACTCAGTGCAGAATCTGGAAACCTTCACTGGACTTGGACAGTTAAGTGCATAACACAAGTTATAGAAGATGTATTACACATAAGGGAATGAAATTCAAAAGAGCTGTTTAATTGGAGGTTTGAAGTGAGAATTGAATCCAACCGTGTGACATTTCTCCTTCTGCTATTTGAACGGTATTGAATCTATCAGTATTTACTCATTTTATCCTTTTTTGAAAAATATAAATTGTCTTAATCTTCTCAATCAAATATGTTTTGTATGACATGTACAGTGTCCAGTTTGTAGCGGTAGACCAAACAAAGTAAAGGAATGGGCCATTCAGTCCACCTTACCTGTTCATGACCTGAATTGAACCAATTCCAAATAAACCCTGCTGTTTTCCCATAGCCCCGTATCAATCCCAAACTAATTCCATTGCTCTGAGCTCTCCCATTGCTATTGATTTAATTTTTATCCCAATCTCCTCCAATGGTTCTGATGTAAATCACTCCATGGGATAAAATATTCTATGCTATAATGGCCTACTGCACAAATAAAGTCCTTTAAACTTTCTTGTTTGTCTGACTCTTAAATTAATGATTTCCCAAACAGACAGGTTTCAACTATAATTTGTCCCTGCTGGGATTATTCTGGTGAAT
Source organism: Rhincodon typus (assembly GCF_021869965.1). Classification (NCBI taxonomy): domain Eukaryota; kingdom Metazoa; phylum Chordata; class Chondrichthyes; order Orectolobiformes; family Rhincodontidae; genus Rhincodon; species Rhincodon typus. Next base: position 176,737,057 of record NC_063332.1, read on the forward strand.
CTACACTTCAGGCTTTTTGTGATTTTAAAGTTTTCTCTGTCCGATCAGCTGTCACACTTTTAAAGAAACTGTATTTTCTGCGAAGTTTGCATTCCTTCCATAGTTTTGAGTTCTATACTCCTCTATAAACACAGAATGCAGATGGAAATTTAAACTATTTTGTCTGAACTGTAAGTCAGGCATCTTTGCAAGTTTGTTCTCAAGTGCAGCTATTTATTGTCCATTCCTAGTTACTCTACAGCCAGGGTCAGGCAGATCAATTCAGACAGAGTGAGATGGTCAGTTACATCCTGAAGCACTTAGAATCCCTCCATTGGGTTTTCAGAACAATCCAGACAGTTTCCTGGACATTTCTCTCGTGTTGACCACAATTTGCTCAATTTATTGAATTCAGTTTAATTGAACCATGTTGACGTTTGAATTCTTGACCTCAGTATTGTTGGTTCACTCTTGTTATACATTGGATTTGAATCTCCAACTCTCACTGTTCATTCACCCTTTCAAAGGGTTCTGTGTTCTGAAAACACATTGTGATGCACTGATCTGTCTTAATTGCGTGTATCATCAGCCTATTTGCCTTATTTCACAGGTAGTGGTTTTCTCTCTCTACTAATAATCCAGAGGCACAGGATAATAATAATGTGTCTAATTTCCTTGTTCCTGGTATTTTCAGTAGCTCCTCACTACTTTTCAAACCTCCTCCTTCAGCGTCATCAGCTAGTTTCAAAAGTGCTTCACTGTACACAAGATCAAATCATCCATATTTTTTAGTCATTTACAGGATGTCAGCTTTGTTATGCCTGTACCTAACTCCCCTTCCCCAATGGCTCTTGAGAAGATGGTGAGCTTCCTTCTTGAACCACTACAGTCCACATGCTGTAGGTTGACCCACAATGCCCTTAGGGAGGGAATTCCAGGCTTCTGGCCCAGTAACACTGAAGGAACAAAGATATATTTCCAAGACAGGGTGGTGAAACTTGGAGGGGAACTTGCAGGTGGTGGTGTTCCCATGTAGCTACTGCCCTTGTCTCACTGGATAGTAGTGAAGGTGGGTTTGGAAGATGCTGTCTGAGGAGCTTTGGTGAATTTCTGCAGTGCACCTTTTAGATGAGACACACTGCTGCTACTGAGAATCAGTGTTGGGAGGGAGTGGTGAATTGGGGTGGGGGGGTGGAGGTGGTGGGGGGGGGGTAGCAGTCAAGTGTGATGCTTTGTCCTCGGTGGTACCAAGCTTGTTGAGTGTTGTTGGAGCTGCACTAATCCAGGCAAGTGGGGAGTATTCCATCACACCTAATGATGATCATGCCTTTGAATGTCAAAGGGAGATTATTGCCAGGCAAATGTGGCTCAAATGTTACTCTCTCCCTATCAGCTCAAGCCCACAAGTTTTTTAGGTCTGGCTGTGTGGGGGCAAGGGCTACTTAAATATCTGAGAAATTGTGATGGATGTTGAGCATTACACAACAAACAGTGAACATCCACTCGTCTGACCTGATGATGGTAGAAAGTTTATAATGGAGGAGCTAAAGATGGTTGGGTCTAGGACACCACCCTGAGGAACTTCTGCTGAGATGATTGACCACCCACAACCATGTTCCTGTGTGTTAGGTATGACTCCACCCAGTACAGCGTTTCCACAGATTCTGTTGAGTTCACTTATATTCAGATGGTAAATTAAGAGAGGATAAGTTGGTGCACAGTTTGTATTCCTGCTCCAGTCCAAAGAAGCTGAATTCTTTATCTAATATTGACCAATGGTTTGTTTACTTTCAGACACCATTGCACCTGGCAGTCATCACAAGACAGGCCGAGGTGGTCGAATTATTGCTTCAAGCTGGAGCTGACATGAGTCTCCTCGATTGCCTTGGAAACTCTGTTCTACACCTGGCAGCACAACAGGGAGATGTGAAGGTGCTCAATGTCCTCCTAAGCAAAAAGAACAAGCCTCTGGTAAAACTCCTCCATTTGCCGAATAATGCAGGTTTGTAGATTGAGAAATCAGGGTCAGCTCAATGACTGGGACAAGAACTGGGCCCCTCTGGTGTCTGAAGTGCAGATTTGTTAAATCTCATTTGTTAATGTTGGGTGTACAGTCTAGAGTGAAAGGGATAACTGGGACCTTTATTCCTCATGACTCTTTTATTAGAATAAGTAACCATTCCTCAAAATGTTTTGGTTTTTACAGTTATGCTTATTTTTATAATTTACACCATTGAGAACTTTGGCTGTAGATCAGAATAGACACACAATTTCTATTGTAGAATTTATAAGGGTTTGGTTTTCTGTTGAGGCCCCGCGCTGTCGGAGGGTCAGCGCTGAGGGAGCGCCGCGCTGTCGGAGGGTCAGCGCTGAGGGAACGCCACGCTCCCACAGCACTGACCCTCCGACAGTGTGGTGATGGCTTAGTCCTGCACACAGGGCTTCGCGTTGGGATTTGTACTCAAATAGAACTCTGAAATAGAACTTGAATCCATGATTTTCAGGTGTGGGGTTTGGGACTCAGCCACTTATAAATGTTTCTATTGTGAATAGAGATGATTTGGAATGGATTCTTTAGAAGAATATTCCCCTTATGATCCATAATACTGAGATTTTCATTATATATGGCATAAAAATGAAAAATAAATTTGATTATATTTCCAGACAGAATACTGTTAAAGTCAGTTAGCATTCAGACAGAAGTTTGAGAGAAAGATAAGCTGAAACATTTAAGAAGAAAATGTTTTAAAATAAAACAATGGGAATGGTTATTTCTCATGTGGTAGTTACATTATTCATTCGCTGCCCTTGATTGATTTATAATTAATCAATAATAGTTGATTTATTATTTTTGAATGCTATAATTGAGCCTTACATTGAGGATTGATGCCAAGTATTTATTAAACACCTCGCTGAATGCTTTGATCGGGTCTTCCAGAGCTCACTCTTTAAATCACTTCAACTGGCAACATCTGAAATTAATATTCTTGAAGAAAGATGAGCTCTCTGCATTTGTTGATTTACTTGAATGGACTGTTTTAAATGGTGTGGACAAAGGTTCTGTATTGATTGACACGAGGTTTCCCATCCTCCTCCCACATTCTAAATATGCTTTTTCCAATTGTCATGTTCCAATTCAAATGTCCCATTGCACAGGACACAGATCGTTCATTGATTATTGTAACAATTGCCAAAAGTAACAAGTAAGGAATATTTGTTTGTAAACTAACACATAGTTGCTAATCTTCTGCCGTCTTCTTTTTTAGGTTTCAATGTTGTTCACCTGGCTGTGTTAGCGAATAGCCTGTCGTCCCTGAGGCAGCTGATTGCAGCTGGCGCTGATGTGGATTCTTCTGAGCAGCAAGCAGGTCGGACTGCACTCCACCTCGCAGTCGAGCAGGAAAACATCTCCTTGGCTGGTAGTCTCCTCCTGGAGGTGCATTTTGTCATGCTTTTTACACCTCGACATCTCAAATCTCTTCATAGCTAATGTAGTACTTTTAGACGGCATTATTGTTGTGAAGCAAAAAGGAAATGCTGGAGAAACTCAGGTCTGGCAGCATCAGTAGAGAGAGAGAAACAGCATTAACATTTCGAGTCCCATGTGACTCTTCAACTTGAAATGTTAGTTGTTTCTCTCTCTCTACAGATGCCAGACCTGCTAAGCTTCTCCAGCATTTTCTGTGTTTGTGTCATTTTTCCAATACCCTGCAGAATTTTGCTTTTTTAAACTATTGCCCTGAACCACCTTCAACATCATGGCACTCCCTCAGCACTGACCCTCCCACATCGCGGCGCTTCCTCAGAACTGTCCTTCCAGCAGCGCAGTGCTCCCTCAGCACTGACCCTCCCACATTGCGGCGCTCCCTCTGACCTGTAATAGTACTGTGTGTGTCAGCTCTGACTTGCACTGCAATGTTTGAACGGAAATTGAACACACACTGACTCAGAGTTGTGTACTGTCAGGGCATAGTCTCAGAATTAAGGGCATCAGTTTAAAATTGAGGTGAGGAGGAATTTCTTCTTATGGGGTTGTAAGTCCTTGGAATTGCTTGCCACAGAGAGCTAACGGGCAGAGTCCTTCTGTATATTTGAGGCTGAGGTAGATTGTTGATCAGCTGGGGAATCAAGGGTTATGGGGAATGGGCAGGAAAGTGAATGTGAGAATTTTGGATCAACCATGATCCTGTTGAATGGCAGAGCAGACTCGAGGCTGAATGGCCTACTCCTGCTCCTATTTCTTCTGGTCTACAAGTGAGCCCAGCTGATACTGTTGAAAATGATTCATGTTGCAATTCTGAAACTCATGATTTTAAAGGTTTCTTGTAATCATCTGTTTACTTTTTCAAATTGGAAGAACCTGGAAATGTCGAATTACTGCATACTTAGTGTAGGTAAGGCGTGGGATCTGATCAACATTGTAGTAGTAACTAGCTGGAAACTTGTTTAGCAGGTGCTTATCAAATGCAGCTGCTGAAAGGTTTACATAGCTGGACCTTTACTAATTCATTGTTTTTGATATCATTACCTTTTGTTGCTGAATTTGTTCATTAAAAACTGGTTCCCTCTGGTGGTGAATTCAGGTTGTGCTGGCAGTGACTTGGGCGATTTCCTTCTCTATTTCTGCCTATGCCTGACTGACTTGTGAGAGCTGGCACCAGCAGGAAATCCCCCAAAGTTAATTCTCTGAATGCTCAGGCTCAGCTTGAAACCACCGAATCCTCTAATGAAGCTGTCTGTAGTTTTCACAATATTGAAATTGGGATTCCTGAGGTACCTCTTTCTACATTGGAACTTTTCAGCAACATGGATGAAAATGAAAAGGTAATATACCTGTTACAGTGGCTACAAAAATTCAGATACATTGAAGACACTGTGCTGGGTTTCTATTTAAATACAGCCTTTTGCAGCATCAGTATCCCAAAGTGCTTGATGTTTTGAAGTGTAGGAAATATGACAGTTACACAGCAAGCTCCCATAGATAGCAGTGTGAAAATGATCAGCTAATCCACTTTCAGTTATGTTATTTGGGGAATGTTAAAGCTATTACAGCAAACGTATCCAACAGTAATAATGTGATGTGGTTGGATCCTCAGGGCAGTGCAGAAGTTGATGCCACCACTTTTGATGGGTCTACAGCTCTTCACATAGCAGCAGGAAGAGGCTATACCAAACTCTGTGCCTTACTAATAGCAGCAGGTATGTACCGGAATGTTTTGTGTTATGATGGAATGCTTCATTGAGCAGTTCTGGTTCATTAAAGACTCATATTAAAGGCTGATGTTAAAAGCACTACATGGAGCAGTGCTATGAATCTCAGACTTTGCACAGGAAGTCCCAGTATGCTGTCCTGTGAAACGAAGGAATAGCCTGCATCCCTGGGATTAGACTGAAATGTTGCCAGAGAGTAATCGTTCTTGTTCTGCCCATCCTCTGACATCTGCACTGCAGCTCACCAGAGGCTGTTTACTGTAAGCACTCACAAGATTTTTTTAAACCACAGCTGAGCCTGAGCACTTCATGAAACACCCAGTCCCACCCACACCGAGATTGCATGTTGACTGGCACACCCCGGAAGGAAGTCCACGTATCCCATTAGAAATCATTCAGGCAGCTCTGTCTGCTGGCTGTTTGAAGGAACTATCCATGTAACCCACTGTTCTTTCCCCATGGCCTTACAGTTTTGTTTTTATTTCTCAGCTAGTTCTCTGATTCACTTTTGAAATTTCTTGTTGAATCTGCTTCCACTGTGTGCCCTTTCATGCAGATCACAACTCATTGCGTTGATTTTTGTTTTCCCTTTGCCTCCAATTACCTTAAATCTGTCTCCGCTGGTCGTTGGCCTTTTGGGATTGGAAAAAAATCACTGTCATATTTACTGTCAGAAACCGTCAGTAATTTGTTGTTGTTGTTCGGTTCATTGTCTTTGCCTTAACTTGCTCAGCATTAAGGATACCCTACTCATGGAATAACTTACTTGAAATGATTTGTATTCCAATGAACTAAACAAAGCTATCTTAAAATGACTTTTTTTTAAGATGGTAGTCCAGAGAATAAAGGGTTTGGTTATTTGTTAATCTGGTGTCTGGAATCTAAATTTTTCAGGTGCAGATCCACATATCGAGAATCATGAACCACTGGATGACAAAACTGATGAATCTGTTGAAGATGATGATGATGAAGGAATCTTTCATGGTACCACACCCTTAGACATGTCAGCCTCAGAAGAGGTAAGAATGCTAATACCAGGCTGAAATAACAAAACACCTAGCAGAATCACTAATCGAATATTTGAAGAAAAACATTAATTTCAGTGTCGCTGATCACAGCCCCAGGATGTCCTGAAATGTTCTGTAATTAATTAGTCCCACTGCTCTGAAAATAATTCCTTCTCCATATGTTTGTTCATGTTACTTATGAATAATAAACTTCAATTTATAAATTATTGCATCTGTTTCCACTGCCCTTTCAAAGTAGCATATTCCAGTTCACAAAAACTTGATAAGATTTGAAAAATACTCCACATTGCCTTTTTCAGATTTTTTCCAATTGTCTTAAATTCCTTTATTAGGGAATTGGGGGAATATATTTGTATGGATTTCAGATTATTTATAATTTATTTCTTGTCCATTAAGCAAATGGAGTTTGGATGGCTGTAACAACAGGATGCTGCAAGGGACCAATATCAGGGCCTTCGTTATTTACAATATATAAAAATGACTTAGATGAGGAAAATGAGCATGATGCATCCAAATTTGCTGACAGTAAGAAGTTGGCTGGGAAAATAAACGGCAAAGAGGATCGAAGACTGCAAAGAAATCTATAAACAGGTTGAGTGAGTGGGTAAGAATGTGGTGAAGTATGAGGTTATCTACTTTAGTAGCAAGAAAAGTGAAGGATGGAGAACAGTTAGTGTTTGGAGGGACCCTAATGTCTTTGTCACAATAAGTTTATGGAAAAGCAATTACTTAGGAAAACAGATTGTATGTTAGCCTTTGTTACAAAGCAACTAAATGAAGTCATCTTACTTTATGAAGTTAGGTTATGAATTTTTGAAATTCCCTACCTCAGAGAGCTGGTGCTGCTTCAGTTGTTGAGAATGTTTTTAGGGAGTAATGTGGGAAGCTGGAGTTGAGGTAGAGATTCAGCTGTGACCAGACTCAATGGAGGAGAATGCATGAAGGAACAAATGGCCTGTTCGTGCTCTTACTGTATGTGTTATAGTTCTGGGTAGTAAAATGTTTGCTTGTGAGCAGTTTGATTTATTAATGGATGTTGCTTTTCCAGGTTTATGACATTCTGAACGGTAAACCATACCAACCAAAACCTGCACCTGTGGCTCCTTTCCCACAAGGTAATAACTAGCTATTTTTCAGAGAAGCGTTTTGTGACTCCTCCATAGTTACAAAATTACACAGAACATGTTTAAATATGATGCACAGCCTATGAATTCTATAATCTGGAGTCTCCTGGTCAGAAGTTAAGAGTTTGATTATTCTGCTAAATGTGAAAATAAGATTATTTAACATCTGATATTTCTAGTTAATTGACACCAAACCAGCTTCAATGGGGACCTGTCATACCATTAAAGATTTGCTGCAGGATTTTAACCAGTTATGAAACTGACCAGGAAAATATCAAATGAAATGTTAGTAAGAAATCAACTCTGCAAGACTTAGAACATTACCAGAAGTAACTTGTTATTTTCTAGGTCTACAGTAATGAAGCACAAATGTTTACAAAGAACAAACTCATGTTTCCACAATAACCCTCACTATTATAATGTAGGAGTGAACTGGTGGAGAATGTGAGTGTCTGTCTGTCCAGTAAAGCTTCAGTGGTCAGATTGCACTACGTGGCCTTGCCAAGGCATAAAAGTCCTGACTTGAAAGTATTTGCTGTTCCATCAAAATCCCAGAAATCTCTTCAAGACAGAACTGCAGTGATCCAAGAAGACAGTTCACCACTACCTTCTCATGCAACAATTGGTGCTTGCCCAGCCAACAATGTCCATATTGGCGATGATCCAGAAAAAGCAACATAATTGGTGAGAAATGAAAAGGGGATAACTATGGCAAACTTAGTAAAGGTTAGGGGTGAAACCATCATTCCTTTCCCTCCATACAAGGCATTTGTTATAAAGACAAGATGCTGGAGAAACTCATCAGGTCTGGCAACGTCCACGAAGTCAGAATCAGTTAATGTTTCCAGTTTGAAATGACTCTTCTTTGGATCTGGAAAATAAAGGTTTTTACGCTCTTGGTAAAGGGGGAGCCCAGAACAAAAGGTAGTAGAGGAGAGATAGAGATCAAGAATAAGTATTAATAACATTTGTTATGTTGTTTCACGAAGGCTCACACCTGTATCAAGTAGGAATCTTTAACCTTCTTTACAGATACTCAACCAGACAGTATAATATTTTATACTGAAGAACTCTGTTTGTGTACACTAGGTGATTTAGGTCAGTTGGATATAGAAGCAAGGCTGGAGTTGTGTAAACTGTTGGAGGTACCTGAACCCAGTCTGAACTGGATGGCTCTCGCTCAGAAACTGGGTCTTGGGATTTTAATCAATGCCTTTAAACTCAGCCAATCCCCAGCAAAAACACTTCTGGATAACTACGAGGTGAGCTGAATATATCCTCTTTTTCTTATACCAGTGTAATTTTATAAATTAGCTGGATAGCCAAAAGTGGGGGGAGGATGGGGATGGGGTTTGGCTGTGTACTTTACAAACCAGATTTGATAAAGCACTTAGTTTCAGTTTTACACTGAATAGTTAAGGCCCCTTCCCTCCCTCCTCCTTCCTTTATTTCAATAATGGACAGGCCACATACTGACAATCAGCATGGTGATGGGCAAATGGATGTGGGTGAGACAGAGAGTACAAGTTTACACTATTCCTGCTGCAGAGGATTCCTGAACAGAATATTCATAAACCAGTTCCTCTTTCAGCTTTGATTTTTCCTTTGCACTGCACTAATCATTGCTATTCCCATTTGTTGCAGGTGTCTGGTGGCACTGTCATGGAGATTCTGGAAACATTGAAGTCTATGGGCTACAATAAAGCAATCGATGTTCTTCACAAAGCAATGGCTAACTCAACAAGTGCACAACCAGACAGAACAAGTAACTCACCAACGCCGATTGTACAACCCAACAGTAAGAGCAAACAATTTATATTAATTTGGCTGTAGGGTTACAGAAATATCTGAATTTTTGAGTTTGTTATTACTGAATATCCATATCAAGTAGTAATGATATTTTTGTCCATGTTTCTCAAAATGTAGTAATTTATTGTTGACCTTTTAATTCCTATACATGGAAAATTCTTAAAATATTAGAAATTCTGCAGTGATGACATGAAGCTGAGATGTAATCAACACTTTCAGCTAATTCTAGTTCTTGCCAATCCATTGATTTTACTATTGGCTTTTTAACATTTCCAAGTTATTCTTTCAAATAATGAAGCACTTTATCCTAAAACCAAAATAATTGTCTATACATTGAAAGTTCATTTCATCTCTAGTTTTCAACTTTCTGCATTCCTCCAATGCTGTCCCTTTTGAGCATCACTGAACTGGGTGCCTCTTGCTCAGAAACTGGGTCTTTGGAATTTAATTATTCACCTACTGAAGGCTGCATAGGCTCCAAGAAGTTTCTTAACCTCTCCATCACTGTAGTTAAACCTTTGAAGAAGCATTAGAGGCATATTCTCTTACCAGCTGTTCTAATGCAGGGGAAACCTTTTATCCCTTAACTGTAACATTGTAAGAGGACTCTCTCTCTCACCAAACATCACAGAATTATTATGGTACCGAAGGAACATTGAATCCATTGTGCCTACATCAGCTCTTATCTACTGTCAGTATCCTGGCTCTTCCCTAAATCTCTAAACACTGTTACCTCGAAGAAGTCTCTAAGGTTTGGCTTGAAATTTATTTCACAAAGACGTCACGCTAAGCCTGATTTTTCAGGCTGGACTGGATTCAAAGGAAAATTTGGGATGGCACAGTGGCTCAGTGGTTAGCATTGCTGCCTCACAGCGATAGGGACCCGGGTTCAATTCCACCCTCGGGGGACTGTCTGTGTGGAGTTTGCACATTCTCCCCATGTATGCTTGGGTTTCCTCCCCAGTCCAAAGATGTGCAAGCTAGGTGGATTGGCTTTGTTAAATTGCCCGTAGTGTTCAGGGATGTGTAGGTTAGGTGAGTTATAGGGGGATGGGTCTGGGTGGGATGCTCTGAAGGTCAGTGTGGACTTGTTGGGCCGAAGGCCCTGTTTCCCCACTGCAGGGATTCTTAAAAAAAAAAGGTAAGTACCATTTCATTCCAAATTCAAAGATCATTCAGGAAAGATTTACCTCAAAGTTACTTCTACATTAATAAAATATTAAATGTTCTACTTGTATATCAAGCTGGTAAATTATTCCCTCAGTATTTTATAATTTCAATTTGCAAAAAGTCCCAGTGTGCTTTTTATGTGTTTTCCCTCGTTTCAGCAAATGTGCAGTAACTAAGGGTGAAATATATAGCACAAAAGCGGTTTTGTGGTGAACTGTGATATTTCTTCAGACCCACCACTACAACTTTTCTACCTCCGAGTTTCTTAGCGGTTAATTCCTAGTTCCTAAAATTTTTCATCTTCATATCACCACTGCAGAATTTCTACTTTTAAGAATTTTGAATGCATAGGAATTAAAATAGCAGTAAAATTATTTTGGGGAATTGTTATAATTGAGTAAGCAGCATTAACAAATATTCTACTCCTTGATGATATACTTTACCAAATCAACTTATTTAAAAGGGCAAACAAACACCATTGTGTTTAATTATGTCATTACTTTGATCTCTTTCTTAGTGATAAAGAACTTTAACCTCTCATTCTTTTCAAACAGTTGTTCAGATTGACACAAAATCCCAGCAGTGTGACAGTGTGTGTGACAGTGGAGTGGAGACATCGTTTAGGAGATTAAGCCACATGTCAACAGAATGTTACAGCAACAACCAGACTTCTTTTGAACTGTGAAGATTGCAGCAAGGATCTCAGTATAGTTGATTAATCAGGACCAACCGAAGCAAATGCAGTTAATGGATTTCAACCTAGTTTGTAATCTGAGACCTATGTTGTTCCAGCTCTAATTATTGTCATAAGACATTATTTTAACACAGGTCAGTGCTTCGATTTAATCAGACAAGTTCTCTGACTTAAATAACTATTATTCAATTCCCCTCATTTTATAAAATAAATATAAATCTATACATGGACCAAGAATTATCATTTGCAAAGCCAGCAGTCCTATGTGCTTGAGCTCTACTCTAAAGGCTTGAACACACCTGTACAGCCTGACAATCCCAGTGGAGAACTGAGAGTGCTGCATTGTCAGAGGTGCCGTCTTTTGGATAAGACGTTAAACTGAGGTACCATCTGTCTTTTCAGAAGCATATAAAAGCTCCGATGACAGAGATTCGGTTACCTTCCCTCCAGTGTCCAGGGAAATATATATTCTTTAACTAGATTCTGGTTATTATCACATTGTGGGATCATGCTGTGTATCCTACATTTTACAGTGACTGCACGGTGCTATAGAAATGCAGGTCTGTCTTTCTTAGTACTGATTAGTATTAACAAAGAGAAGCTTCTCGGTTTGTCTGCAATCTTTTCATATGGCCATGCATTTTTGCAAATGCAGAAAATGAAGACAGTTGAGGGGGTTTTGCTTTGGTAATCTCTAAGCTGAATTGTGATTTTTATATTCAACAAAAAGCTGATTGTACATTTTACCACAGCCTGTCTCAACAACCTTAAATAGATATTTGTAAATAGTTACAGCAGCTTTGGTTGTCTAAATTAGTCTTTTTAAAAAAATCTTGCTTAATGTAGTTTAAATTTTGTAAGTTTTTGTTTTCATAAGCAATTAAAAATTGAACCAACTGGTAGTTTTGTCCCCAGCTTGAATCATTATTGCAGAGATCCTAACTGATTATGAAATCAAACAGGTTCAGAAATTACAAAACACCTTTGATATTACTAAGTCACCCTGGTTCAGGAATTCCTTATTTCACCAGTGAAATATGTTCCATGGTTGCAGTCTTGGACATGCCAAATGTCTTGCATTAAATTTATATACATGATGGGGAGCTCATGAGAATTAATGTCAATTCATTGCATTATTACTCTGTATAAATCTTAGGATACCAAGGATCTAAATGAAGTCATTGTGAATCTATTTGCACTAATGTTTCGCAAAAACCTTTTGAAACCAAAACTGAATATGCCGAGTAGTGACTTAAATTTCTAGGAAGGGAAAAAGCTATTATTGAGAAATGGGGAGTGACATGGGCACAGTGATATTGTAAGACAAGATCAAATTTGGAGAATGCAAGCAGGAAGCAAATACAATTTATACAAACAAACATTGTAAATTTGGCAAGGAAGTGAATGGAAAAATCCTCTATGGTAAACTGGTCAGTTACCTTAAAATTACACTGTTTAATGGGTTTACATTCCCACTAGAGGGAACTATTTCAGGCAAATGTGTGTGTTTGTAGATGGACTACAATACATGGTACAGGAAAACTAACCATGGAGAGACAGACACACTGTAAAGCTGCTTGTAAAGATTAGAGAAAAACATGTGATGGAGGGAGCTGTACAAAATGTCAGGCCACATTGAGGGTGTTCTCCATTTTGATTTTCCAGTTTCCATGTGGATTTCAATAAGTAGTTAGGGGAAGGAATGAATGCACAACACCTTTAAGTTATTATGTTTCAGGAAGTTTAGTTCCTGTCTTGTATTAAATTTATATACATGATGGTAACTCTTGAATTAAGTTCATTGACAGCTCTAATGGTAACAACCTCAATCTTTGTACTTGAGTTGCTACATAAATGCAGTCTTTTGCTTTGAAGTTAATTTCTCCAATGACGGGACACCAGTGGAACATAGCAAACCAGAGCAACACACACATTGCATATTAGCTGTACTTTCTCCTAGCTAACAGAGTAATAGATTGACCTCTTCAAACAATTTGTGCTGTAAGTAATTACTGAAATAATAACCTTACCCGAGTTCTTTCAAAATAAAATGATCTGACACTCGCTGAAGACAACAAATGTATGTGCTGCAGTGCCACCCCATCAAATGGACTCACTGTTATAATAAAAAACATTTCCAATTCTTATTGGAGAAGGTCTTCTCATTTATTAACTTCCCAATAGAACCCACACAGAAAACGCTGAGCTATCAGGCCAGGAAACATTGCTAGAGGGAGAAACAATATTAACATTTCAGGACTGTAACCTTTTGCCTCCACTGAAAAATGTCAGAAGTTACTGGGTTTAAGGGAGTACAGAGTAAGGTGGTTGTGGGAGGAAACAGCCAGAAGGAAAGGCTGTTAGGGTTAAAGGCAGGAGAGACAATACAAACAGCAAAATTACCAGAACCCACTGTCTGGAGATATTCGAGCAGTTGCTGAACAAAGTATTGATACCCGTTGTAAGTAAATAGCTTAGTCAAGGCTGTCCTTCAAAGTTCCCATAAATGCTGGGAACAACTGATTATGCTAATTATGATCAAAGACCCTCAAGCATGAGCTGTCCCATCCTATGAACTTAAAATCTTATCTGGCAATCGCTAAACATACCTTACCACCTCCAGTACTTGCTCTGCCTCGGACACAGGTCTTCTGTTGACAGAAACAGGATAAAGCAGTGGCTTCTGATATCAACACAAATGGCTGAAAGCGAGATTGAAACAGCTCAATGTTTTGTAGGAATGTTTTCATTAAGCATCTTTACCCAGAGTTACTAAAGTAGAACTTTTTATCAAGTTTTTTCATGGGATATAGGTGTCACTGGCAAGACCAGTATTTGTTACTCATCTTTAATCACTCTTCAACCGAGTACTTTGTTAAACCATTTTACTGCAGTTAAGACTCAACCATGTTACCGTGGACCTGGGGTCACATGCAGACCAGACTGGGTAAGGAGAAAGCTGATGAAAAGGTCCATCTGGGTCACCATTGATTATACCAGATTTTACCGATTGGATGTGAATTCCACCAACTGCTGTGGTGGGGTTTTAACCCATGTCTCCAGAGCATTACCCTATAATATTCTACTGTCTCTCTTGCTTCAGCTGAACGATACTTTTTGATTATTTTTCCTTTGGAATGAACTCCAAGCAAACAGCTCCTGCACATGGAATCAACAACATAATAGAAGTTGATGAAAATTATTTATTTCATTAATTCACTGAACCTATTTGAGAAACAAGCTACCTTGAACACAGTCCTTTTTTTTACATTTGCATTTAAACAGTGCCATCTTATAATAAAAACATATTTATAAACATACTTTTTTATTTAAACATTATATTTCTGACAATTAGTTCTCTATTTAAAAGCCCGTGGGTTATGTGGATTGCTTTGTCCTGGATGGTATTGTAGGTGTTACTCACCCAGGCTGGTGGCGAGTCCAAAGAAGCTGATTTTGGGTAAGAAGGTATTCCAAATACTGAACTGCAAATTAAAGATTTACAATATACACTGATACAAAGTCAATACAAAACATATACCAAGAAAACACTGCATCGTTCTTTAACTGAATTAAATATAAAATTACTTCATAACTGGAAACAAAACAAACCTTTTCCTTTCCTTGGTTTCAAACACATCCAATTCTGAACAAGACTAACAGAAAATTAACAATCTTCATTTTTGTCAATTTCAATTCAGTTTCATTCAAATTATGTCCTCTTTGATGGATTAGTTACACAAGAAGTCTCCATGTAGATTATGCACATCAGACACTCTCTACCTTCATTCATTATCAATAAATGTCCAGAAGTGAGTGAACACGTAGAGATTTCCTCAATTCTGAAATGTTGGTTGGGCGCCATGGGTGAAAAGTCGTCAGCTTGATGTTCTCCAACATGAGGAAGCCATTATCACTAAATCTTCCCCGGATACTACCTACATCCAGCCAGACATAAGGGGCAATACTTGAAGCCTTTAGAGTGATCCAGTACGTCTCCCCTTGCTGACTGATGGTGGCCTTAAAAAAAGGACAGGATGCTGCTGTTAGACTTTCTTTTCAACCATGCAGAAAGATTCCCTGGCATACATTCCCTTAGTTATTAAGATAAATGTTAGTAAAGGGTTGCTAATATGACAGAACAGGCTAAATCTTTACAAATGGGCTCTCACAGTACTGAAGTGCATCTAAATGAAATTATACCAATAGTATCTGTCATTTCTTAACCTGAAATCCCAGAGGAGACAACATTCATAAAACTTCAATTAGCTCCTGATGAAATATCAAAATTTAATTTCAAATGCTACTTCAGACAATTTTTCTAATTTCAACTGCTGTACTACTTACACAACAAAGTAGCAGAGCAAATACTACATGCTGCAATTCATGTAGTCGGACTAGCAATGGGAGGCTAAGGCAACTGTCAACACAGAAATGGAATAGAGCAGAGCGAAAGAAGGGCATACTTACTGATCGGGTTTTTTTTAATCATTCATTCATGGGATGTGGCTTCACTGGCCAAGCCAGCATTTATTATCCATCCTTAACTGCAGGGGGCAGTCAAGTGTCAACCACATTGCTGTGGGTCTGGAGTCAAATGTAGGTAAGGATGGCGGTATCCCTCCCTAAAGGATATAAGTGAACTGGACGGGTTTTTCCGACAATTGACAATGGATTCATGGTGATCATTAGATACTTAATTCCAGGAAGTTATTGAATTCAAATTCCATCATCAGCTGTGGCAGGATTAGAATCCAGGTTCCCCAGAACATTTAGCAAGGTCTTTGGATTAATAGTCTAGTGATAATACCACTAGGCCATCACCTTTAATCTATACAAAAGAATGAATCTTGCAGCTGAGACGCTTATTGTCTTTGAGGGTGAGGCACCTCCTTGAATACAACCAAATGGCTTGCTGAGCCATTTCAGAAAGCAATTAAGACTTATCCAGCTGCAGTGGTCTAGAGTCACACATAGGCCAGAATGGACAGCGGCAGATTTCCATCCCTTAAGGATATTCATGAATCAGATTTATTTTTATGGTAATCCAGTAGTTTCATGGTCACAATTACCAGGAACAACTCTTCATTCTAGGCGGATTCTATTTAAGTTCCCCAATCCACTCGAACTCACTCTTCTGAAGTATTAATTAGGCCTTTGGATAACTGGTCCAATAACAGCCATCAAATTACAGTACCCACCCAAGTGCTTGCTACAGGTGTCCAAAGGGGAATGCTGTGTTCACGAACCACAGAAGCTGTCAAACCTTAACAAATGTATAAGAATAATTTAGAACTAGTGAAGGAAATCATACTTTGCACAACCTGAGAGGAGAGACCGCTGCCTGAACAGAATCGTCTACAGTATTAATATAGCACAATTCATCCCATCCTGCCTGTACTATCCAATTAATTCTATTTCTTTTCTCTTTTGTGTGATCCTGCAATATTTTCTACTTAACTATTCATCCATTTTTCATCTGGAAGTTACTAGATAAGTAGTTCAATTACCCTTTCAAGCAATGCATTCATTCATCGCGTAGAACACTCAGGCCATCTCTGATTCTTTTGTCACTTATCTGGAGTCTGTCCCCTCTGGTTAGCAACTTCCTCACTATTGGAAGCAGTTTCTCCTTACCTATCTTTGCAAAACCATTCATGCCTTTGAACACCTCTTTCTAACCATCCCAGCCTCTGCAGTCTCTCCACAAACTGAAGTTTTGTAAAGCTGTACCCTCTCAAGTCCTTGGCATCCTTCCTAAGGGGTGGTGACCAGAATTGGACGCAATATTTCGCCTTAATTCATAACGTCTGGGATCTTGCGTGCGTGCAAATTCCAATTCTAAAGGCTGGGCTCCTAAAACCTTTGTCCTTTTTCTCAGAATCAGAGCTTTGGCTGATTCACTGAACTTCTCCAATACACTAACAACAAAGCTTAGATATTCAACACAGTAAAATGTCTCTCACAGGAAAGCACACAGGAGAATTATCAAAATGTGACAAGCCACAAAAGAGAGATTCAAACAGATGATAGATCAGCGGGTCTTGGTGCAAGTTATGACACTTACAGCAGAGTTGTGGATGATTTCAATTTACGAAGAGTAGAATGTTTGGATTTCCAGAAGGCCTTTGACAAGGTGCTGCACAGGAGGCTGCTAAATAAGATAAGAGCCCATGGTGTTAGGGGCAAGGTACTGGCATGGAAAGAGGATTGGCAGACTGGCAGAAAGCAGAGAGTGGGGATAAAGGGGTCTTCTTCAGGATGGCAGCCAGTGACTAGTAGAATTCCACAGGGGTCAGTGTTAGGACCACAACTATTCATGTTACACATTAACCATCTGGATGAAGGAACTGAGGGCATTGTTGCTAAGTTTGCAGATGTCCTGAAGATAGGTGGAGGGACAGGTAGCGTCAAGGAAGTAGGGAGGCTGCAGAAGGACTCGGGCAGGCTACGGCGAGTGGGCAAAGTGGCAGGTGGAATGCAATGTGGAAAAGTGTGAGGTTATGCACTTTAGTAGGAAGAAGAGGTGAAGACTATTTTCTAAACAGGGAAAGACTGCAGAAAACTGAAGCATAAAGGAACTTAGGAGTCCTAGTTGAGGATTCCCTTCAGCTAAAACATGCAAGTTCAGTTGGCAATTAGGAAGGCAAATGCAATGTCAGCATTCATTTCAAGAGGGCAAAAAACAACAGTAGAGCTGTACTGCTGAGGCTATAAAAGCTCTGATCTAACCGTATTTGGAACATTGTGAGCAGATTTGGGCCCTTATCTATGGAAGGATGTGCTGGCATTTTATAGGGTCCAGAGGTGGTTTACAAGAATGATCCCTGGGACAAAGGGCTTGTAAACAAGGAGTGGTTGAGCTCTCTGGACTTCCCAATATTGAGTTGGAGGAAGTGTCTGTTCATCCTGTCCTGGATGTCAGGGAAGCAGTCTGATCAGCTAGCAACAACGGAGATTGAGACACGTGGTGGTGAGGTAGAGGTGAAGCATTCAGTGCTCATGTGGAAACTGACGATGTCTTTGTTGTTGAGTAGCAACATGCAGGCGAGAAATAGGAAGGGACCAAGGATGAATCCTTAGGCACAACAGCTAACAGTGAGGGATCGGCAAGGGAAGGGAAGGGAAGTCATTGGAAGAGATTCTCTGGTTCTGATCAGATGGTTAAGCATTGAACCAGGTAAGTGCAGTTCCAGCCAGTTGAGCAATAGTGATACATGCTGTGTGTAAGTATTGCAGGCAATTTGTCAATTATAGTAAAGCCAGCCTGGCTGCAAAAATGGTATAAGCCCCCAGGCTAATTATATTGGATGAATGCAGTGTATACCTCATATCATTTACTGCATATTGGAGTACTGTGTACAGTACTGGTTGCTGTACTTACAGAAGGATGTAAGTTACATAAAGATTACAGTTCAGAGAAGATTACTAGAGTAATCCCTGGAATGAGTAGATTGCCTTATGAGGAAAGGCAAGACAGACGAGGCCAGTATTCTCTGAAGTTTAAAAGAGTCAGAGGTGACTTTATTGAAACATTCAAGATCCTGAGGGGATTTGACTAGATGGATTAAAGCTATGTTTCTTCTTGTGATCTAGAACTGGGGTCAGAGTTATAAAACCCATTTAAGACAGAGACAGGGAAACTTTTTTTTATCTCAGAGGACTGAGAGTCTTTGGAACTCCCTTCCTCAAAAGGTAGTGGATGCAGAATTTTTAAATATTTTGAAGGCAGAGGTAGACAGATTCTTGATTACCAAAGGGATGAAAGATTATCGAGAGATATGTAGGAATATAGAGTCACGGTTAAAATCAGATCAGCCATGATCGTATTGAATGGTTCAGCATGCTCAAAAGGGCCGAGTGGCCTACACTTATTCCTTGTTCATATGTACAGTAACAAGCATGGAAGGAAAAGAAAGGTCCTGCAGAAATTCAGTAAGTAAATATGCTACAACAATTTTAATTAAATTCCCTACACTGGGTAAGATCTTCAAATCCAACTGTTCGGATCACCTGCTGAAACGATGATATACTTTCAAGACAAAACTTTAAAACTGTGCAACTATTCAAACAGGAATTCAGTCCAAGCACGTTTGCACATTTTATAACTCTTAAAAAGAAGGATTATTTTAAGGACATGTTAGATGTATATCTTAGACTAAGTATTTCTAATGAATCTGTGTTATGGCACATCTTCAAGGCAGGTGGGACTTGAGCCTGGCCCTTCTGGCCCAGAGGTAGGGACACTACCACTGCACCACAACATTTGCTAATGGTGATAAATCACAAGTTAAGTGGCCATGATTTTGAGATATCTGAGGCACTGAGCAAGGCAGCTCATAGTTTAATCAATTCAAATCACAACTGTAATTATTTTTACTTACACACATAAAAATTGCTCGAAAAACTCAGCAAGTCTGGCAACATCCGTGGAGAGAAATCAGAGTTAACGTTTTGGGTCAAAGTCATTCAACCCAAAATGTTAACTCTTGATTTCTCCCCACAGACGCTGCCAGACCTGCTGAGTTTTTCCAGCAACTTCTGTTTTTCTTTCCAATTTACAGCTTCCACAGTTCTTTCAGTTCATAGTTATTTTTAGATAGTTTATAGAGGTGTTCAAGGAGACATAACATTATTACTTACATTAACTTGTGGCTTTCTGAGCATCTGAGCATCTTTTAAAGAAGATAATAAGTAATAGTTTGAAGGTCCAAGCTGTTGGCCATTTTCTTCAAGATAAAATGTTACTATGCAGTTATATCTGCTGCAGTCACATCGCCTCAGCAGATTATCAGTGACTTCCTTGTAGACAGGGGCTGCAGTCCTTGCCTTAAGAATAAATGACTCAGTGGCATAAACACACACTGGTTTCATCAAATTCCACTTGTAAACCTTAACCTACAGAGCAAAAATATTAAGAATTAAATAAAATCAAATTTATAGCTCATACAATGAGTTCCAGCTGATACATGACACCAGAGCATCAGTTTAAGATTAAATGCTGTAACTCAAGTTGTCTTGCAAAAGAAACACAATCTTACAATAGATAAGGAATGAGGCTGTTGTTAAAAAGATTAACTGGGTTTGCTAGAGAGACTGAATGAACAATAATAATATTTATATCAATACAGGTAGCTTTCATATTGCCCAGACTGAATCAAGTAGAGTTCCAAACATGTAACCTGTTTACATTTGAATTGTTAACTATTGTCTGTACTTTATAGAATATATAGCAGAGAAACAGGCCATTCAGTTCAATAGTCCATACTTCTGATAATGTCCCTCAAGAGGCTCCCCATTTCCGAACTAAAAATTAATCAGGTTTGGCTGATCACTTGACTTTAAAAGCATTCAAGTAGTCATAAACAGAACCTTGCGAATCTTTCAGAAACTCTACTGCAATTTACAGAATTCACACTGGTTACAAACATCGACCATCTCAAGTTCATGAGCTAGCAACCTTTTCCTGGAGTTGAAACAATTGCCTAAAGCGGAAGATAAGCAGGTTCCAATCACAAGTGACACTTAATTCACATCTAACCAATGGGGTTAAAATACAACTTTCCCAGATAAAAGGCTAAAGAATCAACCATCAGGGGTTTACAGTATTTATAACACAGAACAGGCTAATCACCTCATGCAGTCCATGTCAATGCTCATGTTTGGGAAATAAAACACCTCCCATCTTCTTTCTAACCCCCAGCCCATGTGCTTGGCCAGCTTCCTGTTAATGCATTCATGCTAACTGTATCAAACCTTTCCGACATAACCAAGTTTCGCATTCTCACCAGTCTCTGGTTAAAGAGATTTCTCCTGAATTCTGATTGGATTTTTTTTTAGCTTTCTTAAATTTATAATTTTGGTCTCCCCACAAATAGAAATATCTTTTCTGTGTTATACTACTTAACAATTTCAGAAACATCAAACAGGTCAGCCTTTGGTCTTCTCTTTCCTACAGAAGAGAGCACGAAGCCTTCAGTCTTTCCTGGTAGTTACCTGGTTCTGGTATCTCCTTAAGTAATGCATACCTGAAGAATGAGTTTAAGGTTTGAGGGTAAATCAGAAACACCATAGATCAAAAGTGTTCCATGCTCTTCAAAAGCTACTGGCAAAACAGGAGCAAAGAAATTCCGTGCAAAGTAATGAAGCATCTTCCATTTACCTCCATATTCTGGGAGAAGGAAAAAGAATGAGGCATTTTCAGCTGCTACAGCAACAATAACTAAAAATACATCCACATTAGTATTGGCTTGCTTTGAAATTCTAACCATAAAGACATGTACTACACTTTTAGAAGTAGCAAACCTAAACAGATTAACAAATTAAAATGGGAAGTTCAGAGGTAAAATTTTGCAGAGGAAAGAGGTAAGTTAATCAGAATTGTCATCATATGACCAACAGTGCAACAAAGAAAACAAGAATTCATATACATTCATATAGCACCTTTCCCAATGCCAATGTCCCTATTTTTCTAATCAACCTGTTCAGAGATGGTATTACACAATTCTGGAGCAGATGGGAATTGAACTGAGGCCTCCCGGTTCAAAGGTAGGAACACCACTGCGTCATAACAGGGCTCCAAATATTCCAAAGCTCTTTATAGTCAATGAATTACTTTTAAAGTATTGTCGCTATTGCAAATTAGGAAACGTAGCCAATTTGTACACACAAGCTCCACCAAACAGCAATATGATAACAATCAGGTAATCTGTGTATTTTTAACATATGTTATTTCAGGAATAAATATTTGTCACGACATTGCGGAGAACTCCCTTTGTGCTTCTTCAGAATAATGCCAAGGGATTTTTCATATCCACCAGGGAAGACAGATGGAATCTTAATTGATATCTTGTCCAAATGACAGCATCACAGACAATGCAGTGCACCCCTAATATCTAATACCTCTGCGTTACTCTGACCTTACAAATTATTTGGGACGTTTTGCATTTTTATCAGAGGTCAATTCTTTTGAGGTATAAACATTACATTTTAATGTTCACTTGAAGAGATAATTCACCAAATGTGTATGAATTGGAAAATGAAAGTTGAGAAGGTTATCACACAAGCCAAAGAGGTCATTTTTGATTAGATATTCTCTACTAGAAGTTTACATTGCCTAGTACAAATGCACGCACCTTTCATGAGGAACTCAAAATACAGAATCTATCAAAAATAACAACAACATAAAAAGGGAGCAGGGAGTAATCTAGGCATCCTCTCAAGCCTGCTCCAACATTCAATAAAATCATGGATGATTCTGTCCTAGCTCCAATTTCTCCATTCATTCCACATATCTTTTGATTTGGAAAGACCAAAATTCAAATCTCTGTAGATACTTCCTAGCTAGAAGACCATACTTCATCTCTCATGTTGTCTTGTTGTGGCAACTATTTCTCCCACCCCCTCCAATAGTACAACTGGAGAATAATGGCCAACAATATGTCCTACACTTCCAGTAGTTGGAAAATAAGCACTACTGAGAATGCTGGGGTATGCAAGCAAATAAAACTGTTCTTTCTTCTTTCTTGCCAGAACATCAATTTACAAAATTTATCGTAGAATAGAAACATAGACCTGCCAAGTATTTAAATGGCTGCCAATCTGCTAAGTAGAATTGTAAACAGTGCAGTGCATCTTCCCTGGAATAATCCGACAAAATCAAACACAAATCTTTGGAAGCTGAGCAAAAGGATTTGAAGTGGTTTATTTTCTAAAATAAAAAAGACATGAATTTCTACAGCATCCTTCAGAACTTCAGAACACCTAAAATGCTTCATTGCAAAATACGTTCCAAAGTGGAGGCATGTTGGAATGCAGGTAACACTGCAGACAATATGTACATAGAAAGCTCTCACAAACAGCAATGTGTTTACGATACTCAACACTCTTCAAATGAAGGTCAAAGTCTAAACCATAAATAACTTTAAAGCAGCTTCCCACCACACATCTCTCAAAGCAAAGATAAAGTTAGGAAAATCCACAAAGCAGTTTGTGTATCAGAAACCCCCACTCCCCAACCTAAAGACGGTGTGCTTCTGTTCTACCAAAACATTCCCTTTTGCCAACTGTTGGAAATGTATAATAAAACAAAGAACTGCAGAGACTGAAGATCTGAAACAAACAAAAACAGAAATTGCTGGAGAAACTCAGCGGGTCTGGCAATGACTGTGGAGAGAGAAACAGTTAATGCTTCAAGTCCAGTGACTCTTCAGAACAGGCTTGGATTAACTTTCTGATTGTTTCCTGTAGCTATTTATGACATTTTAACGATCAGAGTACCCAACAGCTCCTCCCAAACTCTCTTTGGACCTCCATTGTTGCTAGTATTTCAGCATTTAGAACATTTCCTGGTCTCTCCTTTTTGAAGTCCAGAGTGGATTAGCCCATGTTTCTTTCTTCTGCCCACTTGTGCAAGTATGATGGACCAAATAGCCTCCTTCTACACTACAATAATTTAGTGATACTGTAATTCTGCGATTCTTTACTTTCTCAATATCTCCTTGTTATTTTATGCTCGTCTACAATACTTACATGCCATCTGTGTGTCATCAGTAAATCTTGATACGTAGTTTTTTATGCAAACATTTAAGCCATTAACAAATACAGTGTACAGTCAAGGTCCCAATACAGATCTTTACAGAACACCTCTGGTCATATCCTGCTAATTACAATACCAGTCCTTGTTTCATCCTGTGCTGTATAACTCAATGACAAAAACTGTAACCATATAATTTTAGGTTTAAAAATGTTAATAACTGCAACAGTCCAAACTCAGGAATCTATTGCGAAATAGGCAATTAATAACATTTTAATTTTGCCTTCAGATAAATAATTTTCTCCTCCAGATATCTGTGGACTAGCTTAGTTTTCCAAACAAGAATTTCAGTCTGAAGCCTGAAATTGAGAAATATTAGTTTTCAAACTTGCCTTCACATTGTAGAGCCATAGAGTCAGATAGCACAGAAACAGACCCTTCGGTCCAACAATTCCATGCCAAACATAATCCCAAACTAATCTAGTCCCATCTGCCTGCTCCTGGCCTATATTTCTCCAAATGTTTCCTATTCATGTATCTATCCAAACGTCTTTTAAAGGTTGTAATTGTACCCACATCCACCCCTTCCTCAGAAAATTTATTCCACACTCGAGCCACCCTCTGTGTAAAAAATTTGCCTCTTAAGTCTTTTTTAAATCTCTCTCCTCTCACCTTAAAAATGTATCCCCTGGTCTTGAAATTCCCCCACCTTAGGGAAAAGACAACTACCATTACCTCTATCTATACCTCTCATTATTTTATAAACTTCTATAACGTCACCTCTCAACCTCCTACGCTCCAGAGAAGAAAGTCCCAGCCTATTTTTATAACTCAAACCTTCCATAGCCAGCAACATCCTGGTAAATCTCTCCCGAACCCTCTCCAGCTTGATAATATCCTTCCTATAGCAGGGCGGCCAGAACTGCACACAGTATTCCAGAAGAGGCCTCACCAATGCCCTGTACAACCTCAACATACATTTATATTTCCAACAGTGTCGTTCTGAAGTGGTACAAAGTGTTCTCTCACATTACTTGTTTCATTCTAATGAAGATGGTGTAATACATCCAGTTTGCATTGATTCAAAGCCACTTTGCATGAATGTAAATGTGTAACGTAACACTGCTTCCGTTTTTATTAATCTATATTCTGACAGTAGCCTCAAATGATCCAAGTATGGGCCTACAGGAAATTACATCAGCACATATAAAATACTAATCAAAGTATCTGTGATTTTCAGATATGGAAAAGCCTCGGTATGGCTCATCATAAACATTCTTGTCAGTGAAGTGTGCATTCGAGTCTCCAAAGCTTTAAACACAAAACCTATGTTAACACTTCAGTTCAGTATTGTGGAAATGCTGCATTGTTAGAGACACCATTTTTTGATAGACTTTCTGGTCATTATGGTTACTGTGTTTCCTACATTACAGTAGTGACTACATTTGATAAAGTACTTAATTGGCTGTAAACAATTTTGTAACATGCTGAGGTTATGAAAGGCATTGTATAAACATGGGTCTTGCTCAACAACACAGTATCAGTGAACCTATCCCAGTAATTAATTTTTAAAGAGAACATTTTTAGACCATCATGACCTTGTGCAGACATTAAAGCATTCAAAAGGTCTCTTAACATCAGAAATTATTTGTTTGTAGGAGAAAGCTTTTGTGCTGGAATTCAAGGGGTACAAAGTATAAAGATGTCTTTTGTTAGGAAAATGCATACCAAGGGAAGCCCAGGAGGGAGCCTGCCAGATATCATTTAGCTGCCAGTATAATGCCCCCATCGTCAATCCTTGACCATCGATGATCTCACTTTGACTTCGACGGTAGAATTCAGTTTGGGCTTTTATACATTCGGCTTGCATTACCTGTATGTTATATACAGAACATAAAGGAGCACATCTTAATGATGGGTACACATCATCATCAATGTTACTATATCAAACAAAAGGAAGACGTAGACCCTGGCTTGAAATGATCTAAATCTATGTCCTGTCTAAAAGTGCTCTATTGTCCTCAAACTTAAGTATCTAAAATCTTCAAAGGTTCCACAAAAAGTGGAAATCTTAAATTGAAGTATCTCTGAACTGGTCCTATTTTCTTCATATCCACAAGAAGTTTGTAATTTCCCACTAAAAACTCAATTAGATTTTTGTTAACACTTTGTTCTTTTTATCAACAATTTACATTCCTCCTCCTCCTCCTCCGAAACTCTGCTTTTTCATAGTAGAAATGCAACGACCTGGCTATTAAGGCTCAATAAAACCTCATACAATTCCACTTTATAATTGATTAATAGGGAGTTACATAAAACACTTGTATCAGCCTTCCAAGTCTGCAATGCAGTATTTCTGCTACAGTCCAGTGTTAACCTGCTAGCTTAGCTAAGAGAAGGTAACACACACAAATCCAGGAATTCAGAGTTCCCTACTGGCATTGTTGAACACCAGCAGTCCAGCTATTTTTATTTGTCCAATTAATCTGTTTAAGATATTTATGTGTACATAACCCAGTAGCTGATGACCATTAATTCACCTACAATTGAGAAGAAAAATGAGTTTCCATTTCATTATCATGAGTTCCAAACATTAAATTGTTCTGATACAGTATAGGTCACAGTACAGATTAGGTCACTACCTGAGTAAGATAAAGTGTATCTTTAAAGCTTTGCAGGGGTGTCTTCTTTGCATGAGAAAGGTTAAAGTGAATCTGTATTTGATACAGCAAATTCTTGTTGCCTGCAACTTGATGCTGTCGGTGATTGGTGAAAGAGCTATTGTAATACCAGTCTTCAGGAGAAGAAACCTTGTTAATTAAAAACAAACAGAATTAGAGTTATTTCATTTTCCTCAATATTGCCTAAAATATTTATTTTAGTCTCATGGCTACTTGGTTTTCTACAAGTGAGGATATAGAGCAGGCTCTTCAAGTATATAGAAACACAGAAGATAGAAGCAGAAGGAGGTCATTCAGCCCTTCAAGCCTGCTCCACCATTCTTCACGATCATGGCTAATCATCCAACTCAATAGCCTAATCCTGCTTTCTCCCATAACCTTTGATCCTATTTGCCCCTAGTGCTACATCTAGTCACCTCTTGAATACATTCAATGTTTTGACATCAACTACTTTCTGTGGTAATGAATTCCAAGGCTCACCACTCTCTGGGTGAAGAAATGTCTCCTCATCTCTACCCTAAATAGTCTAACCCGAATCCTCAGACTGCGACTCCTCATTCATCTGATCTCCAGGGAAAACCACCCTAATCTAGTTAATTTCTCCACATACATCAGTCCCGCCATCCCCAGAATCAGCCTGGCAAACCTTCGCTGCACTCTCTCGAGAGCAAGAGCATCCTTCCACAGAAAAGGAGACCAAAACTGCACACAATGTTCTAGATGTGGCTTCACCAAGGCTCTGTATAACTGCAACAACACATTCCTGCTCCTGTATTCTAAACCTCTTGCAATAAAGGCCAACATACCATTTGCCTTCTTTACCACCTGCTGCACCTGCATGCTTACCTTCAGCAACTGGTACACAAGGACTCCCAGGTCCCACTGCACCCTCCCGTCTCCCAATTTACAGCCATTCAGGTAGTAATCTGCCTTCTTGTTTTTGCTTCCAAAGTGAATAACCTCACATTTATCCAAATTATACTGCATCTGCCATTGATTTGCCTACTCACCCAACCTGTCGAGATCATGCTGAAGGATCTCTGCATCCTCGTCACAGTTCACCATCCCACCCAACTTGGTATCATCTACAAACTTGGAGATGTTACATTTTGTTCCCTTATCCAAATCATTAATATATAGTGTGAATAGCTGGGGTCCCAGCACCGATCCCTGTGGCACCCCCACTAGTTACTGCCTGCCAATTTGAAAAGAACCCATTAATTCTTACTCTTCGTTTCCTCTCTGCCAACCAGTTTCCTATCCATCGCACTACACTTCCCCGAATCCCATGCACTTTAATCTTGCACATTAATCTCTTACGCAGGACTTTGTCAAACGCTTTCTGGAAGTCCAAATAAAGCACATCGAACGGCTCCCCCTTGTCAACTCTACTTGATATATCTTCATAGAATTGCAACAGATCTGTCAAGCATAATTTCCCCTTTATAAATCCGTGCTGACTCTGTCTGATCCTGCCATTGCTTTCTAAATGCTCTACAATAAAGTTCTTGATAATGGATTTGAGAATATTGCCCACTACCGATGTTAGGCTTACTGGTCCACAATTCCCTGTTTTCTCTCTACCTCCCTTTCTGAATACTAGAATGACATTAGCCACCCTCCAATAAGCTTGGACTGTTCCAGAGGCTATAGAATCCTGGAAGATGACCGCCAATGCATCCACTATTTCTAGAGCTACTTCCTTAAGTTCTCTGGGATGTAGATTATCAAGCTCTGAGGATTTATCAGCCTTCAATCCCAACAATTTTCCCAGCACTATTTCTCTACTAATACTGATCTCCCACAATTCTTCCCTCTCACTAAATCTTGCATCCTCCAACAATTCTGGTATCTGATTTGTGTTGTCTTTTGTGAAGACAGAACCAAAGTACGTATTCAGTTCCTCAGCCATTTCTTTGTCCCCCATTATAAATTCCCCTGTTTTGGTCTGTAGGAGACCTACATTTGTCTTTGCCAATCTCTTTCTCTTCATGTACCTATAGAAACTTTTAGCATCAGTCTTTATGTTCCCTGCAAGCTTACTTTCATACTCTATTTTCCCCTTCTTAATCAATCCCTTGGTCCTCCTTTGCTGAATTCTAAACTGTTCCCAATTCTCAGATTTAATATTTCTTTTGGCCAATCTGTATGCTTCTTCCTTGGATTGGATACTATCTCTAATTTCCTCTGTAAACCAAGAATTGGCCCTCTGACCCATTTTGCTTTTGTACCAGACAAGGATAAACAGTTGCTGCAGTTCCCCCATGCATTTTTTGAATGTTAGCCATTGCGTATCCACTGTCATCCTTTTAAGTTACTCTCCCCAATCTATCAAGGCCAACTCACACCTCATATCCTTGTAGTTTCCTTTATTAAGATTCAGCACCCTATCTCCGAATCAACTACTTCACTCTTCATCTTGATAAAAAATTCTATCATCTTATGGTCGCTCTTCCCCAAGGGGTCTCGCACAGCTAAATTGGAAATGATTCCCTTCTCATCACATAGTACCCAGTCTAAGGCAGTTCCTCCATATATTGGTCAAGAAAACCATCCCGTACACATTCCAAGAACTCCTCCTCTAAGGCATTGTGGCTACTTTGATTTGCTCAATCTATGTGCAGATTATAATCACCCATGATCACCAATATTCCCCTATCACATGCATCTCTAATTTCCTGTTTAATGCCATTCCCAACATCACCACTGTAGTTTGGGGGTCTATATATGGCACCCACAAACGTCTTTTGCCCCTTGGTATTTCTCACTCTACCCATACAGACTCCACATTGTCAGAGCTAATATCTTTTCTCACTATTGTGTTAATTTCCTCTTTAACCAGCAATGCCACTCCACCACCTTTTCCTTTTTGCCTGACCTTCCTAAATACTGAAAACCCTGGGACATTCAGTTTCCACCTCTGGTCACCCTGCAGCCATGTCTCCATAATCCCAATTTTAGCGTGCCCGTTTACATCTATCTGCGCGATTAGTTCATCCAATTTATTGCACATGCTCTGCGCATTAAGGCACAAAGCTTTTAAGTTTGTCTCCCCATTATTTTTCTCAATAGCCTCGTTTGAATTTTGTCATTAGTTTCTTTGCCTATCACTTTTCTTATTCCCTTTTCTAGCTTTTGTTTTTGTACTTGCTCCCTCCTTCTCTAACTCCTTACATAGGTTTCCCATCCCCCTGGCATATTAGTTTAAACTCTCCCCAACCACTCTAGCAAACACTGCCCCTAAGACATCAGTCCTAGTTCTGCCCAGGTATAACCCGTCCAATTTGTACAGGTCCTACCTCCCCCAGAACCGATCCCGATGCCCCAGGAATCTGAAACCCTTCCCCCGTTACCATCTTTTCAGCCACATATTCATCTGATATGTCTTTTTATTTCTCCTCTGACAAGCACGTGGCACTGGTAGTAACCATGAGATCCGACTTTGGCAAAGCCATTTTTCCCTCCATCAGAAAGATGTGCTTCAAATACAATAGAAAAGTGTGAAGCTGTTCAGAAATATTCCAACAATGTAGTTTCAAACACACCTCATGGATCAGAAACGGCTGATATTTGGTTCACTGTTCCCCAAAGGGTTAAATTGTCACTGGGGTGTCACCTATTAGATATTAAGTTCCTTTCAGTGAACCAAAGCCATTGGAAAATTCTCAGGTTAAATCCTCAATCTGTGCTGCTTTAGCTGATTTTAATCAGGTCATTGGTAGAACTGACTTTAACAGTACTACAGGCAAGGCTTGTTAAAATCACTAACTAAAAATATCTATGCTTTGCTGCTTATAGAACAAAATAGTACAAATGGAGTATAAGCTTGGATATTTACCAATTGAAATCAGAATTGATGTTTGGTGGTTTATGTCAGACAACAACTTTCAGCCTTTAAGGGTCCCAGAAAAGGAATTCACTGTTCAATAAAAAAAGGTCAATGTCTAGCGAATGCAACAATGCATTGAGCCTGTACATTGCTAATTTACTGAATTGACCACTTAAATTTATTTCAGCTGTTGCTCAGTTAAGATTTCATTCAGTCCAAGAACAGTTTATACTTAAATAGAATATGGAAAAAGATACAACAACTTTCAAAAGGAACAGATTTGTGGGAGTATGAAATAAATTTGACAGACCTTTCAAATAGCATGCATAGATACAAATCAAACAGCTTCTTTCAGTGCTATGTGGCTCTATGTTATCTTTAAATTTTTATGGTACCAAGGGCAGAAATTTTCTGCTGAATTTCTAAATACAGAGTTCCTTTACAAAAACTCTGCACCACAAACGCTGAAGATACAAGTTGACCCTTCCACAGCGTAACATAGTCAACTGGCAGAAAGAATTGCTCAACACATGAAACATGTTGGCAGGACAGTGGTATTGCTCACTAACATCACAAGGCTCTTATTACATTGCTACACCAATACCTTGCACAGGGAAAACTGCAAGTTAGAAAACAAACAAAAATTACTATTTCTGTCTGTGACATGACAAACACATCTAATGACCAGCTAAAATTACCGAAACCAGAACAACATTCCTCTTGGTAAATTTCCAAATCAGCAGTCGCACGGAACAATTTCAACAGTCAAAACAACCATGAGTTAAAGAGGTCTCTTTAACAGATCCTCCAAAGCAAGAGATTCAAAATCAGAACATGTATAGAACTGGAATATGCTGCATGATATAATGGAATTATTTTAATTGGTCAAAAGGGAACCAACACTAATTTACTCAGGTGATGTGTTTACTTGTCTAACAATTCCAAACAGTAATTTCTAGGTGCTTACAGAAACAGAAAGTCTTACTGACCCTTTC
Organism: Rhincodon typus; assembly: GCF_021869965.1. Lineage (NCBI taxonomy): Eukaryota > Metazoa > Chordata > Chondrichthyes > Orectolobiformes > Rhincodontidae > Rhincodon > Rhincodon typus. Next base: position 176,768,112 of record NC_063332.1, read on the forward strand.
TAAAGTAGAGAAGGATGGCCACGACTGGAAGCCGTATTCAGATGCAAATCGTGTCTTTGGAAAATGAGTCCAGTCCCAGCAGTCTGCTGTGTAACTATAATAATGAACATCACCATAGTGGACATCGTATGGATTCTTAGCAACCCAATTCTCCTGAATAGATTCCTCTCCATTAGTGGGACTTGAAGCAATATAAGGACGACTCCTGTCCTCCTGAAAATAGATTTCAAATAACCGTAAAGCAGCTGATCTGATGAAATCTGTACTAATCATAAAAATACTGAAATAAAAACAGGAAGTGCTGAAAGCATGGAGATCATGAAATCCCTACAGTGCAGATAGAGGCCATTCGAACCATCGAGTTTGCACCGACCCTCCGAATAACACCTATCCAGACCCACCCCATCCTATTCCCGTAACCTCGCATTACCCATGGCTGATCCCCATAGCACACACATCAGACATTTTAGTGTGCCCAATCCACCTAACCTGCACATCTTTAGACTGTGGGAAGAAACCAGAACACTCAGCAGACACCCAAGCAGATAGTCACCCAAGACTGGAATCTAACCCAGGACCCTGGCGCTGTGAGGCAGCAGTGCTAACCGCTGTGCCACCGCTATCTCATTATTAAATTTCCTTCACCACAAATTCCACCATCGACCATGACTGGAATCAAACTTGGGTGTCCAGAATATTACCTGTCTCTGGATTTACAGTGTAATGACAATGCCACTAGGCCATTATCTCCTCTTTAGGATTAGTTGTGAAATGAACAGAGAGAGAGAGAGAGAGAGAGAGAGAGAGAGCGAGAGAGAGAGAGCGAGAGAGAGAGGGAGAGAGAGAGTGAGAGAGAGAGAGAGAAATGGGGGAGGAGGAAGAGAGGGAGGGAGGAGGGGAGACAGAGACAGACAGACACTAGATTAACATTTCAAGACCATATCTTTCATCAGAAGCTGCTTCACGGCAGCTGTTGCATAGAGGAGGCAATGGCCTAGTGGTTTTATCGCTGGACTGTTAATCCAGCGACCCAGGTAATGTTCTGGGGACCTGGGTTCGAATCCCACAATGGCAGATGGTGGAATTTGAATTCAATAAATATCTGGAATTAAGAATCTAATGATGACAACAAATCCATTGTCGAAGAAAAACCCAGCTGGTTCACTAATGTCCTTTAGGGAAGGAAACTGCCATCCTTACTGGTCTGGCCTACATGTGACTCCAGACCCACCCTGGCTGGGCAACAGGAGACAGAGAGTTGTAGTGGAAGGGAGTTTCTCAAAATGGAGAATTGTGACCAGTGGTGTTCCACAGGGATCCGTTTGGGACCACTGTTGTTTGTGATATACATAAATGATCTGGAGGAAGGTATAGATGGTCTGATTAGCAAGTTTGCAGATGACACTAAGATTGGTGGAGTAGCAGATAGTGAAGGGGATTGTCAGAGAATGCAACAGAATATAGACAGATTGGAGAGTTGGGCGGAGAAATGGCAGATGGAGTTCAATCCAGGTAAATGCGAGGTGATGCATTTTGAAAGATCCAATTCAAGAGCAAACTATACGGTAAATGGAAAAGCCCTGGGGAAAATTGAAGAGAGAGATCTGGGTGTTCAGGTCCATTGTACCCTGAAGGTGGCAACGCAGGTCAATAGAGTGGTCAAGAAGGCATACGGCATGCTTTCACTCATCGGACGGGATATTGCATACAAGAGTTGGCAGGTCATGTTATAGTTGTATAGGACTTTGGTTCAACCACATTTGGAATACTGCGTACAGTTCTAGTCGCCACAGTACCAAAAGGATGTGGAGGCTTTGGAGAGGGTGCACAGGAGGTTCACCAGGATGTTGCCTGGTATGGAGGGCGCTAGCTATGAAGAGAGGTTGAGTAGATTAGGATTATTTACATTAGAAAGACGGAGGTTGAGGGGGGACCTGATTGAGGTCTACAAAATCATGAGAGGTATAGACAGGGTGGATAGCAAGAAGCTTTTTCCCAGAGTGGTGGACTCAGTTACTAGGGGTCACGATTTCAAGGTGTGAGGGGAAAAGTTTAAGGGAGATATGCGTGGAAAGTTCTTTACGCAGAGAGTGGTGGGTGCCTGGAACACATTGCCAGTGGAGGCGGTAGAGGCGGGCATGATAGCGTCATTTAAGATGTATCTAGACAGATACATGAATGGGCAGGGAGCAGAGGGATACAGATCCTTGGAAAATAGGCGACTGGTTTAGATAGAGGATCTGGATTGGCGCAGGCTTGGAGGGCCGAAGGGCCTGTTCCTGTGCTGTAATTTTCTTTGTTTTTTTTTGTTCACAGCAATGTGGTTGAATCTGAACTGCCCTCTGGGCAATTAGGGATCGGCAATAAATGCTACCTAGCCAGCAACACCCTCATCCTCTGAACGAATTAAGGATCTGCTGAGTGTTGGTAGCACTTTCTGACTTTACTTCAGAGTTTCAGCATTCACAGTAATTTACTTTTATAAAATACTAAATATGTTTAAATGATTTATATTGTCATTTATGAGCAAACCTGGTTCCTTATTCTGCAACAGACAAACTGTTATATAAAGTGTGTGTTTGTGTGAACTGTTACATAAATTTGTCAGGAGGCACACTTCAAAACAAAGTACAGCAAACTGCATCTCCAGTAAGATCCAACTTCCCATAATACAATGTTGCAAATCACAAACTGATAATGATGGTCAAATATTGACACCTTCACATATAGACTGAGGCATTTTGCTTATGTTCTTACAAAAATTACTGGTTGTATCACAGAGCAATACCGCTCAACCATCCTGAACCAGCTCTGAGTAATGCAACAAAATAAATAAAAACTGTGTTAAGACCAACCAAAACTTAACAGGACTCTTATCCCAACTACACAAAGGATATTATCACTGAATAAGCATGGGCTGAACTTGAGAGTCCAATTGCAGAAATTAGTTAGTAGTGAACGAACCCACGAGCCACTAGATCTTAGCACTGTGGGTTCGTTAGCAAAGGAGTGTTTCAGGTGCTGGAAATGTGTGTACGGAGAAGCTCCTTTAAAAGGCACAAGATCCCTACTACAATCATACAAAGTTTTAGCTAGATCACACGTGTAGCAACTATTCCATATTTTTAGGAAAGGTACATTGGCCTGGGGAAGAGTGCAGTGCAGAATCACCAGACAAACAGGACTGGATGTGTTAAATTAGGAGAATGAGTAAGAGGGGATCTGATTGAGGTGCTTAAGATTATTTTAAAATGTAATAGGATAGATAAGAGAAATGAAACTGTTTCCTCTGGTTGGGATATGAGAGGGGAGAAGGGGACACAACCTTAAAGCTAGAGCTTGGCCATTCAGGGGCAATGTCAGGGAGCTCTTCTCCACAAAGGGATTTTAAAGCTGAGACTGATTTATTTTGCAGACAGAAATCAGAGTTAACATTTTGGGTCCAGTATTTTAAAATTTATTTTGTAGCTCTTTTAAGAGTTACAGAACCAAGGACAGAACATGGAGTTGACATGCAGCCAGCCAGGTTGAATGGTAGAGCATCAGAGGGCTGATGGCCTCCTCCTCCCTCTGGTGAGTTGGTGCTCCTTTTGAAACTGTTCCAACTTTATTGTTATGATCTGAAAATGAACTGATGCAATAAAATAGCCATGGTAACAGATATTTCACTAACAACCATTGTCCCAATACATTGTGCATCACTTGCAGAAGTTTCTACAATGTAATTCACATGCACCTTTTGAATCATGGTGGGTAAATCCCATTGTGCTCTTTATCAGAACATATTGGATTGAAAAACTGAGAGAGCAAGTATCTTTCCTTCCCTCAGCAAAGGCACATTTTGGAACTAAATCTCCCCTGCTTTGTACCTTGTGTTTCTACTTTCCTGACACACAACAGAAACTCAGGGTGGAGAACAGTCTTATAGATAGTTGGTGATACCATATGTGGAGTACTCAGTACAGTCTTGGAGTCCTAACTTAAGGAAGGATGTAAATATGTCAGAGGAAACTCAGAAGGTACACAACTGATTCTGTTCATGAGAGAACGATCCGATTAGGCAAGGCAGAACAGGTTGGGCCTGCATCCATTTGAATTTACAATATTGAGGGTGATCTTATTGAAACAGAAGATCCTGAGCAGATTGCAGGATGAATTCTGAAGAAAATATTTCCTCATGTGTAGAACCTAAAACTACACGGCATATTTAAAAATAATGGTTCGCTCATTTAAAAGGAAGATTAATAGAAAGTCTTCCCTAAGAGGGTTACGAGTCTGTGAAATTCTCTTCCTCAGAGAGCAGCAGTGATAGAACATTCAAGATATACAGCAGAGGTAAATAGGATTCTTGGCTAACAAGGAAGTCAAAGGCTATCAGGAATAGGCAGAAGAGTGGAATCAAGCCCACTATCAGATTAGACATGATCTTACTGAACTGTGGAGCAGGCTTGTGGAATTCAATGGCCTACTCCTGCTCCTAATTCATAGGTTCAGGTCTGACACAGGGTATGTTTTGCACATCAGTTTCAGGTTGAGGATGTCCATTTACTGCTTCCCTCCAATTCAAAAAACACGATAACACTTAAAAAGATGTAGTAAATAAAGTCATGTGACATCATACAACAGGTTCTACCCATTCCCAGTGATCATTAAATCAGGACCATGCTGAATCTCATTTAAATGGGTTTTTTTCTTTTTTCATTAACAAGATGAGGGCGTCGTGAACCGGGTAGTATTTATTGTCCATCCCTAATTGCCCAGGGGGCAGTTCAGAGTCAACCACATTGCTGTGGGTCTGGAGTCACATGTAGGCCAGACCAGGTAAGGATGGCAGTTTCCTTCCCTAAAGGACATTAGTGAACCAGATGGTTTTTCCTGACAACTGACAATGGATTCATGGTCACCATGAGATTCTTAATTCCAGATATTTATTGAATTCAAATTCCACCATCTGCCGTGGCAGCATTTGAACCCAGGTTCCCAGAATGTGCTGAGTTTCAAACACTGATATAGTGAGAAGTACACTCATCCATTTTTGTGGTCTGTACTGTTAAAATATCATGACAAATCCTGATGCAGAATTTGTGAAAAGGAGCTATACAGCTCCTAGAGAAACTCTCGGTAAAATATGATGTTGCCATTTGTTACGTCCCTATACATGTACTACTTGGAAGAAAAGGATGGGAGGAGCGAAAATCATAAACAAGCACTTTTGGATGCCAGAGGAAATTATTCACCACTGCCCAGGTGAGTCCGTTTGTAGTCCATCAATGCATTCAACAAGACATCATGGAGAACAAGAAGCAACAAACCAAGGCTTTGGGTTATTTCAAATGGCAATTTTTACCAAAGATTCTACAGATGTCCATAGGGTTCAATTATGCTTGGGGAGTAGCTGAGAAGCAAAATGATTGGGAGAAAAGATGACAGAACTGTTTTAATCGGAATTGGTAATGACACAAATATTAATGTACATTTACAATCAGATGTTTTAAAAAACAGCATTCTTGTGTAAATTTAATGCTAACTCAAACAGTGATCAGAGAACACAAGTTCTCATTTGCCATTTATGCTTTCTAAATTAATCTACAAGATTTTAATCTAGATAAATAATAAATTTTACGTCATTTCATGCTGTACTGTGTATTCAGACCGGCAATTGTAAAAGGTAATTTCAATGGGCAATGAACAACCAGTATCACTGAATGAAGTCAGGATTGATTGAAGTCTGTTTACAGGAAGTGAATTCTAATAAGTTCAACCAGGCAATGGGGATGAAGCTTTTACTGATAGAAGGGAACAGCAGAATCAATAAAGAAACAGTTTCCAAATATATTTGGCTCCCAAAAAAATAACAGCTGCATTGAATTTGTGCACTGATTTCTTCTAACAAAGCAGATCCCAGTGAATTCTATTTATAAATCAGTACAGTCATCTGATCTGACCACCTAAAGCACCGGGTGGTATTACTTCATGCTTTTTTTCCTCTCAAAGCTCATGACTGGAATAGAATCACTGTCTATTTTTAGAACATTTCTTAGTTTGCAAGGATGTAAAGCAACACAAGATATTCTTAATGTCAGCACAACAAATAGATTTTCAAACTGCCACAAAACACACCACTGCAATGTGAGATATTGCAGTACAGGGAAGGCAGTTTAGTTAAACTTATCTTTATCAAATCTATTAATTTAGCTAACTGGATACAGCAACAACCGGCTTCTCTGAAGACAACTTGTTTTATTTCCCAATTCCTAACAGGCACTTTGTGTCAAGATGTTGCTTGGCACAGATCAAGTTACGGTATGGTTTAAAAGTATGGTATTCACTTCAAAATTGGCCAGAGTAAACTGCTTTCTTCTTTGAGGAACACACTACTTTGGCAAACACTGCAACCAAAGTAACCAAAGTTTACTAATATGTGTTACATACATTTTACATTTATTGAACAGAATTACACAGTGTACAAAACAGAAACAGGACATTGGCCCAACTTGTTCATGCTTCACACAAGACTCCTCCCACCCCATATTATCGATAACTGCATCAGCATAACCTTCTCATCCTGGTCGTATCTTGATTCCCTGACCTGCACAGAGAGGAACTGGCGTGCTAAATTAGTAATAATGGCTGGGGCAGACCTTTCATTCTGAAATGTAAAATTAAATCAGGCACACACTGTTCAAAACAATGAATGGATAAGGAAGCGCAGATACATTCAATTCATTCTTGTCAAACTCACCGCTAACAGAAAGAAATGTTAGCTGGAATTTAGACACCCTTTTGTAAGAGATCCAACAAACGTGAAACATAATTTTACATTAGCATTTTTACAACAGAATAGGCCTCTCCTCGTTTGGCCAGTCTAATCTATTGAGCTTCATTTTTGGTCTCCAGTCGGGAAATGAACATACAACAGAATACAGAAACAGGTCCTTCAGCCCACCATGATGCCATTCTAAACTAATCCCATCTGCCGCCACATGGCCCCTATCCCTCTACTCCCTGCCTCTTCATGAGTCTGTCTAAATGGTTCTAAAATTTTGCTAAAGTATTTGCTCCTACTACCTCCCCTGGCAGCATGTTCCAGACATCTACCACACTCTGCATTAAAAAAGCCTCATACATCTCCTTTAAACTTTCCCCCTCTCACTTTAGACCTAGATTTGACCTTTCCACCTTGGGAATTTCTCCAACTATCCACCCTATCCAAACCTTCACAATTTTATATACTTCTATCAGGTCGCCCTTCAGCCTCTCATACTCCAGTGAAAACAATCTAAGATTGTCTAACCTCTCCTTATAGCTAATGCACTCCAATCCAGGCAGCAACCTCTTTTGCACCCTCTCCAAAGCCTCCACATCCTTCCTGTACATTGGTGACCACAACTGCACATAATACTCCAAATGTGGCATAACTAAAAGGTTTTATACAGCCGCAACTGTCTTGCCAACTTTTATACTCAATGCCCTGAAAAATGAAGGCAAGTATGCTGGATGCCTTCATTACCACGTTATCCATTTATGTTGCCACTTTCAGGGAGCAATGGACTTGCACTTTTCTGTATATCAATGCTCCTAAGGGTCCTGCCATTTACTGTATACTTTCCTCTTGCTTTTGACCTCCCCAAATGCATCACCTCACACTTCATCTGCCATTTCTCCACCTAACTTTCCAACTGTTGTATTTTGTGCTGTATCCTTCGACAACCTTCCTCACTATCCACAACCACTCAATTTCCATATTGTCTGCAAACTTAACAATCAGATCATCTCTATTTTCTTCCAAATTACACATATTTATTATAAACAACAGAGGTCCCAGCACTGATCTTTGCGAAATATCACTGGTCACAGACCTCCAGTGAGAACAACACCCTCCACGCCTACCCTCTGTCTTCCATGACCAACCTAATTTTGTATCCAACTTACCAACTCACTGCAGATCCCATGTGACTTAATCTTCTGGACCAGCATACCAGTAAGGACCTTGTCAAATGCTTTACTAAAGTCCACGTAGATAACATCCACTGCCCTACCCCCCACCATCAATCATCTTTGTCTCTTACTCAAAAAAGCTCAATCAAATTTGGGAAACAAGACCTCTCCTGCATAAAGCCATGCTGACTATCCCTAATAAATCCATTCTTTTCCAAATGCAAGTAATTTTTTTTTGTTTGTTTACAGGATGTAGGTGTCACTGGCTAGATCAGTATTTATTGCCCATCCCTAATTGCCCAGAGGGCAGTTCAGAGTCAACCACATTGCTGTGGGCCTGGAGTCACATGTAGGCCAGACCAGGTAAGGATGGCAGCTTCCTTTCCTAAAGGGCATTAGTGAACCCGATAGGGTTTCTACAACAACCAGCAATGGTATCATGCTCACCATTAGACTAGCTTTTTAATCCCAGATTTTTCTGAATTCAAATTTTGCCATCTACCAGGATGGGATTTGAACCCATTACCACTGTGCCAAGCCCTGCTGAATATCAACAATAGCCCTCTGTGGTAAAGAACTGCAAAGTTTACAACCCTCTAAGAGAAGAAATTCCTCCTAATCTCTGTCTTAAATAGTTGACCCTTATTCTGAGATAATGCCATCTGGTCTTAGACTCAACTACAAGGGGAACGACCTCTCTGCATCTACCCTGTCAAGCACCCACCACCCCCTCCCAAGAATCTAGCATGTTTCAATAAGGTCACCTCTCATTCTTTTACATTCCAATGAGTACAGGTCCTTCCAACTCAACTCCTCCTCATAGAACAGTCCCTCCATACCTGGTATCAGCCGAGTGAACCTCCTCTGGGCTGCCTCCAATGACATTTTATCTTTCCTTTGATAAGGGCCCCAAAACTGTTCACAGTATTCCAGCTGTGGTCTGACTTGAGCACTGACAGGCAAGGGAAATGTCTCTGGATTTTGAGTAACTGTAAAGTGATGATGTTGGGGAGTAGGTGGAATGTTATTTTTCCATGAGTTTTGAAATCCTTGAAATTGTGTCATATTTAGATAGCTTGGATTGTTTTGTTTGTTTTTGTTTCTTTTGTGTCATAAACCTTGCTTTATTGTTAAAATCAAATCTGCAGCTTGTGTGCTTATTTTTCAGTGAAAGGCAACCACTTTAGATTAATTAAGAAAAAAACAAATATAATCTTTTACACTAGGTTTTATTGTGGGAATTAACCTGCCCAGTCACAACACCAGCTGGGATCATAACATAGATTAGTGGATTCTTCAGCAACAGCACAAAATTAGTTCCTACTTTTGATTTCTCAATCTTTGCAACTTCTGTACCATGCAGTAATTCACCAAAAACCGAGCTGACAACATTGAAATTGGCAGTGCTCATTACGGGAATAAACATCTAACAGCCCTCAACCTGAGCCACTGCTCCTTGAACAATCCATGCTGAATTATAGGTGTTTAAAGTCAGATGACATTTGAAAAACAGAACTTTCCTGTAGTTATAATTAACGGTCAGATGCAAAGAGTACAGACTGAAAACAGTAAATACGTGAGTAACAATATGCCATTAATGCTGAGTTGAAGAGAGAAGACAGAGAGCTACATCAGGAGCAGACAGTGTTGGAAGAAAATGAACACCTGGCGAGGAAATTCACTGGAAGCAGAAAATGCAGGAGAAAGGCAAAGGTCTGCATGTGTAGGGGACCTCAACAAGAAATGCACCTCAGAATATTATTACTGTAGCCTCCTCCAATCCTATAACTCTCTGAAATCTCAACATTCTCCTAATTTGGGCTTCTTGTGCATCTTATTTCATTACTCCAATATTGCTAATCATAACAAGAACAGAAATTGCTGGAGAAAATCAGCAGGTCTGACAGCATCTGCGAACAGAAATTAGAGTCAATGATTTGGATCCAGTGATACTTCTTCAGAATGGGTTTAAATATAACCTACGCTTTTGACCCAGTTTAAGTAAACAAGGCACACAATAAAGATTTGTATACTAAAAACAAATTAAAAATTTAAATATTATCTGAGAGATCTTCAATAAGCAAGAAAATGCTGAAAATACTCAGCAAGTGTGGCAGCGCCTGTGTAGGCAGAAGCAGAATTAACGTTCAGGTCAATGACCTCTGATCAGGACTGACTTAAATAAGGTTCAAGTTCCAGTGACAGTGCAAAAACACCTACCCCTCAGGTCTTTGCCTAAGATGTTCCATACATCTTATCCAGAAGACAACCTGCTTTCTTAAACTGCAAATAATAAGTATTCACCAACAAACCTTATATTTTCAGCTCTTCAGAAATGTATTTTACACACAAATTAAGTTGTATCTAACAGAAATGTACTTAAACGAAAACTTGATAAACACATGAGGGAGAAAGGAATAAAAGGATAAGGAATGGGTGACATGAAGTAGTGAAGTGTAAACATCAGCATGATATTGTTGGGCTGAATGGCGTGGTTCCATGCTGTAAATTCAATGTAATAATGGATGCACAACTTTCATTACTTTTTAGGTTACAATCGGCACAGTTTTCCAAACAATAAACAAAAAACCAAAGAACTGCAGATGCTGGAAATCAGAAACAAAAACAGAATTTGCTGAAAAACTCAGTATATCTGGCAGCATCTGTAGATAGAAAGCAGCATGTTTTGGGGCCAGTAGCATTTCTTCAGACTTGCTGAGTTTTTCCATCAATTTCTATTTTTATTTCCAAACAATCGGAACATGTTGAAATTTAGTGACTTAAATAGGTCCTTACCTCAAGCACAATTTCTTGAATGTTACTAACATAGAGATTAACATAGTCATTTAGATACAGTGTGATGTTTGATGATGGAATATGGAACCAATTTGATGCAAGTGCAGCCTCATTTTCATTATTTCCACTCCAGATTATAATGGATGGATGGAATTTTAGTCGACGGATCTGAAAAGAAAAGTCAGTGAAATACTTCCTTAAACCCACGTAGCTAAAGAAATTTGTGCAGACTGATGCCTGCAAAAAATTTCAGGGCTGCAAATCTAATTCAGACAAGGAAGTGACTAATAGGTTCTTGTGCTGCAGATGTAGCATCCCTGCCTCTGAGCCAGGAGGCCCAGGTTCAAGTTTCACCTGCTCCAGAAGTGTCACAGATGTCCATCTTTGACTTTTTCCATAACAATCGTGAATCTAATGGAGTTATAAACACTGTCAGCAAAGTGTTCCCCCACTGATACTACAGTCACTTGCCTAGTTTCATTACCTACAATTAAGACCCCTCACTTTAAACCTTCTACGCAAAGCTCTCTCCATTTTAAGAATTCCACTCCCTCTAAACCTTTCACGCTGCGACTACCTAATTAATGTTGGGGAAGTTGAAATCCCCTATCATTAACCTATTACTTTTACACTTCCCTGAAACTTGCCTATGTCTCTTCTATTTCTCTCAGACTGTTAGGGAGTGCACTCCCAGCAATGTAATTGCTCATTTTTATTTTTTCAGTGTTATCCACACAGCTTCTAAGATATCATCCCTCCTGCTGCTGTAATTGATTCCCTGATCAATATTAAAACATCCTTTCCTTGTCTTGCCTGTGGACCCAATATCCTGGAGTACGGTGCTGACGATCCTGCCCCTCTCTTAACGATATCTCGATGATAGCAATTACATCATACCCCCATGTTTTAATGTTTGCCTTCAACTCATCTTGTTTGTCAGATCATTGCATTAAAATACCATCTGTTGCCAAGTGGGGTAGAGTACTGGTGGCTTGGAAGGCAGGACGTTAGAATTTGGTGTCTGTAAAATATTGGTGTTTATAAAATGCTAGAGGGGAAAGCATTGCATGGTCCCTTTAAAAGATTGTGCTTTTTCTATGCTTGGAGATATCTGTGAGCAGCTTGAAAGTTTGCAACTTCAGAGAGCACTAGAATTGAAGCATTTGTATCGAAAGGCCATACTGTTAGCACGCAAAGCAACATTTTTACCAAGACAACAGGTTTTTGAATTTAGCCAATTTGAACAAGGCACTTAGATACCAAAAACCTATCAAATTTGAATCTGATGGTTTTGACAACCTAGGACCAATCTGATTGTAAGAAACTGATATGTATAAAAGGGGACAGTTGGAAAATTGGCAGAGCTAACTGCCATCTGTTAGAGATAACAGCCCTCAGCTCTTAGAGAAAGCACCATCTATTCACAATGGTACCACAGCACTCCTAGCTAAGAATCCTGATAGAAGAATTCACAGGGAAAGCATTCCTGACAGGAGAATTGACGGAGAAGACAGAACATTTCAGAAGACATAACCCAGCTGTAATTCTGAGACACTAAATTCTATTGTTTTGTTATATAGAACAGCATACTATTAGAATCCTGATTTATTCGGGAATAGTTCGGTTTGTTAATAGTTTAGTTAATTTGTTCACTGTTAAGAGGTAGAAAAATAAATTGTCGATTGTAAAGTGAGTGTCAGGGGTTTATTTTATTTAATCACTAGAAGCTGCTGAAAGACAGGTTACACCCCTCTTCACACTCCTCTTTAACAGATTATAGGGCAAGGTGCTCCTCTTTGGGTGTTTCGGTTTTGGTTCTCAGAGGGGGTCAACCTCCCCCTTGTAACACATCCAAGTATGAGAAAAAGTCGAAGACAAATGAGAAAAACACCCGAGGAAGTTAGCAGTGAAGTTCAACAAATGATTTCAGTAATTTACATAATGGTAAAAATCGCCATGTTTGTTTCAAATCCATTCCTTCAAATAGACATTGCTGGGTTGGATACCAGATGCCATCAGATGTTTGATTTACATAGGAGTGGGGTTGATATGGAGATAATTCCTATGCAAACTGACATTGAGCTAAAGATCCAGGGACAGTGATTTTTGGAGACTTCAAACAGAGAAAAGTACTTGTTTTTATCTACGTCTTCTGTTAAAGTGAAAGCCTACTTTTGTCCCACATACACGTGTGAGATAGCGTTCTCCTTAATAAAAATAATCTTAAAGATAAAGACAAGCATCACCTCCGCCTAACAGATACACATTTTGCTGTACTCAACCAGCAGGCTCCAACTACAATCCAGACTTCAAAGCACCAGCAGATAATGTGTGGTCACATGTGTCACACTGAGACTTGGTCAGTAGAGGACAAATTAATAACTAAATACACTTTGATTTAGAATTAATGGATCTAAAAATAAAGGCTCTGCTTGTTGATAGTAAAGAAGATGTGCATTTAGCAGCAATATTTCTCAAATACATTACCTCAGGAGGGTGTCAAATACCAATTAATGATACATTTTTAACGAAATAGTGCATCAGGCAAAAGTAATGAAATGTTAAACAAAGCAGAACTTTTGTTTTAATTTTTAAAGAAGTCTTAATATCGTGTGCACACGCAGTCGGTAACCATAATCAGTGCATTGGTGTCAATAAACATATTGAAAAATTAACTGTTTATTCTATATTTTCTTCTGGGTAATTCCTGGGTTGCATTTAAATTCAAAATGTGATCTTGAGTTTAAGAAGGTTGGAAACCACTGATTTCAGGGTTCAAACAATGAGCACATTATTTAGATTTTACTGTTGTCTTGGATTTACTTTGTTTTCAGTGATCCCGGGTTACTTCACTATATTAGGAGCAGGATAAAACTGCTTTCACCTCATTTTCTCTGAACTTCACACATTGTAGTAAAGTCTAAGAATGCTTTAAAATCATTGAATGCTTTTAAAAGCTTGCTAAATTAGGGCAAAAATGGATTTCTTATCTGAATTTTAATCTACAAACCTGATGAGTAATTTCTGCCTTCACTGAATTTATAAAGCTTTGGTCTGTTGGGTAAAGTGCACAGGCAAACATAAAATCTTGCCAAATCTGAAAAACGAAGATATACAAGAAGATATTGAATGAATAAGCAGCTAGTAATGGTTAACTATCAATATTTCTTGGGATAAAGCATAGCTCTATTAAATACATTTATTAAAACAATAATTTCTCTGTCACTTTGCAGAGGATAGCACTGGGAGCATTATGAAGCAATAGGCATGGGGCAAGTACAACATATCTTTGAATGATACACTAGAGACCAGTACTAATATTCATTTTTAGTTCAAAACATTTCAGAAAAAAGATTTCATGGGAAGACGAACATGAAATCAATTTGTGGATCAGAAGCTTCAATTAAAAAATGAAGAAAAGCCGCATACATGAGGCAATTAATCAGTGTTCCTATCTGCTTGGCCATCATAATTCAAAAATAGAACTTATAGCACAGGAGGATATCAGATTTATGCTGGCTCTTTGAAATGCTCAGGGATCTTTTAATATTGGACTGAAGACACAGACTGAACCTCATTTGAAGACAGCATGTCTGAGATTCAATGCTCTCTAGCTACAACAATGGCTTGTCAACATAGGCACTGTGCTCAAGACTTGAATTGTAGCCTAAGCCCAGAATCAATGGTCACCGAGGAAGAATGCTGACACCTCAGCATGGTTGGCACAGGCTATACACAAAGACTTAAGAAATATGGGGGGGAGAATGCAATTTTAATATATTTGCAAAATAGCACCACCAAGATTCACAGTTAGACCTTCTATGTTCCATGAAGCTAAATATTCCACTTACTTCACATATTCGTTTTCATGTCTTGTGAACCAGAACCTTACTCAGCCATCCCCATGCAAAGCATCATTCTTACTTTTATTTTATCAAAATGTACCCATTCATATTTAATATGCCATTTT
>NC_063332.1:176783215-176818099 GCF_021869965.1 Rhincodon typus
TCTCTGATGCTGCTTGGCCTGCTGTGTTCATCCAGCTCTACACCGTGTTACCTCAGATTCTCCAGCATCGGCAGTTCCTACTATCTCTGGAACAAGCAGAGACTGGGTCTGTATTTGAGATTAAATTGACAGTTAAAAACAAATTCAGGGGAGTCAAAGGATATGAGGCATGGGCAGACACTGGGCTTGTTACATCTGCCTGAGTAGAAGACAAACACCAAACAGTGATGTAATTCCTATATAATGCTCATCAAAAAAGTGACAGGATTAATACACACCATTGTCTTACCAATCGTGTTTCATTCAATTCAGATACTGACAATGTTGTGGTGGAATGACAGTTTTCACCATAATGCTCTCAAAACACTATATCAAGAACTGCTGATTTTAAGTAACTGGTAAAAACCTTAGTGGCTGAGGCGGAGAATTTTTTCTTTTAAGCAGCAGAATATTATAAATTCAGAATGCCTGAATGGGAAGTGGAAGCAGATGGATCAGTTTTTGAAAAGGGAATATTTGCATGCCAATGAGGAAGAGCAGGGCACTGAGATTAACTGGACAGCTCTTTCAGAAGAGCTAGCATAGGAATGATGGGCTGAATGATTTCCTTCTATGCTGTATGATTTTTATGAGTTGCTGCATGGAGATTTTGACAAAGATTTTAAGGATTGGTGCTTTCTGACATGTTAATAAAACCCATCAGCTTTCTGCTTTTTAAATTTCTTACCATAATGCCCAGTCTATCACACAGATTATAAAATTCATCTTGCTCATACACTCCTCCTCCCCAGACTCTTAATGCATTCATATTAGCATCAACAGCTGACTGCAACAAGTTTTCCAATCTGTAAGTTATGCAAAAAAAAATGTTAGTAAACAGTAAGCAGTGTGCCATAAATGATGGTGCATAACTGAAGTAGCTATGCACATTCTGATTTCCACATAATCAAACATTACTGCCTGGTTTCAAAGTTTTAACATCAATCATCGTGATGCTCAAACAGGAAAATTTTCCGGCACTGGTGACGATAAGGTCTCATCTGTGGCAAACTTCTCGAATGTCACTGACAGCACTTCAATATCCACAGCAGGTAAGAGGAGAGGAACTCAAGAACTACATTTGGTTAACATCTTGAGCATAGATGTGTTAATATCACCAGATCATGCCAAACTTTAATCATTTTTCTTGCTGAACTATTAAAGAAGTTCCTCATTTTCAGCACTCAGGATTATGAAACTTAACACTTTACTCTGTACAGATCCAAATAACTTGTCAGAGTGTGTGTTGAAATCTTCTCTTGATTTATGTAAAAATATAGTATCCCACCTAACGTGCCGTGTATAATTAACAGCCAAACATGGATTGTGCAGTTCAGGAAAGCTGTTCATAAAGTAGTCCACGACCATATATAGCAAGCCCTAGTCAATATTCCAGATTTGGCTGATATGCGGAAAATAACATTTGCACCACACTAATGGTAATCAACGATCACCTCCAAAAAGACAGAATCCAACTGTTGCCCTTTGACATTCAATGGCATTATTAGCACCGAATTCTCTACTATCAACATCCCAAGGGTTACCACTGATAAGAGATTGAAGTGGACCAGCCATATAAATACTGTAGCTGCAAGAACACGTTAGAAGCCGGGAGTACTGCTGCTACTAACTCACCTCCTGACTCCTCACAGGCTGTCTACCAGCTACAAGGCATAAGTCAGGACTAAGTTGCTTAACACTCGAGAAGATTGACACCTTTCAGGGCAGAACAACTCACCTGATTGTCACCCTACCTAACATCTTCAACATTCACTCCTTCCATCACTGACACACATTGACAGAACAGGATTCCATTAAAGCTCTGATTTTCTATCTCAAATCTTTTCTAACACAACATTGCACACTATTAAGGAAAAGTATACAGTTGATGGCAGGACCGTGAACAGCATTGATGTCCAGAGGAATCTTGCGGTTCAAGTCCATAGCTTCCTGAAAGTGGCCATGCAAGTAGATAGGCTGCTGAAGAAGGCGTATGGCATGCTTGCCTTTATTGGTTGGGGAACTGAGTACAAGAGCCAGGATGTCATGTTGCAGCTTTATAAGATTTTGGTTAGGCCACATTTAAGAGTACTGTGCTCAATTCTGGTCGCTACATTACAGGAAGGATGGGGAGGCTTTGGAAAGGGTGCAGAAGAGGTTTACCAGGATGCTGTCTGGATTAGAGGGCACGAACTATAAGGAAAGGCTGGAAAAACTCAGGTTGTTTTCTCTGGAGCAGCGGAGGCTGAGGGGAGACTTGATAGCAGTCTATAAAATTATGAGATGCATAGATAGGGTTGGCAGTCTGAATCTTTTTCCCAGAGCTGAAATGTCTAATACTAGGGGGCATGCATTTAAGGTGAGAGGGGGAAGGTTCAAAGGAGATGGGAGGGGCAATTTTTTTACACAGAGAGTGGTAGGAGTGTGGAACGTGTTGCCAGAGCTTGGGGTGGAGGCAGATATGATAGGGGCATTAAGAGACTTTTAGATAAGCACATGAATAGGCAAGGAATGGAGGGATATGGATCAAGGGCAGGCAGAAGGGATTAGTTTAATTTGCGTCATGTTCGGCACAACATCGTGGGCTGAAGGGCCTGTTCCTGTGCTGAACAGTTCTATGTTCTTTTGCGCTATCCTAGTAATCAGTACAAGGCTTTATCTTCCTTTCCATAATGGCAAACTAAAAGCAAGCAAAGTTCTGTCATTGTAATGAATAGAATTGTGGTAGTTAGGAGGACTGAGGCTAAGTAAATCAAGCCACAACAATGCAGTCTATTCCATGTGGGGACAAAACTTTCATAACTCTAATTCAGCATATTTCAGAGCTCCCTTCCCCCTGCCTCATTTCTGAAGAAGGGTCCCGACCCAAAACGTCAACTTTCCTAAACCTCTGATGCTGTCTGCCTGCTCTGTTCCTCCAGCTCTACACTGTGTTATATAAGGTAAATGAAGTTTATTTTATGGCCTTTAATTGCCAGATTTAATTATTTATGTACTAATGTATGAACACAAATTAGGCAGTCGCTACAGTTAATCATGAAATTTTTAAAACTTACACATCAAATGTCACTCTGTCCAGAAAGGCATCTGCAGGAATCCAGTTTGAACCCTTGAGAAATATCGGGAGCCCATTTATCCGAAAATAAAAGCTTAGTCCAGGAGACCCTGGTACTGGTTCTTGTATCAGCTCCACTGTTCTGAAATAGACCTACTGAAAACATGAGATTACAAAATACTTAAACTGTCAGGAAAAGTGGAATAAAATTACCAATTTTTTTTATGAATTATGATTCCAAAATTAATGTTTATCTACCTATGAGTTAAGACACAGGAGTTGAAGTAAACCCATCAAGTCTGTTCAGTGCCGCAATACGATCACGGCTGATCTGATAATCCTCAATAACTTTCCTGCCTTTCCTCCATAACCCTTGATTCCCTACCTGATTAAAAATCTGTCTATCTCAGCTTTGAATATACTCAATGACCCAGCGACAACAGCTCTACGCAGTGAAGACTTCCACAATTTCACCATTCTCTGAGAGAAGAAATTCCTCCTCATCTCTGTCTAAAATGGACAACCCTTACTCTGAGATTGTGCCCTCCACTACTAAACTCTACTGCAAGGGGAAACGACTTCACCACATATACCCTATTACTTCCCTGTAAGAAGTTTGTATGTTTCAATAAGATCTCCTCCCAGTCTTCTAAACTCCAATGAGTACAGGCCCAACTTACTCAATCTCTCTTCCAAACTTTCCCTCCATACCCAGGGTCAACCTAGTGAACCTTCTCTGGACTACTTCCAATGGCAGTATGTTTTTTCCTTAGATAAGAGGCACAAAACTAAACATAGTATTACATGGGTAGTCTGATTAATGCTTCGTATAATCTTAACAAGACTTCCCTATCTCCATGCCCTTTGAAATAAAAGGCAACATTTCACTGCCTTCCCTATCACCTGCTGAACTTGGATGCTAGTTCTTTTTGCGATTTAATGCATGAGGACCCATAAATCTCGCTGTTTTGCTTTCTGCAGTATTTCTCCAATTAAGCGATATTCATAACCTCTAATCCAGACAAACTGCATAAATTTCCTTTTTCCCAAGTTTCTGCCCTTTCACTTAACCTGTCTATTGCCACCACTTACCCTCCACCTATTTTTGTGTGATCCTCACCACATGTCTTTGCAGCAGTTTTTGTGTCAGCTGTAAATTTGGCTACAGTACATTCACTTACTTTATCCAAATCATTAATATATATTATAAATATTTGTGACCCCAGCCCTGAACTCTGTGGCACTAAAAGGTTGCCATCCTGAAAATGTCCCCCTTATCCCAATGCACACTCTTCTATTATTTCGCCAATCCTGCACCCCAATACCCATGGACTTCTAGTTCATTAAATTATCTGAACTTCCGGAGACTTTGAGCTCAAATGAGAGTCATGAATCACCGGAATATGATTAATACGCTAGTGATTCACAAAGAGGACAGCTGGAAGCAGATGCCCCTCCTCCTCAATTAATGGCAGAATGTTTGAACTGTCTGTAAAGCATACTGCATTATCACAGGATATGGGCATTGCTGGAAAGGCCAGCATTAATTATCAATCCCTAACTTCCCTTGAGAAGGTGATTGTGAGCTGCCTTTTTGCTACACTTGAGTTGTTTGCTCAGTTATTGCAGAGAGCAGTTGTGATTATTACTGTGGGTCAGGAGTCACATGTAGGCTAGCCAGGTAGGACATTAGTGAACCGGTTAAGTTTTTAAGACAATCCTATAGTTTTGTGGTCATTACCAATAACATACTTTGTTCTGGATTTTATTTGTCTGGATTTTATTAATAACCACTGGGTTTTTCGTGTGTAACTGTATTATTTTCTGTAGCCACAATAATTTCTTTTAAAAACATAATTTAAAAACAGACCAGGTTTAAAAGTGAACGGGTTTTGTGCACTGTTAATTGATTTTTGTTTATTTAGATTATTTATCCTGCTGGATCATAAAACAATGAGGCCTCACAGTTTGCTAAGTGTATTCTGGAACTTGTTTTTATTTTAAGCTGAAGGGAAACACTCACAGCTGACAGAAAGTGAGAGTTTTACTTGACTTTGAGTGAGGCAGTCCTGTGAAGTCCTTGGAATAGGATGGTTGTGTAGCCAAGTGTTCCTGAGAAGGGAAAGCTGTATCGTTCACTAGGTCAACTTGGAGTAAGGAGTTAGTGTTAGTCTAAAACCAGATATGTTGTATTAAAACCTGGAAGAGGTTACTTAAAGTGAGTATATTTAAGCAAGTGTATGATAGCTCTAGAAAGAAGTTATCAGCAGTTCAAATCTAAAAGATATTGTTACAAGTGACTTAAACCTACCCCAAAGTGTTATATACAAGAATATCATATGAATATTACGAGTAGCGTTTTGGGTCCTTTAAAGAAACTGTTTTACTTCTTTTTAGTTTATCAAGGAGTGTTTTGGGATTAATGAGGTTACACTTTTAAAAAAAAGTCTTTGAATTACAAGTATATGGTTCCATCCTTTTTGTACTGTTAAAGCACAAACTACAGCACATCATGCTTTTCTTTCAACGAAAGACTACTTTGTTAACATCAAAATAATTAAAAAATATGATCTATCAAAGTTGGTTCCTGTCTGGTAATAACATAAAAGGGGAGGCAATGGCCTAGTGGTATTATCACTGGCCTGTTAATCCAGAGACCCAGATAATGTTCCGGGGACGCAGGTTCGAATCTCACCACGGCAGATGGTGGAATTTGAATTCAATAAATATCTGGAATTAACAATCTAATGATGGCCATGAATCCATTGCCAATTGTCAGGGAAAAACCCATCTGGTTCAGTAATGTCCTTTAGGGAAGGAAACTGCCATCCTTACCTGGTCTGGCCTACATGTGACTCCAGACCCACAGCAATGTGGTTGACTCTTAATTGCCCTCTGGGCAACAAATGCTGCCTGGCCAGCGATGCCCTCATCCCGTGAATGAATAAAGGAAAAAAAAATCAGCTGGGATCATAAGCATCGAAATGAGATTCCCACCAGGATGAACCAAATGATAAGATGAAATGTCAATTCTCTGGATCATCAATCCAAGCTTGTGTGTTATTAGTCCAGTAACAGTGGCTAATGTTAACATATCCTGTATAAAGCAAATTATAGATGCTTAGTTTAACTTTTAGACTCTAAATTTCTCAGCTGAAGTAAGACAACGTTGAGGTCAAGTCACAAGAAATGAGAATTGTTTCCTTTTCTTCTTGAAGGCAAAGAAGTAAAAAAGGAAGACATTCTTTTAAATTACTGACCAAAAGTATGACATTTTAAAATTGTTTCACCCATCCTTAACTTGGGGAAAAAGAACTACACTAATTAAAAGTTGTCAACCTTCCATAATTTGTCATCCAGTTGATAATGTGGATTTTTAAATAAGCATTTAAACAGATAATTGAGAATGACTGACCATAATAGACTTTTCAATGTGGTATTTCCTGCTGATTGTGAAAGTAACAGTCATGTTGTAACCAGTCTGATTACCATAACCAATGGGCCACCAAAGATCAACAGAAGTATCCTGGAAAATAAAGTTCCAACAAATAGTATGCTGCTTCTCATGTTTGTGCACATGTCCTTTGTGAAGATCAATCCACAACATATTTCTAAAACTTACAATAATTGCAATGAAACAAATAGTTCACCAATAATGAACAAATGGAATGATGAACTAAATGTTAATTTCAAGTTCTCTTTGTACAGAGTTTCAAGAACACAAGACAGATTGTGAGCCTGATTTGCATCTCAGAGTACTGTATGTCAAAGGCAAAGCATGCAGGCTATGGTCATGTACTGGAAAATGGGAATAGAATAGCTAGGTGGTTGTTTTTGACCAGTGCAGGTTTGATGTTCCGAAGAGCCTTTTTCTGTGCTATGGACCTCTCTGACTCATAACCCAAATGGTATATGTTTGTGTTTGTGGTCTACAAGAGCTTCTTCCCACCATTCTCTCTCTCACCCTATTAACATAGCCTTCTATTCCTTTCCCTGTCAGGTTCTTACTTAGTTTCTTCTTAAATGATTAATGTTTTTCATCCGATCCATTCCCTGTGGTAGCAAGTTCTATATTCTCATCATTCTCTGGGTAAAGAGGTTTTTTCTGAATTCTCAAATGGATTGCTCTGTGATTAATTTATATTTATGGCCCCTAGTATTGAACTTTCCCCAATAAGGGAAAATATTTTCTCCGTATCCAACTGGAACTTTAAATGAAGAACAATTGTAGTATACATGCTCCTATCATGAGGGAGTAATGAAGATGAAAATTCATCTTCAATAAAGAAATCATTACACACACTGAGTGATCCATGACTGTGGGGAAATTCAGTAACTTATTATTTACATCTAAGACTAAAAAATTGTTACAACATCATTTGTTACCTAAGGTTGTCTCACTATCAGAACAATATGAGAAATTGGACACATATGAATAGTCTAGCAGAAAACCTCCACCCTTCTCTTCCACACCTCTCCAGATGAATGCCTGTTGATTTTGGAGCGCTTCAGAGGTTGAAATTATTCCCTACAAAACTCCAATTGCAGAAGGTTCTACTTGGCCAGGTTACTCTTCTTAAAAACTGCAAAACATGGCAGATCAAAGATAGAAGATCAAGTCAAGTTTGGGGCGGCACGGTGGTTCAGTGGATAGCAATGCTGCCTCACACCACCAGATACCCGAGTTGGTTTCTAGCCTTGGGCGACTGTTGGTGTGGAGTTTACACATTCTCCCTGTGTCTGTGTGGATTTCCTCCAGCTGCTCTAGTTTCCTCCCACGGTCCAAAGATGTGCAGGTTAGGTGGACTGGCCATGCTAAGTTGCCCACAGCATTCAGGGTTGTGCAGGCTAGGTGGATTAGCCATAGGGAATGCAGGGCCATAGGGAATGCAGGGTTACAGGGACAATGTAGGGAGGTGGGTCTGGGTGGGATGATCTTCGAAGGTGTGGTGTGGACCCGGATGGCCGAATTGCCTGCTTTCACACTGTAGGGATTCTATGATTCTAAGTCAAAAGGTTTTATCAATAGCCAATTACAGATCAGCAAAGATGTGATCACTGGAAGCTGAAGATTTGACAGCACACAAAAATTAAAACATGTTAAATTATTGATCTGCAATTTTTTGAAGTGGAACTGCAGCTTAAATCTGTTAACCCTTTCTTCCAGAAAGTAAAATCGTGGCTAGGAGAAGAGCAATTTGGGATCATTTGGTAAGTACGTACTACAGACACAATGAACCATGTCATAGAATGTCATACTCTGCAGTAAATGTACCTTTGTGTTTTTCTGCAGATCAATGTAAACGGATTCCAGATCACTGCTGCATCTCAAAACCCATCAGGTGACACATGGAACAACCATTATTATATTGAGTACCAGCCTCCACACCTGTACATGACCATTCACTGGTCATAGTGAGATCAGAAGTGCCAGTATCCCAGACCTAATGACCAAATTATTGAACTAACCAGTAGATATGGAAAGCACTGGACTCAGCTGCAAGTTGTGGATGAAAAGGAGGCAACACTGCCACATGTGCAATGTTACAGCCTCTATGGTAGGGCTCATTTCAGTCTCCTGTAGTAGACTTTAAAAGGAAGTTATTAATCCAAAGACTAAGAAATATAGCTGAATTGTCTGAAAATATTCAACCTTCTGCTTTTGTTTCAATTTTTAATAAGTTTTGCAGTTAAGGCTAGATATCCTGGATCAAGGATTAGTCAACCATGAAAGCTGATTTGGTAACTGGATAAATATAGACATTTGAAACAAACAACAACAGAAATTGCTGGAGAAACTCAGCAGGTTTGGCAGCATTTGTAGAGAATGGTCACTGGATGTGAAGTGTTAACTGTTTTCTCTCTACAGATGCTGCCAGACCTGCTGAGTTTCTCCAGCACAATGCTTTTGTTAAAGTAAATGTTCAGTGCTGAAGGCTGTAACGTGCTTAAGTGAAAAATGGAATCCTGTTCTTAGAGCAATCATTGAACTTCACTGGGCCACTGCAACAGATCTAAGACAGAAATGTTAGCATGAGAGTGAGATGGTGTATGGAAATGGCAAGCCACTGGAAGGTCAGGGTTTTTTCACACGCACAGAGAGGTGGTGTTCTGTACAGCAATTACCCAGACTGTGTTGGGTCTTGCCAACATAGAGGAGACCGTCTTGCACTTGAAATGTTTACTTTATTTCTTTCTCCAGAGATGCTGCCAGACTCAACTGTTTAGGTTCTCTAGCATCTTGTTTTTATTTTAGCAATTTCTGACTTCTGCCTTCCTATAATTACCCAGAGACATCAATAGTGAAGGTTATAAATGTAACAGAAAGATTCACTTAGCTGAGTTAAATAATTACAGTATAATATTCCTCACCTGATTAATGTCCAATTTGACTTTACTTCTGCTGTCTTCTTTGTTTGCAAGAACTATTTTGTAAGTTCGTTGTGTTCGTAAAGATGGAATGCTAACCGTCAGCTCACCTTCAATTGGCTCGAAGAAAACAACATCATAAAAACTCTCTACTTCCACAGACCACTTCTGTGCTTTTTCATCTAAAAAGGAAGATTTCAATCAAAGATTTCTAACAATTCAATTGTATTTAACTTTTCATTATAAGGTTCTTGCTCAATTCACCTTTACAACATCTTTTCTAACGCACTAAATGTACTTGATTTGTAGAGTCGTACAGAACAGAAACAGATCCTTCCACCCACCATGTCTATGCCAACCAACAAATACCAAACTACACTAATCCTAATGACCTGCACTTGGCCCATAGCCTACAAAGTCCCAGCATTTTAAGTATTCATCCAGATGTTTCTTAAATGTGGTGAGATTACCAGTCTCCACCACCCTCTCAGGCAGCATGCTCTCTCTGACCACCACTCCCTGGGTGAAAGAATATTTGCTCAGATCTCCTCTAAACCGCTTGCTCCTCGCCTTAAACTTATGCCCTCTGGTCTTTGACACAGGGAAGAGATTCTCACCATCTACTCTGAAGTATACAAAAATATGAGAGGTATACACAATCAGATACCCCCTTAGCCTCCTTTGCTCCATGGAAAACAAACTCAGTCTAACCAGTCTCTCCTCATAACTGACACTTTTTATCCCAGCCGAAATCCTAGTTAATCTTCTCTGCACCCTCTCCAGTGTAAACACGTCCTCCTGATAGTGTGGCAACGAGAACTGCACGCAGTATTCCATCTGTGGCCTAAATAATGTTATATAAAAGTTATAACAAAAATTCCTTTTACTATATTCTATGCCCTGACTACTAAAGGGAAGCATCCCATATACCTTCTTGACCACCCTGCCCACCTGTGCTGATACGTTCAGGGTTCTATGGACTTGTACGCCAAGTCCTTTTGTTCCTCAGTACCCCGTGAGCCAAATGTTCATTGTCAATATCCTTCCGTTATTAGGCCTCCAAAAATGCATCACCTCGCACTCAGTAGGATTAAATTCCAACCACCATTGCTCTGCCCAATTTACCAGCTGATCAATGTCAGACTGTAGCCTGAAACCATCCTCCTCACTATCAACACGACCACCAATTTTTGTGTCATCTGCAAACTTACTAATTTTACCTTCTATACACAAAATCGTTAATGTACATAAAAAACAAGGGTACCAGCATCTATCCCTGTGGTACACTGCTGGTCACATGCTTCCAATCACAAAAACAACCCTCCACGATTACCCTTCGCCTCCTAAATGTAAGCCAATTCTGGAATCATATTCCACATGAGTGAGGTACTTCCTGTCAGATTCGAGATGATAGAGTTCAATTGTTGCAGTTATGGTCAATAATAATTTTTTAAAATTATTCATGGGATGTCGGCATTGATGGCTAGGCCAGCATATTTTGCCCATCCCTACCCGCATATAAGAGTCTATCATGTTACTTTGGGTCTGGAGTCTTATCTAGGTCAGACTGGGTAAGGATGGCAGATTTCCTTTCCGAAAGGGCATTAGTCAGATGGGTTTGGCTTTTAAATGACAATCAACAATGGTTACATGGTCATCATTAGACAAGCTTTTTATTGAACTCAAATTTCACCATCGGTCACAGTGGGATTCAAATCCATGTCCCCAGAATACTGGCGTGAGGTTCTGAATTACTAGTCCAGAGATATTACCACTTCTCTACCACCTTCCCTTAAGACAAGGCCCTTGAAAATATGTAGAATTCCCTCCATGTTTACTGGTGCAGAAACAGTCCACATCAGATAAATTGTACAACTGATTAAATTAGTATAAATAATAATCTTTAATTAATGATGAAAGACTAGGACTATTTTAAATTATAGGCAATCTGATAGAGGTATTCAAAATGTAACAGTTTTGATAAGACTGTGAAACACATTACACCTGTACTGACTGGTATAACTGTAAGGTCAGCAAATGAATTAAGTGAAGCTGAAATTGACTACACATGATTCTAGCCCTCCATTTTCTTGGCTTGTTATGGTGGACTGACTTATTATTCATTAAATGTTATATATTTTACACCTAATGCATTTTGAAATGAACATAGAATTTAACTCCAGTCGGAACTTTCTGCTGGGTCAACAAATGAAGTCCAGCATTGAAACAGCTCATATTCTACATAGCCTCAATGTCTGAACGTACACAAATGCTGGTCACAAATGCAACATCTGCTTTTAAATTATGACGCATGGGCTGGTTTGCCAACGAATACAGTAGCTTTCTTAGCAAGTATCAGTGATGGGTTCACACTGTACACAGTTTCCAAGGAGACACATAACTGTCTATTTTAACCCTAATTTGAAATAAGACGACATAATATGACAGGACTTGCAATGTTTAAATGCTGTCCTCTGGGTATACTGGTTGTGAGTGAAACATATTACAGTCAAAAAACCATTAGCTTAACTCACAAGCACTTCATTTTCTCACTTGATGGAGAAATAGTTAAGAAATGTTCCGGTGTTAGTGGCAGTTCTTATCGTAACCATCTACACAGTTAAAGTACTGGGAACTGATGAAGAGGTCTGGATTTATTACAAAATTATGGAAACACACAAGAGTAACCGCCACTAAAAAGTGGGAAAATGCCAGGAAACCTGGGGGACTTCCTCCCAGAGATCTACAAAGCACAGTCACCCTCAGACTCGACAGCAACACATGAAACAGGAGCAATTAACCAGCACTGACACATCACAAACCACAAAACAATAACAGAACTTTACTAACCTCCTACTTCCGTGTCTGAAGCAGAGTCAGTCCATGTATTAATCCGTTCAGGTACAGTCCCTCTCAAACTCGTCAGTATATTTGATGTTTGGACAATACATTGTTAGTGTATACGTGTCGTGAGCACAAATATAGATATAGCACAAGGGAAGGTTTTACACATGTAAATCATACACTGGGAAATTGTGGGGATTGTGTCTCTAATCTCCCAATACCTGATCTCACAGGGTGGTTCCCAGACAGTAACAATTATCATTGGTAAAAGCAAACTCCTGAAATTGGTACTTACAAGTGCACTTTATTGTCATTTTTGACAACTTTCCTTTTCTGTAATTTACTTCTTTAAATGTAACTTAAAATTGCTCTTCAGGAATTAAATTTTATAAAAAATGATTCCTTTTTTCCCCCGACTAAGCATCTTAGGAGGTTTTATTACATTAAAGATGTCATATAAATACAAGTTGCTGTTGCTGTAAACACTATTATTGTTACAAGTGATGTGTGCTGAATGGCTGCCACCAGCTGCCCACGAAGATATTTATAGTGAAAGAAAATGACTTGCCATAGGCATGTGACCAGTCAGTACATTTCTCCAAGCATTCCCCATTTCATAACAATAAAATTGTACACACAATCATTTGTAATTACAAATTATACAATTTAATCCAATGTACATAGTCACAAAAAAAACTGTGTTAATTCTTGAATCTTCTACTTTTGTTAGTCTCTGCACATGCAGAAATATGCTGCAGTCTTTACATTGTGTAGGTGTCCAAATGGTATGTGTGTGTGCTGTCATTAGTTGTTCCTCTGTTATCTGCTCATGCTGAGGGTGATGCTTTTTCTTTGAGAAGTATTGCTCCTCCAATGAATACTGGTCCGAGGTAACTGCTCTTACTGATCCATTTTTGATGCTGGGAAACAGTAGGCCTCTGATACTGATGGTCATTCAATATTCCATGCATGTGGTGAGTTAATGCTTCTTGATCCACAACCTGTAGTGATAGCACAGCTTCTCTAGTGTATGTAAATGTCTGAGGTTGTAATGATATGTATATGGGCGTTCATATTCATTATGCATGCTTGAGGTGAAAACTGCTCTACACAGAACCCGTTAAACCAAAAGATGTAGGAGAAACAGTCTATTCAGCCCATCAAGTCTACTCTGCCATTCAGTGGCTGATTGGATAATCCTCAATTCCATTTTCCTGCCTTTTCTCCACAACCTTGATTCTCTTCCTGATTAAAAATCTGTCTATGTCAGCCTTGAATATACTTAATGACCCAGCCCGGCATGGTAAAGAATTGCACAGATTGACTATTCTGTGAGAAAAGAACTTCCTCTTCATCTCTGTCTGAAATGTGAGGCCTCTTATCCTGAGATTATGCCCTCTGGCCATGAACTCTCCCACAAGGAGAAACAACCTCCCTGCATTTACCTTATTAAGTCCTCTAAGAATCTTGTATCTTTCAATAAGGTTGCCTCTCATTCTTCTAAACTTCAATGAGTTTAAGCCCAACCTCTTTAACCTCTCCTCATAAGACAGTCCTTCCATACCTTGTATCAACCGAGAGAATCTTCTCTGAACTGCTCTCCAATGCTCAGTTCTGGCAATAATTTGGCAGCTTGACCAAGGTGAAATTTGGCTTTCTGTTGTTTCACTGTGACTTTGTACCTCAACCTCTCACTACTCCTGGCTTCAGTATATTCCTCTACTGGAATGGTGGTTTGGTGGTGTGTGACATTAGACTAGTTTCCACACTTGCAACAGGTATATTTCTCAATTCAAAGACCACCTTGTCCAAGTCTGTGTTAGGTGTTCATGATTTCTTTATGGTCCCTTTGGCAATCTGCACCACCACTTCAGTCTCTGCATTTGACTGGGATCGTCTACAAATGATGTATGGTGTTGAATTTCCCAATCCTTTGTGAAGCAGCTGAATTCTTCACTCATGTATTGAGGGCCCTTGTCACTCATCACCATGTCTGAAATGTCAGTGACTGAAGTGTGCTTTAAGGCATTCTATAATCTCACTGGCAGTCGTTGACATCAGTTGGTCCACCTCCCAATAGTTACAACAAATGGTCGACTGTGAAAAGATAATCAGTTCCTGACAGAGTGATGCAGTGTACTTTAAGCTTCATCCATGGTCTGCCTGGGATGCCACATGTCATAAGCTGTTCATTTGCTTGCTTAGCTTGGTAGCCGTTCCAAACAAAGCACCAGTCGATGTGGTCCGTCATCTCATTGCTTATTTGGCCAGTAGAGCGCTTCTCTTGCCTTCCTCAGCTAGACTCAATTCCTCTATGGCTTGCATGGATGCACTTCAGCATCATTTTTCTTATCACCTTAGGGTTAATGACTGCTTCTTTTGTACAAGATGTTCTTCTTCGGCTATCACTTCATCTCTATATATCTAATACTCTATTACAGCTACAGTATACCCTCATAAGGTCATCCTTTCATCACTTCTTCCTGATGTCCTTAGAGATTTGTACCTTTTTTTTTACTTTGCTTGATTTGAGCAAGGTACTTGCCTTTCAGAGTCAAAGTCTCCCCTGAGTTAATGACACTGTCACGCCCCTCATAATCTAATACAGTTCTATTAGGTCTCCACTTAATGCTCTCTGCTCCAAAGAAAACAACCCGGGCCTATCCAGTCTATCTTCATAGCTAATCTGCTCCACCCCAGACAACATCCTGGCGAATCTCCTCTGCGTCCCTTCCACTGCAATCATATTCTTCCTATAGCGTGAAGACTAGAACTGCACACAATACTCCAGCTGTGGCCTCGTCAAAGTTCTGTACAGCTCCAACATGACCTCCCTGCTCTTAAAATCTATGCCACAACTCATGAAGGCAAGCATCCCGTATGCCTTCTTAACCACTTTATTAACCTATCCTGCCACCTTCAGGGATCTGTGGACAAGAACCCCAAGATCGCTCTGTTCCTCTATGTGTCCTAGTGTCCTGCCATTCATTGACTACTCCCTTGTCTTGTTCCTTCTTCCAAAGCACATCACCTCACACTTATCATGGTCCATTTGCTACTGTCCTGCCCATCAGACCAATCTGTCTATAGTCAATCTGTGTGTCATTCGCAAGCTTATTTATTGTTCCCTCCACATTCTCATCTAGATTGTTTACATATGTCACAAACAATAAGGGACCTAGCATTGATCCCTTTGGTATGCTACTAAACACTAGGTTCCAGTCACACAAACAGCCTTCTATCACCACCTGTCACTTAATTTTGGATCCAACTTGCCAAGTTATCCTGGATACCGAGAGATTTTACCTTCTTTATCAGTTTCTTACATTTCCCACCTTGTCGAAGGCCTTACTGACATCTGTATACATTGCAGCAACTGCACTGCCCTCATCTACAAAGTCACCTCCTTGAAAAATTTCATCAGACATATTAGCATGGCTTTGTCAGGGAGGTCATGCCTAACTTTCCTCTCTAAATGGAGATTAATTTACTCCTTCAGAATTTGCGCCACATGTTTTCCTACCACTGATGTGAGACTCACTGATCTATAGTTCCTTGATCTATCTCTACAACCCTTCTTGTAAAGTTGAACCATGTTAGTTGACTTCCAGTCCTCTGGCAGCAGCCCCCCACCAACGAAACGCCCTCCCGGCCTGATGTGATGATCTCCCACCCCGGTGTGGCAGTCCTTTGGCCCAGTGTGGCCTCAGCGTGGACTTACAACCTCGAGGTGATTCCAGAGTGGTCTTTCAGCCTCGAAGTGAAGCTGACATGGACTGGAGGCTAGGTGCCTGCATGGACTGGGTTTGAAGGACAGTTGTTCTGAACCTTTTATTTCTCTATTTTCTAATTTATTCCTATGATCTGTAAAGCTAGACTTTTTACTTATTTATTTTTCTAAGATTTTCCCCCCTAAGAACATGAAGAATATGTACCTAGGTACCTTGTACCTAAGATGATGCCTAAGATGGTGTTTCTCTGCTCCTCAGTGAGATCCAGGTTGCAATACAGCTTGCAGCACTCTTTCACCAGCACTGGTAGCAGCATTGCTACATTTGCTCAGATATTTTTAAAAAATTCATTCTGTAGCTTTTTCATAGTTTTGCCATTTAAAGTTGAAAAAATTCCAATTCTGTATCATATCTCCTTTCATGTCTAGAGGGAGTGGAAAATGCACTGCCATTTTAACTCACACAGTAAATCAGAGCTACAGACAATTATTTTAAATTAATTTTTCCTTGCTGTTTCTTTCAGTAGCTGACCCTCTTACAGCTCTGAAAATCCACACATCCCTAACACCGTGTGCCAAGTGATGCACATTCAATGGCTACATGCAAACGCACTTATAGCAGAGATAGCAGTCACATGACTAGAGCAAACCAGCCAGCACACTGAGTACAATTTCATTCCTCTAATCACATTATTCAATCTTTCACTAATTATCAAGAAATTATATACAATGAATTCTAAATACTTTCCTTCAGTGTGACTAGGCTGTGGTCTGAAACTCCCTCCTAATGGCATTATGGATCAACCTACAGCACATGGACTGCAGCGGTTCAAGAAAACAGCTCATCACCACTTCTGAAGGGAAATTAGAGGTGGGTAATAAATGCTGGCCCAGACAGCAACACCCACATCCCAAGAATGAATTAAAAGTGATGTACATGAAGTAACCATTCAGCCCCTCAAGCCTGTTTAGGCAGTGAGATCATGGTCTCACTGTAATTTAACTCGTGCTACAAATCTTGTCTCCATACCTTTTTACTGTCTAACCACACTGAACTTTGCTTTATCCCGCTTTCTATTACCTCCATTATGCTATTTTAATCACATGCACCAAATGTTGCTACTTGCAGGACAGTGACTCAATGGCTGGCACTGCTGCCTTGCAGCGCCAGGGACCTGGGTTCAATTCTACCCTCAGGTCACTGTCTGTGTGGAGTTTGCACGTTCTCCCCAGGTCCATGTGGGTTTCCTCCGGGTGCTCTGGTTTCCTCCCACAGTCCAAGATGTGCAGATTAGGTGGATTGGCCATGCTAAATTGCCCAAAATGGCAAAGATGTGCAGGCTAGCTGAATTAGCCATGGGAAATGAAGGGTTACAGGGATAAGGAGGTGGATGCTCTTTGGAGAGTTGGTGTGGACTTGATGGGCCGAGTGGCCTGCTTCCACACTGTAGGGATTCTAACTGGTTATGCACATTACCATTAAACAATAACCAACAGGTAGAAATGTTTGAAGACTTATTCAACTTGAAGCTTCGTAATGTACTTGACGAGCAGATACTACACACTAAATTGCAGTCTTCTGCAACTAACACATTTCAAGTTAGTTAAAACAATACCATGAAAATGTAAGTTTTACCAAGGAGAAAAGAAAATGGTTTCGATCAAACTTTCAAAATGTCAGACATATAATGGTTCTTTAAAGATACTAAACACAACTAAACAAAATATCTTCAGACCTCATGACAAAATTAGCAAACCTCATACAGTACCATAAATAGTAGCTGCTGTGAGATATGTCAGGTGGCAGATGTTGAACATCTCAATTCTTATATCTTTCCAGATACCCTGTGTAGGAAAGGACGGACCCCAGTCCCAGCTGAAAGAGCACTGCTCCTAAAAGTAAATGCATAATGATGTTAAATAAGTAAAAAGCATTCATTTTACTGCATTTATTAACTGTGATCTCAAGAATCATATTCATTCAGTGTAAAAGAGTTAGAGCAGTATCTAAAGCACAGGAACAGGTTATTTGAACGTTTGAGTAATTACTAGTAGAATGACAAGATAAAACTGTGAGTGTTTTTTTAAAAGTTGTAATAAGTGGTTCACTTTCAATTACTGAGTGATGGAAAATATTAAATAAATATCTGTTTACAAATATTGTCTGAAAGGCATTTTCTCCTAAAATTAGTTAGAGAGAAGAAGGTTAAGAGGTGACTTAATAGAGACATACAAGATCATCAGAGGATTAGATAGGGTGGACAGGGGGAGCCTTTTTCCTCGGATGGTGATGGCTAGCACGAGGGGACAAAGCTTTAAATTGAGGGGTGATAGATATAGGACAGATGTCAGAGGTAGGTTCTTTACTCAGAGAGTAGTAAGGGCGTGGAATGCCCTGCCTGCAAAAGTAGTAGACTCGCCAACTTTAAGGGCATTTAAATGGTCATTGGATAAACATATGGATGATAATGGAATAGTTTAGGTTAGATGGGCTTCAGATTGGTTTCACAGGTTGGCGCAACATCGAGGGCCGAAGGGCCTGTACTGCACTGTAATGTTCTATGTTCTATGTTCTAGTGCCTCTAACTAAAATGATTTCACTGTAGCCATACTTGGAGCTAGTATGTAATTTCCATCGGAGAATACTGGAACCACAGAATAGGATGTTTATTCTCTGCTGAGAATGGGAAGAAACAAGCTATCTGGGCAACGTTCTTATGAAAACAGTGAATTTAGAACCCTCACTCAACACCTCTGAAGCTCCACACATGCACACATACAACAAGATCACAACTGAAGAGGAGAATGTAAACTAATGTCAGCAACCCACCCAGACAAGCCGGGACAATGTGATTGTTATAAGCTAGTCAGAGGTCTTGGCTTTAGCCAACATTAAGCCATTTCTATTTGTTCTAATGGATAGCGAAAGGTTTATGGCATTATCTGAAGTAGTGCAGAGAGACCACAGTGCATTGGTTGATATCCTTTCTTCCATCACCAAATTTAGATACCTTTGTGATGTTTGAAAAAACTTTGCAAATATGAAAAATGGCTGCTTGGTTTCACCTACATAACATGTGACTCCATCTTAAAATAAGAGACTTCAGTGAAGTTCTTTAGGATGCTTCTGTCAAATTTGCTAGGATGCTAAATAAATGCACATTTTTTCACATATATAGAGGTATACAGCACAGAAACAGTCCCTTTGGTCCAACTCGTCTATGCTGACCAGGTTTCCTAAACTGAACTAGTCTCATTTGCCTGTGTTTGGCCCATTTTGGCCCAAACCCCTCCTGTCCAAATATCCGTCCAAATGTATTTTAGATGTTGTAATTGTACCCACCTCTACCGCCTCCTCTGACATCTTGTTCCATACATGCACCACCCACTGCGTGAAAAAGTTGCTGCTCAGGTCCCTTTTAAATCTTTCCCCTCTCACCTTAACCTATGCCATCTAGTTTTGGACTCCCCTACTGTGGGGAGAAGACTTTGGCTATTCAACTTATCACCCTCATGATTTTATACCTCTATAAGGTCACCCCTCAATCTCCTATGCTCCAGGAGAAAAATTTCCAGCCTGTACAGCTCCTCCTTACAACTAAAAGGTGCTAAAAGAAGGCACAAAATGTCCTTGACAAGTAGGGTTAAGGAGAATCCCAAGGCATTATATAAAAGTATATTTGTGTAAATGGAAACTAGGGAAGGGGTACAGTCCACTCAAGGACAAAGGAGGGAAGTTATCCATGGAGCCAGACGAAGTGGGTGAGGTCCTTAATGAGTAAATTGCATTGGTATTCACTGAGAAGGACATGGCGGATGTTAAGATTAGGTTGGGGTATGTTGATATTAAGGAGGGGAAAGTAGTGTTGGGTGTCTTGAAAAATATGAAGGGTAGATACATTCTCAGGGCCTGATGAGATCTATCCCAGGATACTGAGGGAGGCAAGGCAGAAGATTACTGGGGCGTTGAAGAGATCTGTTTAGCCAACGGCGGAGTCTCAGGAGACTGAGAAAAGCCAAATGTTGTCCTTTGTTTAAGAAGAGCAACAGAGACAATCCAGGAAATTACAGGCCAGTGAATTTTACACCAGTGGTGGGGAAATTATTGGAGAAGATTCTTAGGTATGGGATTTATTTGCATTTGGAAAAGAATGGACTTATTTGGGATAGTTAGCATTGCTTTGTGTGGGGGAGGTCTTGTCTCACAAATTTGATTGAGTTTTTTTGAGCAAGTGACAAAGATGATTCATAAGAGAAGGGAAATGGATGTTGTCTACATGGACTTTACTAAAGCATTTGACAATGTCCCTCATGGTATGCTGGTCTTGAAGATTAAGTCACATGGGATCTGGAGTGATGAGGTAAATTCAATACAAAATTGGCTTGGTCATAAAAGACAGAGGTTAGTTGTGGAGGGGGGTGGTTTCTGATTGGAAGTTAGTGACGAGTGGCATTCTGAAAGTTCAGTACTGGAACCTTTATATCTAAATGATTTAGCTGCTCTGATTAGTAGGTTTGCAGACCACATGGAAATTGGAGGAGTTGTGGATAGTGAGGAAGTTTGTCAAACAATACAGCCGGGTAGAGATCAGGGGAAAGCTGGGGGGCAGATGGAGTTTTATCCGGACAAATGTGAGACAATGCACTTTGGGAGGTCAAATGTAATAGGAAAGTACACAGTAAATGGCAGGACCTTTGGGAGCATTGATATACAGAGGGATCTTGGGGTCAAAGTCCATAGCTCCCTGAAAGTGGCAAGACAAGTGGATAAGGTGGTAAAGAAGGCATACGGCATGCTTGCCTCCTTTGGTTGGGACACAGAGTATAAAATTTGATAAGTCATGTTGCCGCTCTACAAAATGTTAATTAGGCCACATTTGGAGTATTGTGTGCAGTCCTGGTTGCCAGACTATGGGAGGATTTGGAGAAGATCCAGAAGCAGTTTACCAGGATGCTTCCTGGATTGGAGTTTATTAGCTATAAGGAGAGGTTAGATAAACCTGGATTGTTTTCATTGGAGCATCGGAGGCTGAGGGACAACCTGATAGAAGCATATAAAATTATGACAGGCATGGATAGGGTGGACAGTCAGCGTCTTTGCCCCAGGTTGGAAATGTCAAAAACTAGAGGATACAGGTTTAGGGTGAGAGGGGTAAAGTTTAAAGGAGATGTGCAAGGCAGTTTGTTTTTTAAAAGCACAGAGGGTGGTATGTACTTGGAACACACTGTAACAAGGGGAAGTGGTAGAAGCAAGTATGATAACAACATTTAAAAGGTAATTAGACAGACACGTGAACAGGTAGGGAACAGAGGGATATGGACCAAGTGCAGACAGATGGGATTAGTTTAGAATGGTATCAAGGTCGGTGCAGAAATGGTGGGCCAAAGGGCATGTTCCTGTGCTGTACTGTTCTGTGTGGGAAGTGTTAGTTTCAATAGCAACATTAAACTTGTGACAGGGAATGAGAATCAATTCACAGTTGCTGTATGTTCACGTATTAGGGATCAGATTGCTTTCCCCAAATAAATACTAAAGAATTTTCCAAGAAGCTTAGAGCTTCTATATGTAGCTGTAAAACAAATCCCAAGGCCCTTAAAAGCACTTCCAGTTGTGCTTCTATAAATAAGTCTGGAATAATCAGCCCTTCCCTCTTCATCCCTTAAATATCATCAATGGGAATCATGAAGTGCCTGAGATGAGGTGAAATGATCAATTTCTGCACAGCACTTAAATGATTCCAGTTCCTGATTCCTCAATAGCTCCATGTCCTGTACAAAATATATACAAACACAAAAGGAGCATAATCAGACTATAGCTACTCAATGCCATGGCTAATCTTCTATCTCAGCTATACCTTTCCACAGTTTCTAAATCCCTTAACCTCCAAAACTTACTGATTGAATTTTGAATGAACTCAATGTCTGAGCATCCACACTTCTCTAATATAGAGAATGCAATAGGTTCACAAAACTCTGAATGAAGAAACTACTCCTCATCTTAGTGCTAATGCAAACCCTTACACTGAGACTGTGACACATAGTTCTAGATTCACCAGCCAAAGGAAACAGCCATTCAGCCCCTATCATTTCTAGTCACTTAAGATTTTATACATCTCAATCAGACCATCTCATATTCTTCTAAACTTCAAGGGACATATAATACCTTCACCCAGAGTTGTTTAAGTGACTTACTGTTACCCAATATGTTTCAAAAGTTCATCATGTTTAGCTGTGTTCATTATTTTGGTACGAGATTGCTAACTGAAATTATTATATGCAGGAATTAAGACTGAAGTTCAGGATTGACCTTTGAAGTTCCAGAGCTTACAAAGGAGGTCTGGCAAAGTTTGGAGTTAATCACAAGAAACCAGATAGCCTTTAACAACCTGATAAGGTGTTTGAAGACTTTGTAGGAGGAGTCATAGTTTGAAAGAGGAAGGGGATTTTAGTCTAAAATATCTATGGTTTACATCAAAAAGTATTATAAAATAAAAGTAATTAGATAAGACTTTTTTTATTTATTAGTGGTTGATTGATTCTTGTACAACATGTTTTAAACCATGAAACCTTGTTGCTATACTCTTCAGTAAATTACTTAATCTCTTGGAGATGGTGACAATGTAAACAAGAACAGAAAAAGTGAAATCAGAAAATAAAGTGTTACATTTCTAAGAGGTGCATATTATATATTTGATGCATTCCAACATCTAAAAGTTGTATCAAAAATTAATTGATGTGGTAAGCAGCTTTGCAAAACCAATTATATCTGATCAAGCAGGTGCACAAACAGAACTTTAACAGCCTGCAAAGGAACTTCTAACCGTAACACACAGCTTTTCTCAAAAAGGCTCATTAAAAAATTTGATACAATCAGTCTAGCTTACAGCTTAGGTTTAAACAATAATTCATTTTTTAAAAATTATTGAATGACTACAGCACAGAAGAAGGCCATTGGCCCTATAGAAGGTTAAACTTCATGCAGTGACACTCCACCACACATTCCCCTTTTCAGATAATAAGCCAATTCCTACTTGAATACCTTAACTGAATCTGCGTCCGGCACTCTGATTGCATCCCTAGCGCTCCTTTAATGTTGCTGGGCCAAAATCCTGGAACTCCCTCCTTAACTGCGCTATGGGTCTAGCTAACCAAAACAGATTGCAGTGGTTCACGAAAGCAGCTCACCATCACCTTGCAAGGGCAACTAGTGACATCCACATTCCATGGACTAACAAAAATAAAATTCCACACCCTAATCACTTACTGCACAAAAAAAAAGTTTTCCTCATGTCACCATTGCTTCTTTCATCAATTAGCCTACTGGCTGAACCAATGAGTTTTTTTTTCACATAGGTTTATCATAACTTCCTTGCTTTTGCAGTCTATGCCCTTGTTGATAATGCCCAGGGTCCCGCATCTTTATTAACTGTGCTCTCAATTTCCTGCCATCTTCCCTAAAATCTATATCTAACATTTCACACCGGAAGTACAATTTCTCTGCAATTCTTCTAAAACAGTAACGTTGATTAAATCATTTATTTGTCCATGGGATGTGGGGATTACAAACTAAGCCTGTATTTACTGACTATTCCCAAATGCCTCAAGCTGCCTTCTTGAACCATTGAATAGTGGTTTGAGAAAGCTTAGTGGCTTGCAGGGTTGTTGGGCTGTAGGTGAGTTATGCTAACTATCCAAGTTAATCTGCACAGATTCTCCTTGTGTTCACAGGTATAAACGATTATAAACCTGTACTTGAGATTCTTGTGGTCGATCATTTGAAGTAACTATAACAGTGCAAAATTTCTTCAGTTCAGTGATTTCTAAATAATTGCAGTCCAGGACACATTTTATCAGCACATGCTGTGAAAGCAACTTCTGATCTCTGCATTTAAAGGTGCATGTGCAGACTCCAGAAGTAATTGTCAAATCCAAAGGAGTAACAATGAATATTCCTGACAGTTTCACCATCATTACCACCACAAAGTTCAGTCAAAAACAAAGTGCTCTCAAATGACAAATTTTTTGGGTCATACCTTTCTGATAAAATTGACGTGACATTCTCCTCTTTGTTGTAAAGGAGGGCATTCAGGAGGCACTGGGTATTTGTTATGTTGTGAACTCTGCTGTGCTGCATAAGAGATTGCAGATAAAAAGCGGACTTCGATGAAGTTTCTTTCTCTGATCACATCAGTAGAATCAAAGGTCTGAAGTAATTTAAAAAAAAGAAGAAAATCAAAGACTTGTGAAAATGTTAGACTCACATTTCAGAAACAGACCAGCCTTTACAATTTCTATTTTAAAGTAGGCAGATATTTTTGTCGACAATAAATGCAAACTTATTCTCTTTAAAGTAATGAAACTAAACCATTTGAACAAAACAAGAAACAATATGGGAAATTTCACTTGTTACCAAGTTCAATGAAGAGGAATCTGGGAAGCAGCGATCACGTCATGTTGGATCCACTTACAGCGATATCTTTATGATGCCCTGCCCACGATTGTGTTGTGTGGGCCTGGACACTCGTGTTGATCTGAGATGGCATTGCAAGCAAGCCTAAGATCTTCATCAAACGCACATTTCCAAACGTGAAGGAGGTTGTCATTAAACAGCAGCCAAATACAGTAACCATGGCTAGTTTTTAAAAACACCTTCATTAAATGGTTTTATTGCGTGGAGTAATAATTAACAGACACAGGTTCATATCTCACCACTGGGAGAATTTAAATTCAATTGATTACATAAATCTGGAAGAGTAAAAACTACTCTGATTATTAAGGCTCTGTTTCTATGCTGTAAGAGTCTATGGGTAACAATGAAGTTATTACATTATTGTAAAAACCCATTTGGTTCACTTCAGTCCTTTAGGGAAGAAAATCTGCCATTCTAACCCAGTCTGGTATGTATACAGCACCAAGCTAACAGCAATGTAGTTCACTAACTTCCCTCCCGATCACGAAAACAATAAGACCATGAGAAATAGGAACAGGAGTAGGCTGCTCAGCCCTTCAAACCTGCTCTGCCATTCAATAAGATCACGGACAATCCAACACTCCCCACCTCCACTTTCCTGTCCTTTCTCCATAACCTTTGATTCCTCTACTCAATTCACTAAACTTTCAATTGCTCTAATGAACACTATGTTTATTTCACTCACGCTTTAAAACAATGGCCACTCCCAACACAACTATGAAGGGTGGGTGGAGGGGGAGAAGAACGATAGGGTCAGAAAATGGAAGGAAGAAAGATCAGAAACGGAAGAAGAATTGGGAGGGACTGAAGTGTCATAGGTGAGGAAAAATAACAGAGAGCAGTGGTAAAGGTAGGGAAGGGGATGGGGAAAGGGAAATTCAGTGAGGTGGCAAACTGCTGTAGCAGTAGGGCGTGATGCACAGACATAGAAGAACCACAAAGTCAGTTTAGAAGGCAACATAATAGTAGTCAGGTTAAGGCACAAGGGAGCATGACAAGGCTGCACAGCTTTGATTTCAATGCAAGGAATCTTTCAAGTAAGGCAGAGGAGTGGAGGGTATTGATGAATACCTAGGAGTAAAGTATCATTGCCACTAGAGAGACATAGTTGAGAGAGATAAATGGAACTGTCAGCTTAATATTCCAGTGTAGAGTAGCTGCAGGCAAAACAGGGATGGTGATGTGTAAACAGGTGTTGATGTCACAATATTTATCAAGGTGTCAATTACAGTAAAAAGGCGGGATGATATAGAAACATGGAGCACAGAAGAAGCTCTTTGGCCCATCAAGTCTGTATTGCCAAATATACACGAAATCTACACTAGCCCCACGTTCCAGTCCTCAACTCATAGCCTTGAATGTTACAACACTTCATGCGCTCATCCAAGTACTTTTTAAAGGTTTTGAGGTTTCCCACCTCAACTACTCTCCCAGGCAATGCATTCCAGACCCCTACCACCTTCGTGGTGAAAGTCCCCGCTAGACCTCCTACCTTTCACCTTAAGACTGTGACCCCTCATTATTGACCCTTCAACTAAGGGTTAACTAAGGGGTTGGTTATATGCAGTGGCACAGTGGCTCGGTGGTTAGCACTGTTGCCTCATGGCATCAGGGACCTGGGTTTGATTTCAGCCTTGGGTGACTGCCTGTATGGAGTCTGCACAGTCTCCCCATGTCTGCGTGGATTTCTGCCAGGTTCTCCAGTTTCCACCCACAGACCAAAGATGTGCAGGTTAGGTGGATTAGCCATGCTAAATTGTCTATAGTATCTAGGGACATGCAAGCTAGGTGGATTAGCCCTGGTAAACGAAGGTTCGCGGAGATTTGGGAAGGGGGAATGGGATGCTCTTTGGTGGGTTGGTGCAGACTTGATAGGTCGAATGGCCTCTACCTGTACTGTACAGATTCCATGATTCTATATTCACCATGTCCATGCCCCTCAATTTTATGCACCTCTATAATGGTGAGAGTGCAGGGCAACATGCTTCTAATAAGATGAAGGGTGGGATCAAAAAATCCAGAGAACCCTGGATATCAAGGGATGTTCAGGATTGGATTACAAAAAAGGAAGCTATCGCAGATACCAAAGGCCCATAACAGCAGCTGTCCCAGAGGAATACAGAAAGCGAGGGCGATCGTTCAAAAAGAAATTAGGAGATCTAACAGGGGTCATGAAAAACCCTAGAACTACTCCGGTCAATCTTTCCAATGCCTTCATATCCTTCCTAAAGTATGAGATCCCAAAACAGGCACAATACTCCAGATGTAGCTGAACTAATGATTTATAAAGGTTCACAGTAACATCTTGGATTTTGTCATTTATGCCCATATTTGTAAAATATAGGATCCGTTATGCCGCAACTACCTTTTCAAGCCGCTTTCAATGATTTGTGTGTATATACTCCAAGGACAGACTCCCTCTGCTCCTACAGCCCTTTAGAATTGCATCATTTATTTTAAAAAAAAATAAAAATCTGTTTTTCAAATACTCTGGAGAAAGAGACAGCTAAATCAATGTACATTCAGATCATTTTCACTTTGTGCTTAATATCTAGCGTCTTAACAAAAAAAAAAATTTGCAGCAAAACTAAATTATTTTCCATTGGATGGGGAAGGGGGAATTAAACTTCAGAATGAGTGAGCTGCAGCTGCTCCCCTTTGTTGAGACTCTGCTGATTATAAGAACTCCCACACCAGCTGGGAAACTGTACAATCTAAGGGCAGAGCACAATAAAATGATGGAGTTGTCAATGCCATTCTGCCAACATACTACACAAAATATCGAGAGATGTGTCTTTTTGGTGCTGGGAAACTCTTGTTGAAATAAAGCTATTCTCAGATTGCCAGATGTATACGCATAACTGGAATAAATTTCAAAATGACAAGTAAACACAACCAGCAAACTTAGACAGATAGAATCAGACTGCATGACTTTCAAACTTTTCTTTAACTAGGGTACAATATCAGTGAAATGTCCACACCATTTTTTTTTATTCACTCATGGAAAGCGGGCATCACCGGGCCAGCACTTATTGCCCATCCCTAACTGCCTTTGAGTGGTGGTGGTAAGCTGCCTTCTTGAACCACTGCAGTCCTTTGCTGTAGGTTGACCCACAATACCATTAGGGAGCGAATTCCAGGATTTTGACTCAGCAACAGTGAAAGAATAACAATATCTTTCCAAATCAGGACACTGAGTGGTTTGGAAGCTTCAGAATTCCTAGTCTCTGATCTGCTCTTGTGGCCATTGTATTCATATAGCGAGTCCAGTCGAGTTTCTGTCAATGGCAACATCCATTGTATTCTTGCTAGACTATTAATCCAGGGACCCAGATAACATTCTGAAGACCTGGGTTCGAATCACACCATGGCAAATGGTGGAAATGAATTTAATAAAAATCTGAATTAATAACCGTGGAACTCTCTAACCATGGCTGATCATCAGAAAAAACCATCTGGCTCACTAACGTCCTTAAGGGAAAGAAACTGCTGTCCTTACCTGGACTGGCCTACATGTGACTCCAGAACCACAGCAGTGTAGCTGACTCTTGACTGCCCTCTGGG
Source organism: Rhincodon typus (assembly GCF_021869965.1). Classification (NCBI taxonomy): domain Eukaryota; kingdom Metazoa; phylum Chordata; class Chondrichthyes; order Orectolobiformes; family Rhincodontidae; genus Rhincodon; species Rhincodon typus. The sequence goes on from NC_063332.1 coordinate 176,811,287, forward strand.
TAATAGGGAAGGGCAATAAACGCTGGCCCAACCAGTCACACATTCCATGAATGAAATTTAAAAATCCAAAAAAAGTGGAAAAGAAATATTTTTAAATTATTAAGAAATAAGAAACCTATAGTTCTAGCGTTAAATGAGTTTTGTAAAGTTTAACTCACATATCGACTAAACATGTTGTTTGATGTCCCAACTGTGATATTGTTGATAAGGACTGTTGCAACAGTATCGAGTCCATCACAAACTAGATTTATTCTCTTCCATTTACTGTTATAACAAAATGATGCAGGTATTAGTTTGAAAAATCTGATTTTGTCTTATTAAAGTAAGGTCCCTGTTGCCCCATTTGAACCAGGTTTCAAACTTAAACAGTTCCCCAATGTTTTAAAGTTAGCTTAGCAAATCAAAATCCAATCACACACCTGCATTTCATGGTAAATCTGAACAACAGCGGGGGGAAAAGGGCAGTAAAATTAGATTAAAACCAATCACAACAGAAATTAAACCAGTACTGTACCCCAAAAATACATAGAGCAAGTAGCCTTTTCGGATAGTTTCATTTCAATGATTCTACATCTAACTAGTTAAACCAGGAGGTGGAGGATGACACTCAGCCCTTTGAACCTGCCTAGCCTTTTGATAGGAACATGGCTGACTTGACTGTAGCCTCAACTCCACATTTCAGCTGAACTCCAATAACCAAAGACTCCCGTATGTTTCCCTTTAGAATTGAATTTCGTATTTTATATTGCCTCTCTTGCTCTTTCTGCCGAAATGTAAAAGGTGCTAAATAATTATCTGTCTCTTAAAATTCTCCGAAGAAAAGACAGCAGAAGTGGATTCTAAATGATAGAGTTTAAAAAAATGTTAACGTAAAAACATTAACACAAATAAACCTCCAAAGTTCCAAACCATATGTATCAGCTTGAAATGCTGCATGATGCAGTCAATGGACTTGGGGGCTGGGAAACAGAATTTGTGTTTAGGGTCAATTAAGACAAAGGCTTCACTCTCCACAATGTTGAGCTGGAGAAATTTGAAATCACTCAAAATTGGACATCAGTCAGATTGCCTATCAAAGCAAAGGAAGTGGAAGGCAGGAATAAGGAGATAAGAGAGCTAACTGGATACTAGAGAAACCACTATGCAGACATCTATGAAGTCTAATGGCCAGATTGTGACACTCCATGTAAAATTTTGAGGCGTAACACACTGCAGGTATTCTTTACAAACATAAGGTTTATAAGCAGGAATAGGTCTCGCTGTCCATTGAGACTGCTCCGCCATTGAATAAGATAATAATTATACCGTATTCCCAACCATCTCCAATGACCTTTCAGCACACTGCTTAACAAGAATCCATCCACCCCACTGCAAAAATATTCAAAATCCTTCCTGATCAACAGGGACATCCCCTCCTCTTTTACGTTCTTCCCTGTCTTACATGAAGACCCTTTATTCTGGAATGTTGAGCTGCCAATCCTGTCCCTCTCTTGACCAAGTCTCAGTATTAGCAATGACATCATCTTTCCCATCATATGCCCTTAACTCAACTGCCTTGTTCATCAGGCTCCTTGCATTAAAATAATTACCATCCAACCTTGTAAAACTCCCTTGTGCCTTAACTAGTCCATAATTTCTCTGCCTTCTTGACTCCCTTGTTGTCTGTTCTAAGTTTGGCCATTCATTTCCACCTACTGAATGTTCTCTCCAGATCCCATCTCCTCCGTGCAAGTTACTTTAAACCAGCCTCTACAGCACTAGCACAGCTCTCTGAAGGATGCTGGTCCTATTCTGGTTCAGGTGTAACCCATTCTGCTTTGTATAGGTCCACAGTCCCCAGAAACAATCCCAATGTCCCAGAAATCTAAAGCCTTCCCTCCTGCACCTTATCTCCAGCAAAATTTTCATCAGAAATAGGCTCATATTCCAAACTCACTACTATGTGGCATTGGAAGTAATCCAGAGATTACTATATTTAATAGAATCGTACAGCACAGAAACAGAACCTTAAGTCCAACTCATCCATGCTGACCAAGTTTCCCAAAATTAGACTAGTTCCATTTGCCTGCATTTAGCCCAAATTTCTCTAAACTTTTCCAATCCACGTACCTGTTCAAATGTCTTTTAAATGTTGTAACCATACCTGCATCTACCATTTCCTCAGGCAGCTCATTCTATAAACGAACCACCCTCTGTATGAAAAAGTTGTCCTTTAGGTCCCTTTTAAATCTTTCTCCTCTCACTTTAAAATTTTTTCCTCGAATTTTGAACTCCCCTATCCTAGGGAAAAGACTTTTGCTATACACCTTATCTATGCCCCTCATGATTTTATGAACATCTATAAGGTCACCCCTCAACCTCCTATGCTTCGATGAAAAAAGTCCCCACCTATACAGCCTCTCATCATTACTCAAACCCTCCAGTCTTGGCAATAACTTTGTAAATCTTTTCTGCATACTCTCCAATTTAATAATGTCCTTCCTATGACAGGGTGAACAGAACTGTAAACAGTTCTCCAAAAGTGGCCTCACCAACTTCCTGTACAACTACAACATGATGTCCCAACACCTATATACCATGGTCTCACCAATGAAGGCAAGCATGCTCTCTTTACCACCCTGTCTACCTTTGATGCAACTTTCAGGGAACAATGCACCTGAACCCCTAGATCTTTCTGGTCAACAACACTGCCTAGGGCCCTACCATTAACTGTGTAAATCCTGCCCTTGTTCGTCTCACCAAAATGCAACATCTCGCATTTTTCCAAATTAAACTCCATGTGCCATTCCTCAGCCCAATGGCCCAACTGGTCAAGATCTCTTTGAACTCTTAGATAACTTTCTTCACTGTCCAATATACCACACATTTTTGGTGTCATCCACAAACGTACTAACCATGTTTCCTATATTCTCATCCAAATTGTTTATATAAATGACAAACAACAATGGACCCAGCACCAGTCCCTTTGGAACACTGCTAGTCACAGGTCTCCTGTCCGAAAAACAACCCTTTACCCACCCTATATCTGCTACCATCAAACCAATTTTGTATCCAATTGGCAAGCTCTTCCTGGATCCCATCTGATCTAACGTTACTAAGCAGTCTACCATGAGGAATCTTCTCAAAGGCCTTACTGAAGTACATATAGACAACTTTACTGCTATGCCCTCATCAATCTTCTTTGTCCTCTTCAAAAAACTCAATCATGTTTGTGAAACACGATTTTCCACATTGACTAACTAATCCTTGCCATTCCAAATGCATATGAATCCTGTCTTTCAGAATCCCCTCCAACGACTTACCCACCACTGACGTCAGACTCACTGGTCTATAGTTCCCGGGCTTCTCCCTGCAGCCTCTCTTAAATAAAGGCACAATATTAGCCACCCTCTAGTCTTCTGGCACCTTACCTGTGGCTGTAAATGACACAAGTAACTCTGCTACAGGCACGCAATTTCTTCCTGAGTTTCCCACAACGTCCTGGGATATACTTGATCAGCCCTCCTATCTCCCTAAATTCTATCTTCAGACCTCATCCCTTTATATACCTGTGTCATTGGTACTTAAGTGTCTGTTTGCGCTCCCGCTTCTGCATGCCCTGTAGCCATTCAGTGATGTCCCTGACAAGGAGGCAACGTACCACCCTGCAGTCTTCTTTTTGTGGCTGCAAAAATGCTTCTATTCCCCTTACAATTGAATCCTCCCCTGCCATTCTTCTTCCTCCCCTCTTGTGCAGCAGAATCACCCATAGTGCTGTGGTCTCCGATCAGAGCTGGAGGCCCAAGCGGACTTGAAGGTTGTTGGACTGGGAAATGGTGGGGGCAGTCAGTGGCTTGCAAGCCCGGGCAGACCACATGTGGAAGTCCCCTGAGCTGATCTGACTGCAATGCTCATATTTTAAAATTTATTCTCAGTTTTCTAACTTATACTATGAACAACTGTAAGTAATATAACGTTTTTCCTTTCTTTTTCCCTTTATTTCTGTGATTTGTATCTAAGATCTGTACCTAGGTATATGGGGCAACATTGTAAACTTTTCACTGCACTTCCGTACTTGAGTACATGTGACAATAAAGAATATTCTAATTCTAATTTGATTCCCACTGCCTTCCCCTGTAGTCATCTCCCCAAACAGTTCCAAAATGGTATGTCTGTTAGAAAGAGAGATGGCCACAGGAGACACATGCACTATCTGCCTTCCTCTACTCTGCCTGATGGTCCCTACCCTTTCTGCCTACTTAATCTGCACCTGCAGTGTGACCACGTCATTGAACGTGCTACCCATGTCTTGCTCAGCATTGTAGATGTTACATGGTGAATTCACTCACAGCTCTAGCTCCAAAATGAACATCACCAGTAGCTACAGCTAGAGACACTTCCTGTACACACAGCCGTCAGAGACAACTGAGGTTTCCATGATTTGCCACATAGCACAGGAGGAGTATTTCACAAGTGCAAGCTCTGCTGCCATGACTTCCCTTAAGCCCCTCAGTTACTCCCTTTCATAAGAATAAAGGAATTATGCTTACGTGAGAATACTATTCATTTACTTCTCTTACCCTACTTTGCTTACTTACATTAGGAACATAGAAACTGGAGGAGCCCATTGAGCCTGTTCTGCCATTCAATGAGATCATAGTTGATTGTGGCCTAACTCCATGGCCTTCAGTCCATATCCCTATAGCTATGTTCAATTTTATCTATCTCTGATGCAGCATCCAATGTCATTTGTGGAAGAGAGTTCCAAACATTTGTCTGTTACTTTATTACACTGTCCCTGACTTTAATTTAGTCCAATTGTTTCTCAGTTAATCCCTTCTTCCAGATAAAAATACAAGTGCAGGAAATGAGGATTTTTAGTGGTAGTTATGTTGGTGGCGACTTGATGGGCCGAAAGGCCTTGTCTGCGCTATATGAACCTGTGTCTGTGAATATTTTAAAATCCCAAATCAATCAACACACGACTTCCCTGTGATGTCACTGCTCGATTTCTTTTCCAACCCAGCAACCCCCTCTCCAAATCCACTTTATCAAGACTCCTTCAAGACCCCGCCCTTTAATCAAGTCACCCACTTAGTCTTCCCAACTCCATAAGATACTCCAGTTCTGAAGAAGAGTCACTGGACTCAAACATTAACTCTGGTTTCTCTCCAAAGATGCTGCCAGACCCGTTCAGTTTCTCCAACAATTTCTGTTTTTGTTCCAGAAGATAGAAGTCTCGCTTGCCCAACCTACCCTCATAAAACAACCTGCTAAAACTTCTATGTACAAGAATCTAATCATCAATAAATAGATTACTAAGTCACAAAAGATGGCATGCTACTGGAGTTACCAGTCCCAGCAACCACTGATTTTCTCAGTTCCACAGTTCACTCTCCCAGCAACTGCAATGTGTTTGTCCTCACCTGACATCGAGTGGTAACGTAAACATCCGACTATATGTCCAATTATCCAACACAATCCATCTATAGGTGTCATCGTTAAACCTATAATAAGGATCCTGCGAATAAAAATAAGAGTTAGATTTGCACTTTTTCCAAGATTTTTTTTGATGTCCCAATTGTTCTTCTAAAATGGGAGAAGATATTCTGCGGATTTTATTTCAAGAATTGACAAGTGTTTAAAAAATTGGACAAAATTTGTTGAATAGAAGTGCTGTGTCAGTGCTGCCGCCCACCACAACCGATGCCAGTGCTTTCCCCTATGCTTCTGCTGACCCCCAAAGTGTGAGTTGTCCTCTCCAGTACTAGCTTCGACCCTGCCCAGTCAGTGCTACACCCCCATCATTGCCAGTGTTTTGCCCAATGCCACTACTAACTTCCCCGCTTCGCACTGCCAGTGCTTTGCCTAGAGTCAGCGCTAACCTCTTCCAATAACTGCGTTTTCCAGTGTCACTGCCGACTCACACCAATGCCAGTGTTTTTCCCAGTGTGAGTGCTAGTTCCCTCCTTGCCGGTGTTTTCCTGCGTCAATGCCAACTGAACCCACTCAATGTCACTGCTTTCCCCAGTATCAGTGCTACCCGCTCCCCCTACCCAGCCAATGCCAGTACATGCCCCCAGTCAGTGCTAACCCTCTAATGCCTTTGTTTTCTGCAGCATAAGTATGAACCTTGCAATGCCAATGTTGGCCCAAGTGTCAGTGCTAAGCCCCCAATGCCTGTGTTTCCCCCACGTCAGAAATATCCATCTAATGCAAGTGTTTTCGCCAGTGGCAGCACTAACCATCCAATGCCAATGTAATCCACAATGGCAGCGCTAACCACCCAATGCCAGAGTTATCCCCAGGGTCAGTGCCAATCCCACTCCATCACAGTGTTAACCCCAGCGGCAATACCAATGCCACCTCATCCCAGTTTATCCCCAGCGGCACTGCCAATCCCACCCCATCCCAGTGTTACCCCCAGTGTCAGCGGCAATCCCACCCCATCCCAGTGTTATCCCCCAGGGTCGGTGCCAATCCCACCCCAACACCAGTGTTATCCCCAGGGTCAGTGCCAATCCCACCCCACCACCAGTGACCAGTGTTATCCCCAGTGTCGGTGCCAATCCCACCCCATCCCACTGTTATCCCCAGCGGCAGTGCCAATCCCACCACATCCCAGTGTAATGCACAGCAGCGGTGCCAGTCCCAACCCATCCCAGTGTCATTCCCAGTGTCAGCACCAATCCTACCCCATCCCCAGTGTTACTCCCAATGTCGGCGCCAATCCCACCCCATTCGCAGTGTTATCCCCCAGTGTCGGCACCAATCCCACCCCATCCCAGTATTATCCACAGTGTCGGTACCAATCCTACCCCATCCCAGTGTTAT
>NC_063332.1:176843099-176859881 GCF_021869965.1 Rhincodon typus
TTAGGCCCCAATCCCCGGCCTCACCTCAATTATGCCCCGGGACAACAGGGCACTGTGCACATTCCCCGGGACTGTTACCCCCGACAGCCGGACGCTCCCGTTCGCGTTGCGGATTTTCCAGGTGTTGCCCCGCAAACTGTGAACTTCCGCCCGGGTGGCGGGGCCCTCACAGACCGCGGCCGCCGCCAGCAGCAGGAGGAGGAAGAGAACGAAGCGGGCCGGGGCCGGGGACGGGGACGGGGACACGGCCCGAAGAGGAACCGGATCCGCCGCCATTGCCTCTGGCCCCGAGCAAGCTGCTCGGCGACCTCTGACCCCCCCCCGGGGCGGGGCTTTATTCACACCCCTCGTGGTCAGCACAGCAGGGCTGGAGGGGCCGAATGGCTCAGGTTCTTGTTTTTACAGCAAGGAATAAGGCCGTTTGGCCTTCTGACACGTGCAAGCTGGTGACCCGAAACAAAACTGGAAAGTCCTGAACAAATTCAGCAGTTCTGGCATCAGAGCTAACACTTCAAATTCAGTGACCCTCCTACAACACTTCCTGTTTTTGTTCCATCTACTCTAGTACCATTGCCCAGCATGTGGCCCTCCGCTCATGCCAATCGAGTTTCAAGAGTTCATCAAAATATTTCTCCAATAGCGAGATGACTGCCATCTCTACGACACTTTCAGGTACTGAGATTCAGATACCTGCCACACAGCAGCTGACAAAAAAAAATCTTCCTTAAATCACCTCTAAACTTCTTAACCCCTCATCTTAAATGTATGCACCTATCTCTGCTCTTCATAATTTTGTACCTCAATCAAGTCATTTCTCAGTCTTTGCTTAAAGATAACAGCCACAGCCTCTTTAAGCCCTCTACGTAGCTGAATTGCTCCAGCCCGGTAAATCTCTTCTACAGCCTCTCAGGTGCAAACACATCCTTCCTAGAGTGCAATGACCGCCACTGTACATTCTTAGACATTCACAGTTTCCGGAATTTTTCACGCATCTTTTCAGGAACATGTTGGCCTTCACTTCCACAATTTCCTTTTTGAAAGCCTCCCACTTCTCCGACATCGGAAAATCTGTGAGAAAGGCTCAGTTGTTAGTATTGTTGCCTCATAGCACCAAGGACCCAGGTTCAATTCCACCCTCAGGCGACTGTGTGGAGTTCACACATTCCGCCCGTCTACATGGGTTTCCTCCCATAGTCCAAAGATGTGGAGGCTAGGTGGATTGGCTATGCTAAATTGCCTATAGTGTCTAGGGATGTGTAGCTTAGGTGAGTTATAGGGGTACACGTCTGAGTGGGAGGCTCCAAGGGTCAGTGTGGACTTGTTGGGCCAAAGGGCCTGTTTCCACACTGTAGGAATTCTATGATCTATGAAACCTGTATTCCTCCACTTCGTGGCTCTAGCAGGATTCTCACCTACGCAATGGGCCACAAACTTTCAACACTTATTCAACTAGATAGTAGCGTTGCCAACTCTGGCTGGAAACATCAAGGTGGTGTCACCACCTTACAGCATCTGCCTTCCCCAAAATCTGCCACTGGTCACTCTGAACCCATTGTAATCTTACCCAGTACGACTTTTGAAAATCTGTCCTTCTGAAGAGCCTGTCATTTAAAGAGCTAGGTCTATCACACTGCCCAAGTGCCTCCCAAAGAAAAGTCTGAAATCCCAAGTTTAATCCAAAACATTGTTTTTACATTAACAGTAGGTTAAATTAATTGTCAGGCTAAAACGTGTGGGATAGGGGAAGATTACAAACTTGCATTTATTATATGTTAGTATTATTTTTTAACGCATAGTCACTAGCGTAATTCAGCAACAAAATGGTAGGGAATAAGCTTTTACAATCAGCAACATAGATTTGTTTTAGGTGCTATTGAAGGATAGTGCTTTGGCAGGATACCAGGGCAAAGTAAAAGCAAAATACAAAATGGGAAATAAAATGGAGAAACTCAGCAGGTCTTGCTCAGCCACAGTGAGAAACAGAATTAATGTGGAGTCCAATGATTGTTGTTTGGAACCGCAGGGGACTGAATGATGGTTTTTATGGAACCAAGAAAGGGGAATTGCAAAATAGACAGTGAAGGTGCTCAGAGCAGGGTTTTGGGAGACGGTGTTGCAGCATAGGACAGAAGTCTTTGAATGGTTCCACCAGATCTGTTACAACCAGCTGAGGAGGAAATAAAGACCTTAGTTTGACATCTTGCCAAAAGGGAGCACTAGCATGTTATCTGAAATTAGTGGTGAGAACAGTAATTAGTGGACAGCAAAGTTCTTTGGCACATCTTATTACTGCCCATAAATGAAAGTTATGCAGAGGCAAAAGTATTGAACACCAAGTTCTAAATAAGGACAAAGAGCAGTAATTTATATTAGGATACCAGGGCAGTGGGAACAAACCTAAACCACTAAGCTGCAGTTTCTTGATTCAACAATTTACTGTTCATTACTTCATTCAATTTTTTTGAAAACATACTGTCCATAACAAACTACCTATAGTTTGAGATGGTCAATTTTAGTAGCTTCTAAATGAATGCAAGCCATTTCCTGACTACCTTACAAAGAAACCCGGCACAGTAAGTTTCCCACCTCACTCAAATTAACAATATTGTGATAACTTGTGATGTGAAAAATTATTTCAGAGCCATTTATAGTTTAAGAGACAGCTTGAAGTAGAAAACTTAAATTTTGAAGTTTAAAAACATTTCGCAAAAAGGACAAAGGGAAACTTTATTTTACACCACACCGTGATGATCAAGAATGCACTTCTTAGAATGGGAGCAGCAGTTGGTTCAACAGCAAGCTGAAAACAAAACTGAATAAATAGTGGTAAAAGGTAGAATTTACAAGCCCATGTGGTACAGATAGGAAGTGGTGCTTATGGCTTTTCCAAAGAGCTGGCAGTTACAATGCTATGCGGCCACCTCCTTGGGCCTACTGTAATCTTTAATGCCAGATCAGAATAGGATCAGATTTGCACCAGAATCTCAGGATTAAAGGAAAATGGGCTTTCAATATTAAGTTTACTCAAACATTTGGAATCTTGAGAAAATGTAGATGAAAGCATTCTGATTAAATTGTTAAAATTTTGATAGCTTTAAGAATTTTCTGATTTCAAATTTCTTAATTCGAACACCATGCTACAAGAACCAGTGGGAATGATATTTTGTTATATGGCAAAGCTAGGATCCAGTTTAATACGTGACACTCTACTAGTCACAACAGAAATGGCTTGTGGCATGAATGGACAGGAGAGTTTCAATGCACTGTTTTGCCACCATATCCTTTTCTATTGTTAAACACAAATTACACCAACCTTCAAATAAACCTCTCCCATCCTAATAGTCTGTTTTGCACAAGCCAAATGCAAGAAATTACATTTACAAAACAACATTCACACAGTAATATGTCCCAAGTTGCTTCAGAGTCAACAAAGACAATTTGATACTGAGTGAGAGAGACTTGGCCATTTGGCTATCCAAGCTTTGATCAAGCTTTTCAAGTTTCTTAAAGGAGGACTTGACTGAAGGAATGTGAAGCTTAGGGTCTTGGCAGGTGAAGACAACCACCCATGGTAGGCAAAGGGAGGGCACAGATGACTGTTGATTCCAGTGAACTGTGGGGATGAAAAAGGTTGAAGAGCTAAGGGAGAGGTCATGCACATAGGTGAGAATTTTAACAGAAGTATTTGAAGACCAGGAGCCAACGTTGAACAGAATTTAGAATAAAGTGAAATCCAGAAGTTTCTGTTTCTGCTGCACTCAGCTCTATTCAGTTGATTCATGTCCCATGAAGGCAGGAACATAGGAACTGCTACTAAATTTGTCTGTTTGATCTACTTTAAGACAAATCTTACTTTACAATATTCTATTTAAAAACGATTTACAGAACTCAACACCAAAAAAATTTTATTCATAACGAGTCAAACTGCACTCTAACATCAACTCAATCTCCAAGGTGCTGCCAGACAGGAGTTTCTTTAGCACTTTGTATTTGCTAGATCACAAGTCAGGAGCAAAAATTTGGCTTTTCAGCTTGTTAGGTCTGGCCAAATGAGATCAACCAATTAATGAGATCATGGCTGATCTGATAATCCTCAACTCCACTTTCCTGCCTTTTCCCCTTAACCACAGATTCTCCTTCTGATCAAAAAATTCAGCCTTAAACGTACTTAAACAACCAGCCTCTACAATCCTTTGTGGCAAAGAATTTCACAGATTCACTGCCCTCAGAAGCAATTCCTCCTAATCCCTGCCTTAATTGTGTGACTCCTTACTCTAAGATTATGCCCTCTCTTTCTAAACTTTCCCACAGTGGAAACAACCTCAACATCTACCCTGTCAAGTCCATTAAGAATCTTGTATTTTAATAAGGTTGTCTGTCATTGTGCTAAACCTCAATGAGTACAAGCCAGACTACTCAACCTCTCAATAAAATCTAGCTATACCCAGGATCAACCTCGTGTACCTTCTCTGGACTTCGTCCATTGCCAATCTATCTTTCCTTAGATCTTTACTCAGAGAGTAGTAAGGGCATAGAATGCCCTGCCTGCAAAAATAGTAGACTCGCCCACTTTAAGGGCATTTAAATGGTCATTGGATAAACATATGGATGATAATGGAATAGTTTAGGTTAGATGGGCTTCAGATTGGTTTTCACAGGTCGGCGCAACATCGAGGGCCGAAGGGCCTGTAGTGCGCTGTAATGTTCTATGTTCTATGTAAGGGACGAAAGCTGTTCAGAGTAGTCCAGCTGTAGCCTGGCTAGGTGGAGGCTGGTACAACTACAACATTTAAAAAGGCTTCTGGATGGGTATATGAATAGGAAGTTGAGGTAGATGGGCCAAATGGGACTACATATATATAGGATATCTGGACAGCATGGACAAATTAGACCATAAGGTCTGATTCCATACTGTATATCTGACTATATTACGTATAGAATGGAAAGTGTATGGAACTCCCCCCCCCACCACCATGTTCAGGGAATAGGAGTAGGTAATTGAGCCCTTCAAACATGCTCTGCCATTTGATGATCATGGTTGATCCTCTATCTCAACACCATGCTCCACTTTCCATACATAATAGCATCCTATTTTAATGCTCCAATCTCCTTGAAACAAAGATCAATATTTAATTTGCTTTTCCTATTACCTGAACCTGGATACTGTGATTCATGCACAAGGTTTCCGGAATCTCTCTACACTGTAGTTCTGAGGAAGGGTCACCGGACCCGAAACGTTAACTGTTTTTTCCTTACAGATGCTGCCAGACCTTCTGAGGCTCTCCAGCAATTTTGTTTTTGTTCTCTCTACACTGTAGTTTCCTGCATGCTTCTCCCATTTATGTAATATTCAGCTCCTATTCTTTCTGCCAAAGTGCATAACCTCTCATTTTGCCACTATATATTCTATCTGCCAAGAGTATACCCACTCACTTTACCAGTCTATATCCCCCTCTAGGCTCACCAATTACCTTCCCACCTATTCTCAAATTAATAGCTTTCATTTTAATTAATTCTATTGATGGCCATGTTTTACTATTGATGTTTAATTGGTAGTTCTTCTCCTTCCAAGGTAGCCTTATTATATTTGGCTTTTTTCTTTATACATTCTATCCAATGCATTTTCTCAAATATATATACCAGGGTGGCCTTTCTACTACCTTTCAAATAGCTTGGTTAAGAATCTTTTTGTTTTGTTCTACAAAGAACAAACGCACACATCTACAGGTATTTTATCATTTATATGTTACTTAGCTTCAATTACATCCAACTTTGATTTGCATTTCAGATCATTTTAATTCACACTTTTACTCATCAACCTGTAAGCCAAGTTAAAGGCTAGCAAAACCATCCTGAGATGTTGTCAGCAACCAGCACTGGCTCTCATCATGCAGTGAGAGAAAAAGGGGCCATCTTCTACAAATACTGAGTATCAACTGCTCCCAAAGCAGACCAGCAATTTTGCAAAGCTAATTGCCTGAAAAACACAATTCACCACCACCCAACAAATATTACAATTGCTGTGTGGGATGTGAACAGGGAGGGGAAGAAGAAGTGGTGATGTGGTGCTGACTAGACTAGTAAGAGTCAACTCCCCCCCCCCAACCATGTTCAGGGAATAGGAGTAGGTAATTGAGCCCTTCAAACATGCTCTGCCATTTGATGATCATGGTTGATCCTCTATCTCAACACCATCCTCCACTTTCCACACCCCTTGATGCCTTTAACACTAAAAAATGTATCAACCTTTCCTGAATATACTTAGTGACCCAGCGTTCATAGCCATCTCTGGTAGATAATTACACTGGTTGACAATCCTTGGAGTAAACAAATGTTTCCTTATCAGTCCTAAGCAACCTATCTAGTATTCCGAGGCTGTGACCCTTGGTTATATACTCAATCGGGGACAACATCCTCCTTGCACATAGCTTATCTCATCCTTTTAGATTTTAATACATTTTAATCAGATCCCTTCTCTTTCCTCTAAACTGTAACAAATATAGGCCCAATTGACCCAATTTCTCATCATACAACAGTTCTAGTATCCTTTGTCTCAGCTGAGTGAATCACTACTGCATTCCCTCAATGGCAAGTAAATCCTCTCTAGCATTAATCCAGTCTCAGTGAGATCCTGTATAACTGCAGTAAGACATCCCCTACTACTGAACTCACCTCAAATTGGAATTAAGGATAACATACCATTTGCCAGCCGATTTCTTGTTGCCCCTACCTGTTTACATTCATTGACTAATGAATAAGGATATTCCAATCCTTTTGAATATCCACATTTTCCATATATCATTTGTAAACAATCTCTGCTTTTGTTTCACACAGTATTATAACTTCACATTTAGCTACATTATACTACATCAACCATGTGTTTGCTTGTGTGAATCACCCTGAAGCATCCCTGCATCTTCAATTTTTAATTCCTAGTTTTGTGTCATCAGCATAGTTGGAAATAGTGTCTTTGGTTCTCTCATCTAGGATCATTTATACATATCATGACTAGCTGTGGCCCAAGCACTGATCCTTACAGTATAACATTAGCAACCGCTTCCCACCTGGAAAATGGCTCATTTATTCCTTGTCCAATCAATTTTATTCATACCAATACATTATCCTCAATCCTTGTTTTAATTTAACCAGCAGCCTCTTATGTGGGTCCTAATCAAACGCTTGCTTGAAATCCAAATACACCACATCCACCGGTTCTCCCTGATCCATTCAACTAGTTACACTGAACAAAAATTTTAGTTAAACATGATTTCCCTTTCAAAAATAAATGACAAAAGTTGTCTAATCCTGTTAATCGATTCACATTGGAAAAATCCACTCATCTTTAACTCAATCACAACCAGGGATTCCATCAAGATTGCTACATAAAGCAGGTAGCAAGCAATGGTTCTTGAAAACAATATAAGCTCCTTTTCAGACTTGCATATGCAGAGAGAGGCATCATGAAGCAGTGACATTGCCCTTCTACATAGCTGCTGGAAATTGGGAGTATGTCAGTGTAATTATCTTTAGAATCATGACAACCAATGTCTGCCTGACCAATATCACTTACTTTGGCTTCAATATGGTCCCCAGATATAGGCATGAAGAGCATGCAAAAACTGGTAGAACGTAGCAAATATCTGAGGTAGAAGATTATGCATGTGCATAGGTAAGCTAAAAGGGCAGTGTCAATTAAGACCTGAAGAGTAAACACAATACGAAATCAATGCCATATTTTTTGAACAAGCAATGCATGATCTCAATTCTATAGGATCTGTCTTTAGTGGCAGTCTCAAGTGAAAGGTGCACAGCTGCAGCTCACAAAATACCTCTAATGCAAAACAACTTTTAAAGAATTTTTTCAGTACTCTCCAATTCTTCAATTGAGGATAAATCTAAAGCCCTTCTCGCCACATAAGAGCTGAGGAAAAAACATGGAATGCAAACAGCAGTGGGCTTGCAAACAAATAAGAAAGAATTCAGGGAAACTGCATCCACAGAGATCTGTCAAGCTAGAAATCAAATGAAAGCTCTAATAGAGTTTGCAAAATACCAGCAAGTCTATCACTGCTAATTTAACAGTATAGCATTGTTGGTTTGGAATTGGGAAGGTAGAAAGATTAAATAAACTGGGATTTAAAGGGATATAAACGAACGAAGAACAAATTGTTATCAAGAGAAACCCATTCTAATACTAGGAAGAAGTTCGAGAGTACAGGAAGGTTACATTTAAAATAAATGAAATCTAGGAACATCAAGATCACTATTGTTTATTACAGAAAGTCAAGGTTAGGGATGTTAAGTGGTATGTTGCTGAGAAAATTCAGTTTCTGGGATGCTATGCAAAATTTGAGAAGCAAATTACACCACACAAATGTATTGGGTTTGGTGTGGAATGTTGCACAGCATTAATCGAATTGTTCTTAGTTATGTTACAAACCATCAAATTATCCACATCACCTTTTCCAAATTAATTTAAATGCTCAGATTATTCTTAGGTATTTTACAGGTATCCATTCACATTATCAAGTTTGGTTCAAGTATTATTGACAAAAGTTTACATTAAACCATAAGCTATGTAAATGCCAAGCCCAAAATTAGCAGGTTATAGCTTCTATTTTAAAGTCACTCACTTGAAACATGCCAAGTTTAAGTCAAAAATCAATTGTTAATAGTTTTGAAACCCTTGCTGCATTTTCATTTTAGTGGTATTTTAATTACAGCACCTTCAGCGTTATATAGGTCTATAACTTTTAAGAGGTTACAAGTTCCTGAATCTAAAAAAATCTACACTTTGAAAAGATTTAAAAAGGAAACACAATTAAATGATAAGTAATCCTCCCTTATCCAATGCAAATGAAACATCTTACACTATAAAAACTCAAAAGCCAAGTGGTGGGGTGGGTTGGGGATTGTGTCTGGAATATTTGAATTTCAGGTTCCAGCTCAACTTCCATTAGCCAAATCATCATTCAGCAGATAAGAGCTAGTCTCGAGAAAGGGCAGTACGTTATTGAAACTAGAGATAATCCCATTACGTAGATTTGAATAACTATAAAAAAAAACTTTATACTCAGCAGCACATGCTACATATCATTTAAACAGTACACACTGCAATCATGTAAGCATACATCTGCCCATTAGTTTCTAACTATGATTTTTTGGCAAAGGTAAAAAAAAATCAATGTTACGACACATTAAGCATGAACTTGATCTAGAACAGAAGTCAAGATACAGGATTAAGGCATTTCACACCACTAGTTTGAATTGCTTGGCAAAATATTTCAAATTGCACTCTTATAATCAGTGAGGCTCCAGCCCATTTTTACAAATTATCTCAAATGCTCCACACGAAAGATACACAGCTAAGAAAGCAAATTGTACTGCATTCATTCAGGCTGCTCAAAAATTGGTTTATGCAACTTTATTAAAAAGAAAAACCCAATGAATATGAGCTATTAGTTGATCAGTCAACCAAAAGATTTGAATCATAATTCAGTGCCATGTAAGTGTGTTCTGGAAAACAGATTAACTAATAGCCGTATTTTTTTTTAAAAGCAGTACTATAAATGAAATTTACAAAAATGATCTGAGCTAATCCATTTGGTAAGGTAGAGAGACAGTAACTTCCATTTTCATTCTGCGCAAAACCAACAAAAACCTCAAGTCATTCCTTTTATTAACATGCATAAAATACAGCCAATATTTTAATTAATGCTGACACTATAACATCCTGTACCAATCCACCATTGATAACAAAGTTATGAGCATAAAGTAAATATGTAATTTTATCCAGGGAAAATGAAAAATGCTGTCCAACTAACAGCAGTCCTTTAAGGGTGGAGTTTAACTGTTGAATTGTTCAATTTCAGATTTTAAAAAATCACCACTGTTATAGCAATGAGGAATGCTTTTAGTCTCATAACCAAGTTATTGTGAAAGTATTGGCCACTTAACACATGCTCATTTATAAGGGAGGTCAGAGTTTCAGATGAATGATGAAACTACATTAAAAATTCAGAGAGCTGGTCTTGTCGAAGCAGAAGTACTAAATTGCCTTCAAGAGCATGTGGATGGGGGAATGAAAGATGTGATCTTATAAGGGGGCAGCCAAATAGAAAACCAAAAATCAGTAATTTAAAGTTTATTCCAGCTATAACGTAAGATATTTGAATTCCAAGGTATCACATTGCATATTTCTGAGTCCATTCCCGGGCTATTTTGTTATACCTGTAAATGGAGAGAGAAAAAAGATGTTATATTTTGACTAACTTCTATGCAATAAGTTCGCAGTTCACTCTAAATGACAAACAAACAAACTTTCCTGTTTTTAGACATGGACACAAGCATATTGGTCAAGGTAACAAACTTAATCACCAATGTTAAGTACAACTGAGGAGCAAAGATTCAATGGTCAGCCATGAAGACACTTGGAAGCAGAGAAGGTCAGTGTCAGTCAGTGGGGAAAGAGAAGGGAGGTGAATTGCAAAGCTGAAGGCTTAGATTTAAATGAGGATGCTCAAGTGGCCTGACTTGGTTAAGCACATCTAGAGGGTTGTACAAACAAAGGTCATAACATGATGCTTGACCTAAGCCCAAGTATGCACAAGGGTGATAAGGAACAGGAACTAATGAGGGCAGAATTTCGATCACCTCAAATTTAGAGGGTAGATGAGAGATACCCACTAGAAGAGCCTGAGAACAGTCACGTCTAGAGCAAGGGCAGTTCACACCAATGATGCAAGTATGACCAGAAAGCTCACAACTGGGCCAAATATGACACCAAGGATTCAACAGTTTGGTTTAGTCTCCAATTGTTGCAAGGAAGAACAATATCTAACAGGGCAACAGAACTGGAAGCAGGAACAGAAAGCAATAGCTTTGGTTCCCCCCAAGTGTAGGTATTTTTCTCATCATCTAATGCCAGATATTGATAAATTACCAAACTCCTTATCCAACTGTGGTGGAATAGAAAGAGCTGGTGATGACGTAAAATCAGACGTCAGTTCACAAAAATCTTTTCGCTTCAGGTTCAAGATCCAGGAACTGAGGACATTGTTGTTAAGTTTGCAGGTGACACAAAGATCGATTGAGGAAGTAAGGAGCTGCAGAAAGACTTGGACAGGTTAGGAGAGTGGGCAAAGAAGCGACAGATGGAATGCAATGTGGCAAAGTGAGAGGTTAGGCACTTTGGTAGGAAGAATAGAGGCACAGATTATTTTCTAAATGGGAAAAAGCTTCAGAAACCTGAAGCACAAAGGGACTTCGGAGTCCTAGTTCAGGATTCTCTTAAGGTTAACATACAGGCTCAATCGGCAGTTAGGAAGGCAAATGCAATGTTAACATTCATTTTGACAGGGCCAGAAAATAAGAGCAGCATTGCACTGTGAGACCGTATAAGGCTCTGGTCAGACCAGATTTGGAATATTGCAAGTAATTTGGGGCTACGTTTCTAAGTGAAGGATGTGCTGGTCTTAGAGGGGATTAAGAGGAGGTTCACAAGGATAACCCTGGAGATGAAGGACTCATCAGATGAGAAGCAGGTGAGGACTCGGGTCTGTACTCAGTTTATGAGGATGGGTGGGAGGGGAGGGGGAAGATCTCATTAAAGCTAGAAATGAAAACAGAAGTTGCTGGAAAAGCTCAGCAGGTCTGGCAACATCTGTGAAGAGAAATCAGAGTTAATGCTTTGGGTCCGGTGACCCTTCCTTGGAACTGATGGTAGCTAGGAAAATGCCAGTTTACATGCAGAAGATATGGTGGCGGGAAGGGGGTAAGGAGTAAATGATAGGTGGTGATAGAGCCCAAAGAGACGGAAGAACAGTTGGACAAAGGAGTAAATGACGATCTGGTTAAATGGAATCAGAGATAGTAGGAACTGCAGATGCTGCAGAATCCGAGACAACAAGGTGCAGAGCTGGATGAACACAGCAGGCCAAGCAGCATCATAGGAGCAGAGAGGCTGACGTTTCAGGCCTAGACCCTTCATCAGAAAATGGAGACTGGTTAGTGGCTAACAATAAGTAGTGTGTAACGGCAGACTATGATAACACGGCCTGATGTGGGGGACTGGGGGCTACGACATGGGACAGTTCAGTCCCTAAAATTATTAAGCTCGATACTGAGCCCAGAGGGCTGCAGGGTCTCCAAGCAGAAAATGAGTTGTTCTTCCAGCTTGCACTGAACTCTGCTGGAGCACTACAGCAAGCCGGAGACAGATGTTGGCCAGGGAATAGGGTGGTATGTTAAAGTGGCAGGCAACTAGAAGGTCAGGGTCTTTTTTGCAGGAAGAATGTAGGATTTCTCTTCAGAGGTGCTGCCAGACCAGCTGAGCTTTTCCAGCAACTTCTATTTTTGTTTATGATTTACAGCATCCGCAGTTCTTTTGATTCTTGTTGAAGCTTATGGAATACCAAGAGACTTTGATAGAATGGATGTAAAGGAGAAGTCTCCACTAGTTGGAGAAACCAGGACCCGAGGGCACAGCCTCAGACTGAAGGGATGACCCTTAAAAACTGAAACGAGGAGTAATTCCTTCAGCCAGCGTGTGGTTAATCTGTAGACCTCATTGCTGCAGAGGGGTATGGAGGTCACGTCTTTTAAGACAGAACTAGGCTCTTGATTGGTAGGTGGATCAAGGGTTACGGGGAGAAGGCAGGAGAATGGAGATGAGAAACACATCAACCAGGCTGAATGGCCTAATTCTACTCCAAGTCCTTATGGTCTGATGTCTCTGAAGTGCAGCAAACAAGTCATAAATAGGTCAGTGTCAAGGATAGATCCTTAGGGAACACTTGAGGTAACTTGCAGGAGCAAAAATAGTGGTCAATTCTCCAACTATTGTTCCATAAGAATGGAATAAGAGGCAGCCGTCCCAAGTTGTCTGATGACTGTGGAGAGGATTCGGAGAGTGGAGATATAGTCAGTTGTTTTGAAGGTTGCAGATAGATGTAGAAAGAATAAGCAGATAACTGCAAATTTAGATTTTTCTAATCAACTTATTCAGAAATATTATGACACACCTGGAACTTGAACCCAGGCCTCTTGGTGCAGAGGTAGAGACACCACCACTGTGTCACAAAAGCCATATTGTAACTGCAGGTTTACACACAGTTATTGAACTCCCTTACACTTGCTGTGCATTATTCACAAAACTAATGCTTTCAAGCAATTCAAGCCTACAGAGGAAAGTTTAGTGTCCTGACGTTAATACACATCAGGAAAAATGTTATAATTAGAAGTTACAATACATTACAACATACTTCAGGGGCAATTAAATTCTGACATTCATTCCATTCAATTCCATCATTTCCACAACACAGAAAAAAATGCACCTGCATTTCATGAATATCCTTAAACAGCATCAGGTATCATAGCAGTACTAAAGATTACGGAAGAGGAATTAAGTACCATCACCGAGAAGTACTATTAAACACACTACTGAGCCTAAAAAGCAGGTAAGTCTGCTGGCTTTGATCGTTTACATCGTAGGATCCTAAAAGAGGTACCTACAGTGGATGCATTGGTTGTAATTTTTCAGAAGTTTTTATTTTCTGGCGAAGTACAGAGGATTGGAAAACTGCTAGTGTGACACTACTGTTCAAAAAGGGAGGGCGGTCAGAAGGAGATAACTATAGGTCACTTAGTCTAACATCTGTTGGAAACGTATTGAAATCAATTATGAAGGAAGTAATTGCAGAACATTTGAAAAATCAAACAGTCACCATGGCTTCATAAAATGGAAATTGTGTCTAATTTATTAGAGTTTTTCAAAGAAAAACCCCAAATGGTCAAGCATTACTTAAATTTTAAATAGTGGATTGATCATCTTAAAACGTGATCTTAAGTTATGGATTCCGAGAATCTTCCCTAACTAGTAGATTCATTAGTCTGCAGTTAGCCCGTTTATCAGTCTGATTACAGTCATCCAAAGTTTTAAGCCATCAGTTAATTTAGTTTAGAGAATAAGGTTAGCTAATACTAATCCACATGAAGGATTCTTAATGATCAAACGAGTTAACTTGCACTGTATTTCCAAAGTACTACTAGTGTAAAATAACATGCAGTAGCAAAAGTACCAGTGCCATAGAGGTTCTAATAGTAACCTTCTGGCTGAACACACTTACTGAGATTGTGAGAACTTAAACTATTAAAATATCCAGTTGTGTTCACTGGAACACAAGACCCCAGTACTTTTGCACTCCAAGCACTAGTGTGAGTGTGTGTCACGGAATTATATACTATGGAAACAGACCCTTCCGTCCAATTCACCCATGCCAACCACATATTCTAAATTAATCTAGTCCCATTTGACTGCAGTACCTAAAGCATCAAGCACTTTTAAAAAATTTATTCACTTGTGGGACATGGGCATCACTGTTTGGGTCAGCATTTATTGCCCATCCCTTGTCGGGCTTGAGAATGCATTGGTGGGCTGTCTTCTTGAACTGTAGACTATGTGCTGTAGGACAACCCATAAAACCTCCAAAACATCCTAAAACTTAATATGCAATCTGGGATTATGCACCAATTGAGAAAACGCTGGTCAATTCTTGCTTCTATTTCTCCATCTGCCAACCAAAAATTATGAACCTGAGTTAGTTCACACTTGATCACTCCATAAAACAGCATGCAGAAGACAACCTTGCCGTGCACGTGCAACAGGCTTCAGAAGTTGCAAGCACCTTATCCTAGAGCACAGCATACTTCTCTGACCACTCCCTTGATAGTCTGTTATAACTATTAACATTAACAAGCACAGAAGTCAGACCTACAGATTACAAGATTGAGAACCAGAGGTTTTTCTCCAATTCATCCACATGGGAATACGGATAACCTCAACATAATCAGCAACTCCCTTCCAACTTTTACATTGCCCTAATTGTTTAAAGCAAGTATCAGTGTCAAACTGCTATGATAAGAATTGGTCTGAAATACTATTTCTTCTCCAGATACTGCCGTACTCGCCAAATGCTTTATTTATATTTTGTTTTACTTCAACCTCCAGTATCCACGGTACTTTGAGTTTCTTTAACATCATATACACATGACACATAAATTCTGCTTCCACATAGAACAGTTAACAAAAGGGTATATTAATTTGTTGCTCATTACTTTACACTCCAACTTATCCAACAGGATAGCTGCCTTTACAGGTAAATCAAGATATACTTTTACCCGAGGCACAGAACAACTTGAAAAGGCCAAAGAAAAATGAAAATAACAGGGTCACTCTTCAAAACAAATATGCTATTCCATAAGAAAGCAGGGATCACACATTGCCAAAGTCTGGACTGCAGAATACCTCATCTCTCACTGCACAAATGCTCATGACCTCTGCAGAGCAGAGGAGGGGGAAAAAGAGAAATGATTATGGAAATATAACCAAACCCTTTTCTACTCTTCCCAAACTCAAATGATCTCTCCTTAGCCTCTAAGGCTGACAAAATCAGGCATGTGAACTTAAAATGTTGCAAAGAAATGATTATTTATTCAGCAGTAAACTGATAACAGTATCAATGGTTATATAACCAGCC
Source organism: Rhincodon typus (assembly GCF_021869965.1). Classification (NCBI taxonomy): domain Eukaryota; kingdom Metazoa; phylum Chordata; class Chondrichthyes; order Orectolobiformes; family Rhincodontidae; genus Rhincodon; species Rhincodon typus. The sequence goes on from NC_063332.1 coordinate 176,858,636, forward strand.
ATAATCAAGCATTCTGGACAAATGATCAGAAATAGGAGTTCAACACACACTATGGGAACTGAGAACCCTAAGTTTGGAAAGAAAAAAGTTTGTACACCACAGATAATAGTGATCAAAGCACTACCAGATTAAAAATACATACTCACTCATGTCCTTTAGGATGTGGAATCTACCATACTTAAATATGGCCTAAATGTAACTCCAGACCCATAGTAATTTGGTTGGCCCTTGATTTTAACTATGTCATTTTTTTTAAATTTAAAAATAATGATTGGTTTATCACATTAAATCTGTGATAATGGCCACGAGTACGGTCTGTTAGAAGAAAAAAAGACCGACAAGTTTGAATTAACATTGATAAAACCTGATTAACAGACTTAAAATAGAAAACAGAAGGTGCTGGAGAAACTCAGGTTGGGCTGCATCCATGGAGAGGGAAGAACAATTAATGTTTCAAGTCCCATGACACCACCTCTTTGAAACTGGTTCTAAAGAAGTGTCATGGGACTTGCCACGTTAAGTGTTTTGCTCTCCGCTAATACTGCCAGATCTGCTGGATTTCTCCAGCACTTTCTATTTTATGTCAGATTTCCAGCATCCATAGTTTTTTGCGTTTACTTAATAGACTTAAAACTTTAAAGAATTTGACAAAACATCTAATTTAGCATTACCTACACAATCCAGTTAACACTGCCAGAATCCACAGCATCCATTATCCAAGAACACTAGCCAGACTCCATGTAGACAATCACTGGTCATTCTCAGGGTTACCAGCTGTCTTTAGCTTAATCTAAAGCACAGCATTGAAAGGATTTAGTGTGCTGCTTCCAGTTAATGTCCATGCCAGATACTAGCAATCAGCATTAGCTCAAACTCATCTAACCCTTCTCTGTTTTGTCCCAATATTTAAATAAGTGCCTGCTTGAAAGTACTGTCTAACTTCTGGACATTAACAAAATGGTAAAGGGTGGTCCTTTGAAAGCATAATCTCTTTTCACTTGCTACTGGTGTACGTCATACAGTTTGGGAAGTTTTGGACAGCAGATTGCATTATAGCCATTAGGCTAGTAGTACCTGTTCCCAACAGGAATGCCTTGAAGCAGATGAGCAAACAGATCCTCCTTACAATTCCATATCAATTTCATAAATCAAACATGTTAAAATGGTAACAAAAGCAAAGTTGCTGGTAAAGCTTAGCAGGTCTGGCAGCATCTGTGAAGGAAAAAACAGTTAACTTTTCGGGTCC
>NC_063332.1:176860281-176939660 GCF_021869965.1 Rhincodon typus
GGACCCGAAAAGTTAACTGTTTTTTCCTTCACAGATGCTGCCAGACCTGCTAAGCTTTACCAGCAACTTTGCTTTTGTTCCTGATTTACAGCATCTACAGTTCTTTCAATTTTTACTTACGTTAAAATGGTCATTCCTGACTTTGTTCAATTTCAGAGAAACATAACCTTCCCAGAAGATCCATTTCTAGGAAATGTGTAAGCTAGCTTCTTCAGGATCTTAAGGCTGTTCTTGCTCTTGGCCAAGGCTCACCTTCAGACAAAATTGCTTGAGTGTTTCGGGAATCTTACTTCACTGATTTGCTCATCCAAAACTGTCAGGTGACTGTCAGACCCTGCTTCAGTTCTTCTTGGAATTTAAAAAATGAATAAACACTCAAAACCTATAACATCACAACTAGCATCTCTTCTCCAGCATTCTCAAAATCGTACCGTGCATCTTCTTTCTCAGTTCTCAGACCATAGCAACAGTCTTTATTTAGAAAGTGATGCAGGGTATTAATGCACCGATGGTTAGTTGAGCACCATGGCTTTCAACACCCATGAATTTGGTTTAGTTTGGGCAACAGTACAAGTTTGGGAAGCCTTTCTCAGTACAACAACCGATAACCATAAACAGAACATTACACTGCTTAACTGAGTACTGTAAATGGCATAGAACTAGGGCTCTCAGAGCATTGCCAGTCTTCAACATTCCGCTGGAATATTTGCTTCAGGCAGCAAGGTCTTTTGAAGATAGCTGCTGAGTGGCAACTGCAATCCTAATAAACCCCTACAAATAGCTAATAGTACTTGTAGGCACACAAAAAAAAAAACAAATATTTTGACCAACCTTGACTTACAGAGTTGAGCCACAAAAACATAAGATGGTTAAGAGGGTGAGAATTTAGAAAAGGTTGCACAACTAGCAGGGATCACATTTTAACACAATGATCACTCGAAATGGCTGTAATCTGAAAATACCAGATGAACAGTTTAGAAACCTAAATCTAGGAACGGTGACTTGACACAATGAGAACTTAAAAAAAAACTTATAAAACTGTTATTGCATTTTAGATCTTAAGTACACTGTTGAGAACATGCTTCTCATTTTAATTTGAGATTATGTAGATGTAGCAGCAATCCACAGCATCTTTCAGCATGAAAGTGATGACCCATAGTAACCAAGCTGTTAGTATTCCTGAAGAATATGTGAAATACATCAAAATACTTCACCATTCCAAAAAATTGAATTTTACACAAAATAGCCGTTTGGGACTGCAAATAAATATTGGAAAACTGCACAGTTAAAATGTTAAACCAAAGTTCGACGTTGAAAATGCAACATGCAAGGATACTCACTTTTCCCTATCTGTTTTGTATATACGTGCAATCTCTGGCACTAGCGGGTCCTCAGGATTTGGATCACATAACAGTGAACAAATGGACAATAGTACTGCAAAACAAATATCAGCAATTAAAGTTTTTCCATAAACTGTCACTCTTCTGAAACACATATTTACTCTATTTCGGTTTGAATGAGGCAAATGATTCTAAGAAAAACCTCTCAAGATGCATAATATCACTTTCTTTGAATATTCCCAGTCTTCAGTGCAAGTAAAACATCAGTTTGTCAGAAGTTAGCATTTACCATGTACACCATTATTTGGACAAATTATACTTGGAGAAACTAGAAAATTGAAATTTGAATTGACAGTTAATGCCTCAATTCAGTTACTGAATTGTAATACTGCCCAACATCCTCTTGAAGGTTTTTGCTTTCAAAGTAATAGAGATACAATGGATTTCACTAGCAAGCATTCACCATGTGCGATTACTCAAAGCGTCCAGAAGGATAAATTTTACTGTCCATGTACTGGATATGGTTTTCCAAAAGCTTCTTTTGCAATAAAATTGCAACTTGAAATTTTCTGTGCCAAGCACCTTACAGCTATGATAGTTCACAGTCCAAAACAACTTTGTACCAGGCTCCACCAAAACGCTTGTCTGAATGAGTCTTCCACATCTCATACATTTCATGTCCTCATTAGCTTTGCACCTCTTTTGCGCATTTAAGATGCCGTAAGTAGTATTAAAATTTTCAAAAAGTATCAGGTGACCACAGAACTTTGCATAAATCCAATTAAAATTTACAGAAGCACACAATGTAATGTGGTTATTCCTTCAACTTTATACTATGAAGTGACACCTGGATTAATCCTTTGGTTGTAAATTAGAATGTGCTTTCAGCCAAGTTCTCATTTTTAGTTTCGTTTTAGAATCGTGAATACACGAGGGGCTACAAAATGGCAAACAGGATTAAAGGAAAATCTCAAGGCTTTTCATAGGTATAAAATGAGCAAGAGGATAGCTTGGAAAAGGGTAGGTCTACTCAAGGATAAAGGACAGAACATATGCATGTGTCCAGAGAGGGGTATGTTGACATTGTGCAGTCAGGCGTGTTTGACATTCTAAGGAATACCAAAATAAAAAAGGTGTTGGATGTTTTGAAAAACATTAAGGTTCTGATGGGATCTATCCTAGAATACTGATGGAGGGGAAGGAGGAAATTTCTGAGGCCTTGTAAGAAATCTTTGTATCCTCTTTAGTCACAGTTGAGGTCCCAGAAGACTGGAGCCTAGCCAATGCTATTCCTTTGTTTAAATGATTTGGAAGAGAATGTAGGTGATCTGATTAGTAAGTCTGGGGACGACTCAAAAGTTGTGGGAGCTGTGGATAATGAGGAGAATTGCCAGAGGGTACAGCAGGATACATGTAGCCTAGAGGGTCGTGGGGAGAAGTGGCAGATGGAATTTAATCTGGTCAAATACAACAGCAACGCTTAAGAGACATCATGACAGATATACGAAAAAGGCAGGGAATCAAGGGATATGGGCAGTGCAGAGTCAAAAGGTTTTTTGTTTCGAAACACATCATGCGTCAGTGCAGGCTTGTTGGGCTGAAAGGTCTGTTCTTGTGCTGTACTGTTCTTTTTTCAAATTATAGTCCCTACGCCAAGCTACCTCATGTGGGCTGTCAAGATCCTTTTACAGCCTGTGTTGTCTTCACAGCTTATATTCCAACCTAACTTTGCATTATCAGCAAATGTAGATGCATACATGGCGCTGGATCTTTAGCATGGTTATAAAATTTATAAATAAAAATCCACAAACTAATCCTTGCAACATTCCTCTTGTTAATAGCAGTCAACCAGAAAACTACCTGTTTATTTCTTTTTTGTTTTGTTCATTAATCAATCTTTAATTCATGTTAATACATTATTACCTGTACCATAAGCACTACGTAATAACCTCATGTATCAACATTTTTTTTTGAAAATCCAAATACACCAGATCCTCTGGTTTTACCATTATACATTGGTAGAGCACCACTACTTTTAAACCATTACTGCTGGAACATCTTTCAAGTTATCGCTTATTGCAATGTGCAGGTTAAATTATTTGAATAGGAAGTAAGTTGATGTTCAAAAGGAAATGTGGTAGGTGCGCGTTTGAGGAAGCTGAGGGTTGTTTAGGGGCAATTAGATTATTAGTTTTAGTTAACGTTTACTTAGGATGGAGGAAAATTAAAATCTTTGGGTTGAATCAAGGATTAGGTAAGGAATTTAAATACAAAACAAGCGTCATTGTACATTAACCACAAAATGTTAGATTACAAGTAATTAAGAAGGCAAGAGCAATGTTGACCTTTTTTTGTAAAGGAAGCGGAGTCAGAAAGCAGGGAAGTCTTGCTGCAACTGGACACAGCACAAGTGCGACTGCACCTAGGGGAAAGGTTAAACAGTTTGGGCCTGTATTCATTGAAATACTGGAACAAAGGCACAGGAGTAGGCCATTCGACTCATGTTCTAGAGTTTACAGGAGAAATAATCTCACTGATATATACAGATTTGTGGAGGTTTGACAGAGGTGCTGAGAGGATGCTTCACCTCAACAGGGAAACTCTGAGCTAATGAACATAACTTCAAAATCAGGAGTCTCCCAGTTGATATGGAGGTGCAGAAATTCCTCCGAGTGTTTAACATGTTTGGAATCCACCTACCCCAGTGAACAGGCTGGGAGATTACATATATCCAAGTTTGAGTTACTGACAAGGGAGCACAGGATTTTTTTTTCCCTAAACAGATGCAGAGGCACAGGAAGATCAGCCACAGTCTTAATGACTGACAGAAGTTGAGGGGCCGAAGTGTCCATTCCTATTTCTTACATTGTGTTTTCATGACTAGTTGAAAATAAAAATTACTTCCCGCAACCCCCCTGCCCCTGAAAAACGTACAGAATGCACTTGTTTATTCAAGGTCAGAATGTCTCTGTAGCTGGGCTGTTGCAAGTGGAGAGATATTTCTGCAATCTCACTGTTTTTGCAGTATGATAAGCCATTAGTTATCAGTTTAACCTCAAACTCTGGTGTCTCAGTTATCAGGGCGTCATGGCTGTGAAGAAGGGCAAGACAGAGAAGAAATAGGGAAGGACCAATGAAGTTGAATATTGTCAAAGGGAGATGAAAGGAGTAAGGCTGAATGCCCTCAAGTACCTATTGAACATACTAAAACAGAAGCTGAACAGATGGAGCTATTTGCAAGTTCTTGGACCATTTACACACAGGGTCAAGTAAATGTTGAGATGTTTGTATGCTTATCCCTTTATGACAGGGTGCAACTTCTGCAGAATCTTGCCACAGGTTGCAATGCAGATCAGAACTCTAATTTCAGTTAATCAACAAATCAATTAAATAGTCATGACATATTAAACTGACATCTGGAGAAATCGATAGAAAGTAGAATATCCTAATTTTGAGAATCGTTTTAAAAATGTTAAACTTAACTATAATTGCACTAACATAATGAGTTGTTCAGTTGTTTTTGTTTGTTTAGACTTACTTGGCTGTGGTTGCTGAAGCTATCAAAATAGTGGAAGTCAAGGCTGCCAGTCAAATTGGAGGAATGACCTAGTCAGCTGAGATAGAACAAATGTGCCTATAAATTTGCCTAGGTTGGAATAAATTTGCTTATGATTAGGTGCAATGTATTGGAGACCTGCTACAGAATTGTGCAATGGCATACAAAATATAAATAGATTAGGTAAAAGGAAAGATTTATTGTAATAAAAGTAATGAGGCATTGTAAGGCATTCCATGCTCCTTCACAAAAATTTCTAACATTTAATTAACATTTCTAGAAACTGTCTCTGAAGAAATGGTTCTTCAAATTATATACAAAGGAAACCAAATTAATTTGTTCTGATAAACTGGACGTACGTAATGACAAAGTTTCATTCCAACCATTTGCTAAATTTTAGACTTGATTTATAACCATCAGTCATTTTATTTGGCTCCGTTTAACTGAACGTTGCTGAAAAAAATCTCATTATTTCACCAAAACTTAGTTTTCATCCGGCTTGTTGCAATTTAAAAAATTATGGGGAGATATGGTTGATGAAGGTATTTCCAAAATTAAACTGTTAACGAAATTTAGCCTTTGAAAAGCAACATCTGAAGTTTTAGAGATTGAAGCAAAGTCAATCAAAACCTGCAATGCAAACTACCCACCAGAAAAAAAATCCAGTTAGCAAAATAAAATTAGGGCAAAATACTAAACCTAGCATTTTAACTGGTTATATTCACTGAACCCAGTGCTAGGAAGATGTATTTTCACCAATTTTGGTTCAACACAGCCGCGTGATAGGGAGGGTTCCTTCTGCTTTGACAGGGCACACACTGGCACAGGTGAAAGACTACTGCAAGTTTTAGAGGATTTTCCCTCCTCCTGAACAGAAAGGATGGCTAGGCAGACACCAGCACAAGGCTCCACAAACAAGTTTTCATGCAATTAAAGCCAATAAACTCCATCTATCTTATCTCCTAAAAGCCCTGCTTGGATGTTTTTCCAAAGTTATTTGGCTTTTTGGAATCAGCAGCTTCTAGACATTAAACTGTTGACCTCACTCATTGGTGAACCCTGTTTAAACCAGTGTCCAAACAGTTTAATATCTTCTAGTTTCGTTTTTAACATAGTTCAAAAATATGGATATGTAGTCCTAACACTTGACTTTCCCCAATGTGGCTCTTAGAAAATACTGTCAATGCAGAAAAATGACCAAGAATCCACTTCCAGCATTTCAATTTATTTCCTTCATTAACTGCTTATTTTATTTTTAACAATTAGCAGGCAAAGCTCAAAAGTGTACGAGCAATTATTGCGGGACTCTTAGCGCTCTGTTAACCCAAGACTAATTGAAGCCACTTTTCCTGGAAAAGTGCTATGCTATAGATGTTGTTCTTCAAAAAGTAACAAAAGATTAGTTTCACTGTACCTTTAGAAATAGTTAACGCAGGGGACCACTGTGATCTTAGAATATCAAGACAGATGCTGCCATTACTGTTAATATTTGGATGATAAATTCTTGTAGTAAACGCAACCTGCAAGAAAGAAAAAAATCTTTACTCAACCTGCACCAGAGACAATAGTGCATGCGCCAAGTTTAGTCTAATATTAAGTGGATAAAAACAATTAACCAATCAATGCCAAAACCTCATGCAACTGTGAAACTTAAAACAGCTCATTAACTAGTGTTAAACGCACTAACAAGTCTTAGTTGTCTCTTCATAAATACTTAGTTGCAGCAACCTATGAAAAATTGAGCAATTCACAATTGAGCAGCCTTAAAAAAGTTAGTCCTAAAATGGTAGATAACGAGAGGTACTGAACAAGACAGAAAAATCTAGGGCATCCTACAATTAACTCCGACTAAGATTGATTCCTAGTAGAGAAGTCAGAACAGTGACCTTAAATAGTAAACACACAGCAACAGAACAACACACATGGTCGCCAGGTCTCAGCCCACTCAAGACCAATTGTGTACATTTGGAATCAAAATTCTGAAGAAAAGCCACCCAAACTGTATCAAAACAGTAATTTTAACAGCAAGTCAATTTATACCAAACACAGATCTTCTCTAGATCCCTAGCAACTATAAGATCCATATAAAGGACTCCACCCTTTAGTTTTGAATTTGTTTGGAAGTTGAGCAACTGCCTTCTATCGTGTCAAGTATCAACTTGGTTAAGAGACAGCATTCCCTATCTCATATTTGTGATTTCAAGTCCCATTTCAGAGGTTTGAGCACAACACCAAAGTAGTTCCACACTGCCAAAGATTTGGTCTTTTGGATGCAGCATTAAACCTCAAAGCAAAACAAAGTCCAAGCATTATTTGCATAGAGTACATATTCAATAATGACAATTAGCCAATTAACTCATTGTTTACAGGTGAGGAACACAAATTACAGAGGAATTGAATAGGTATTTTGCAGTCTTCACAGTGGAAGACACCAGCAGCATACCAGAACTTCAAGAGTCAGAGGGCAGAGATGAGTATAGTGGCCATCACTGAGGTGGTAGTGCTGGGGAAACTAACAGGTCTGAAGGTGGGTAAAACACCAGATCAGATGGGCTACACCTCAGAGGTCTGAAGGAGATACCTGAAGAGATTGTAGAGGCATTAGCAGTGATCTTTCAGGGATCACTAGAGTCAAGGAGGGTCCCAGCATACTGGGAAATGGCTAACAAAACACCTGTTTAAGAGGAGAGGCAGAAGACAGGAAACTGAAGACAGTTAGCCTGACCTCGGTGTTGGTAAGAATTTGGAGTCTATTATTAAGGATGAGATTGCAGAATTTTTAGAAGTGCATGGCAAAATAAGCCTGAGTCAGCACAGCTGCATCAAGGAAAGGTCATGCCTAACATCTGTTAGAATTCTTTGAGGAGGTAATGACCAAGTTAGACAAAAAGAGAGCCAATAGTCGCGATCTATCTGGATTTCCAGGCCTTTGACAAGGCACTGCAAAGGAGGCTGTTAAATAAGATAACAGTGGAACTGGTGTTAGGGGCAAGCTACTGACAAGGATACAAGATTGGCTGACTGGCAGAAGACTGTATTTGGAATACTGAGGGCAGTTTTGGGCTCTGCAATTGGATAGACTGGGGTGTTCCTTGGAACAGGGGGAACTGAGGAGGGACACAACTGAGATGTATAAAATTGTATGTGGCACAGAAAGGAAAGAACTTGTCCCTTTAGTGACAGGACTAATGTCCAAGAGGCATAAACTTAAGGTAAACAACAGGAGTTTAAGAGGGCTTAAGAGGAATGGTTTTTTTCACCTGGAAGATGGTGAGAACCTGGAACAAACAGGCAGTAGCTCTCATTTCATTTAAACATTATTTAGATGTGTTTATTCCAAGGCATGCAAGGCAATGGGCCAAGAGCTGGAAAATGGGATTAGAATAATAAACTGCTTATTTTTGACTGGCACAGACTTGAATGCGCCTTTTTCTGTGATGTAGGTCTCTATGATCGTATTCTTTATTAACAGCTCTCTACCTGTCCTACCTTCCCCGACCTTTGCATGTATATTTACAGGTCTTCTGTTCATTTATTTCCTTCATCTATGGACCATTGGTGTTGCTGGCTGGGCCCGTTTATGGTTGCCTTCGAGACAGTGGTGGTGAGCTGCCTTCTTGAACTGCTGTGGTCCAGGTGCAGTAGGTAGACCTACAATGCCACTAGGAAGCGAACTCCAAGATTTTCACCCAGTCTGCACTAGACTTGCACCAGTTCTATTATCTAGTGCAAATTTCTTGCCTTTTCCCCATATCACTGAGCACCAATTCTATTCAAACAGTCACCCAATGCACTCTGGAATGCCTCAATTGAACTTGCCTCCAAGACATTTCCAGGCAATACATTCCAGGCCCTAACTACTCACTGAGCTTTTTTTTTTTAAAACTCTCATCACTTTAAATCTATGCCATACTCCTTTATCCTCCTTTTGGTGTATTTACAAAAATATTTGGACTGTCCTTTGATGTTAGCTGCCAATCTTTTTGCATAATCCCTTTTGCTTCTTCACCTCCATCTGAACTTTGTATTCAGCTTGGTTCTCAATGGTGTTTACTACCTAAATTGTCATAAGCACACCTTTTCTTCAAGAACTTAACTTCAATCTCATTTATGATCAGGGAGCTCTGGATTTGTTTGTCCTACCCTTCCCTTTTGGAAACTACCTTGAATATGAGCTATAACCTCTTCAAACATGGCTTTTCTCCCCACCAACCTTTGGTCCCAATTCCATTCTTTCCCCCTTGAAGTCAGCTCTCTGCTGACGATATTTGTGATCGATTAACTAACATCACTGCCCACTGTCATCCTCAACCTTATGATCTACTTATCCCATCACATTTCCAAGAAAAAGGTCTAGCAGTGTCTTCTTCCCTGGACTGGACACTATTACATTCTCTTGAACACAATCCAGGAAGGCTTGTCCCAGTTACGCCTTGCATTAAACTCTCCTACTGCATATAGGGATAATTAAAGTTCCCACAACCAGTATGACAACTTTCTAATTTTGTTGCAGATTTGCACCTTTCAACCCTCTTTAATGGTTGTAAACTGGCGACTACATCAAACAATGTACTTAAGACCCTTCTTAATCTTAGCTCCTGCCGAATTGATTCTGCTTTTAAACACCATTAACCTTTCGCCAGGATTGTAATGCCCCACTCAAACAAAAACACCACCTCCTTGTTGTCTTTCCCCCAAGCAAATATTTTTGTGACCAGGAATATTTAACATGCAGAACACCCGCTCTCTTAAAAGCTGAGTCTCCATTATGGCCACATCATAATCTTACATAGTAATCTGTGCCTGCAATACCCATGTTCAGCATTAATACTCCGCATGTTTACACACATGCGGTATAACTCCGATCAAGAATTCGATACTTTCCGTCTTATTCCCCACCACCTATTAGCACACCATTCTCAACTTCAGCACTGTCTCTCCCAGCATTTTGTGCATCCTGGTAGTACCTTCCAATATGCTCTCCTGGTTCCCCATGCCCTGCGTAGTTAGTTTAAACCCTCCCAGTTCCTCCGATCAGTAAAAATAAAAATGTTAGCCTCATTGTGGGTCACTTGCTGATTTTACAATCCTGTGGAAATGCTCATCTGGACTGACCTGTAAAGCACGGTTGCAATTGGTAATGCCAACAGTAATGTCTAAAATAAATGAACTCAGAAAGGTTCCATAATTAACCTATTGGATAAAGACAACATTCACTCTAGCAACAGGCCACACACATTGGGATCAGCTAACTAGTAAAAATCTTACCAATCAGCTAATAGCTTAAGTGCTGCAATTCTAAATTGAAAAGCTCCTTATGGTAAGACAACTACGGGAAAGACAGCGAGTAGAAACCCATCCAGCTATGATGCCATCCAACATTAAACAGGTTAATACCAGTCATGTTGATAGGGACTGCGTGCCTCATGAAGAAGCATCAGCAATAACAGAAGTGTGGTGAAATCTAATATATTATAAACCTTGAAAACCAATTCTATAACTCGAGTCCCTTCCTAAGGAGTGCAGAAACACAGGACGAGAATTTTGTTCAGGAACTCAGAAGACGTGAACCATGACAGTCAGGAAATGAAGCAATTCACTAACATACAGATTAATTGCAAGAACCACAATTGGTCTATTTTACATCCATCTATTGTGGAAATTTAACATGCAGAAGTGGAATAATGTCCCACCACACACCACACCCACACCCCCACCCCCACACACACACTATCCCCAAAAGCTTGGTTATCCCTCCTCACTACAATGCTTTAATGATTTAAACACGATGTTGTCAGACTAGTTACATTTTAAATACCACCACTTAACATCTATACTTGCCTTGGGTGGTTTGAAAGGGTAGTCTGTAGGAAAGTGAATTGTCAAGAAAAAGACTCCACCCTGATATGGACTGTCATTCTGTTGAGAGAGAAATGAAAATTAATTTTACAATCCTTTAATAATAGACATTTGCATATCAAACTTTGAATAAATACTTACAGGTCCCATGATTGTGGCTTGCCAGTGAAACACTAAGAAAAAAGAAATACTGGCCATTAGTATGAAATGTAAATTACTTTGGATTGTTGCATGCTCCATTAGCCAATACAGAGGGTTGAAGGAAAATAATTAATAGATTTGTAGTCATATCCAATATAACATTCAGTTTAAAAATCAGATAATAAAATGCACACCACACATTAATGAAATGTGCCATTACTTGGGATATCATTCTAAATTAAGTTGAGCCATTGTACATTTTTGAAGTGATGGTCAGACATGTACCCAAAAGAAAGATCATTTCTAGTCACCCAACTAGAAAGATATTAGCAAATATTTTTCATAGCTATATCCATTATATGTTGCAATCAAGATTGTGAATCCATTCGGAAGTTGAACAGTTAACTGCTTAAGAACAAAACCTTAAACATTTTAAAGCCTAACCATCCAAACTCACATTAGTAAGCAAGCCATGATTTTCTACACTCCCAGAAGTGGATCAAACTGTCCAGTCAGAATTAAGTATAATCAGCACAGATATATAAAGCATAGGTCATGCCAGAACAAAACCTACAAAATAATAACCCTAAAATCTATTTCACATACTCCAACTAATCTTTTAAAGATAACACAAGATGGGCCACAACGAGAGTGTTGGCCAAATCTGGTTACCACACTTCAGAAAAGACAAATACGTTGAGAGGATACAGAGATTGACTGGAAACGACAAGGAATGTTTTGTAGTTGAAGTCGGGTTGGAGCAACTGGAATTAATCTCATTCAGTGCAAGATGCAAAACGTAAGATTTTATAAAGGTCCACACAATTATGACAGGTTTAGATAAAGGTAGGTGAAGTCAATGTTAGAAAGATGAGGGGACACAGCAAGAGCCACAGTGAGAATGTGAGGAAAAATTATTTTACTTTACTCCGATTCCTAATGATCTAGAAACATCTGCCAAGGAGAATGATGGAAGTTGAAATTGTCAAAAGAAATTGAAAAGTGACAGGCAAATCGACGCGACATGTCTACATCTGTGCAAATTTTTCTCCATCTGCGGCTTGACCATGAATAGAAATGATACTGAATATAGGTGTCATTTCCTCATTCTACGAATTCCACAAAGAGGGGGCCATCAATCAAAGCAGGAAAAAAAAATAAACCTGACACCATCGCCAAGATCTTTGTCATAAATGCATTACGCAGTCCCCACGTTTCTATGTATGAGACATTGCTTACTGGAGACTTCGTTTTAAATTAAAGGCCAAGTATTCCTTGCCTCAATGCCAAAATAGCACGAAGAAACCTTACTTAAAATTGTTGAAAAATCATTAGAGACAAAATATATTTACAGAATGAAGAAAACCAAATCAAGTCCTCAGCCCATTTTTGAGGCATGCAAACCATTCAGCACTGAACACCAGAATGCTACTTTTTGTGAACCAATATTTCTACCTATTCATGTAAACTGTTAAAGGAGACAGGAAATGAAAGCTTCTATAGCTTAAACCTACAAGGTTCCCTCTGTGCAGACAAATGAAATGTGATCTTTCCTCATGATTACCTGCTGCCCATGTGCTAGCTTTCTGTTTTGTGCACAAGTACACCCAAGTCCCTTTGTGCTGCAACTTGCTGCAATTTTTCTCCATTTAGATAACATTCCATTTCCTTGTTCTCACTTCCAAAATGGGTTTCATATTTTCCCACATTATAATAAATTTGCCAACTTTTTGCCTACTTAGTTGACCTATCAATGTGTCTGTGTAAACTGCATCATTCTCTCAATCTGCCTTTCCACTTAGTTTTTGTGTCATCAGCAAATTTGGCTCCAATAGATTTACTGCATCCTCCAAGTCATATATATAAAATGTAAACAGCTGAGGTCCTAATATTGATCCCTGTGGGTCGCAGGTCACCAACTGCAAAAGAACCCCTTAAACCCACTTGCTGTTTCCTGCCCATTAGCTGACTTTCTATCTATGCCAGTACACTACTTCCAACAGGGGCTCTTAAGAGTCGAAGATGTACAGCATGGAAACAGACTCTTTGATCCAACTCGGCCATGCCGACCAGATATCTTAGATTAATCTAGTCCCATTTGCCAGCATTTGGCCCATATCTCTCTCAACACTTCTGATTCATGTACCCATCCAGCAGCCGTTTAAATGCTGTAATTGTACCCACGTTCACTACTTCCTTTGGCAGCTCATTCCATACACGCACCTCTGCATAAAAAAGTTGCCCCTCAGGTCCCTTTTAAGTCTTTCTCCTCTCATCTTAAACCTATGCCCTCTAGTTTTGGTCTCCCCTACCTTGGGAAAACGACCTTGGCTATTCATCCTATCCAAGCCCCTCGATTTTATAAACCTCTAAGATCCTCAGCCTCCGATGCTCCAGGGAAAATAGCCCCTGCCTATTCACCCTCCCACTATAGCTCAAATCATCCAACCCTGGCAACAACCTTGTTCATCTTTCCTGAACCCTTTCAAATCTTAACAACATCTTTCCTATATCAGGGAGACCAGAATTAAATGCAGTATTCCAAAACTGGCCTAACCAATGTCCTGTACAACTGCAACATGACCCCCAACTCCTATATTCAATCACTGACCAATAAAGGCAAGTGGATCAAATGCCTTCTTCACTATTCTGTCTACCTGCAACTCCACTTTCAAGGAACTATGAACTTGCACACCAAGGTCTCTTTGTTCGGCAACACTCTCAGGACCTTACCATTAAGTGTATAAGTCCTGCCCTGATTTGCCTTTCCAAAATGCAACACCTCACATTTATCTAAATTAAACTCCAGCTGCCACTTCTTGGCCCATCTGATCAAGGTCCCACTGTACTCAGAGATAACCCTCTTCGCTGTCCTCTACACCACCAGTTTTTGTGTCATCTGCAAACTTACTAACCATACCTCCTGTACTCACATCCAAATCATTTATATAAATGACAAAAAAGCAGCGGACTCAGCACCAATCCTCGCAGCACACCGCTGATGACAGGCCTCCAGTTCAAAAAGCAACCCTCCACCACCACTCTGTTTCCTCCCTGCAAACCAACTTTTGTATACAAATGGCTAGCTCTCCCTGTATTCCAATGTGATCTAACCTTGGTAAACAGCCTGCCACGCAGAACCTTGTTAAAACACTTTGCTGAAGTCCACAAAGACAATGTCCACAGTTCTGCCTTCAATCTTCTATCACTTTTTCAAAAAAACTCAATCAAGTTAGTGAGACAATTTCCTATGCAAAGCCATGTTGACGATCCTTAATTAATCCTTGCCTTTTGAAATACATGTAAACCCTGTCCCTCAAAATCCCCTCCACCAATGTGAGGCTCACCGTTCTATAGTTCTCTGGCTTTTCCTTACCACCTTTCTTAAATAATGGCAGCACATTAGCCAACTTCCAGTCTCCAGCACCTACCTGTGGCTATCATTGATGCAAATATCTCAACAAGGGACCCAGCAATCACTTCCCTAGCTTCCCACAAAATTCTGTGAAACACCCAATCTGGCCCTGGGGATACAGCCACCTTTGTGCGTTTTAAGACGTCCACCATCTCCATGTCTGTAATTTGGATACCTTAAGATATCACTATTTATTTCTCCAAGTTCTCTAGCTTCCATATCTTTCTCCACAGTAAAAACTGATGCAAAATACTGTTTTAGTATCTCACCCATCTCCTGCAGCTCCATACAAACAGCCTTGTTGGTCTTTAAGGGGCCCTAGTCTCTCCCTGGTTATTCCTTTGTCCTTAATGTATTTGTGGAATCTCTTTGGATTCTGCTTAATATTATCTGCCATTGCACTCTCACGTCCCCTCCCAATTTCCCTTGAGTATGCTCCTACTGCCCTTGTACTCCTCTAGGGATTCATTTGATCCCAACTGTCTATACCTGACAAATGCTCCTTCTTCCTAATGACAAATCTGTTTGTGAGCTAGTCAAACACATTCTGGAAGTCCAAATACAACACATCTACAGGGTCCCCTCTATCCACTCTGGGTGAGCCTTCCTTGAAGAAAGTCAATAAATTAGTCAGATTTCTCTTTCTTGACAGTATGCTGACTCTGCTTGATTAAATTATGATTTCCAAACATCCTACTACTACTTCCCTAATATTTGATTCCAATACTTTTCCAACTGATGTTTGGCTAATTGGCCTATAGTTAACATGCTTTATGCATCATTCCCTTTTGAATAGGGGCGTCTCATTGGTAGTTTTCCAATCCTCTGGTATGTCTCCAGAAGCTAAGCATTTTTGGAAAATTATTGCTTGCAATGCAAGAATATCCTTCCTGAAACATGAAACCAAAACTGCACAGTATTCCAGGTGTGATCATCCCTGATACAACTGTAGCAAGATTCATTCTTGTACTTCATTCTTCTTGCAATAAAGAGGAGCATGCCATGCACTGCAATTGCCTGCTGTACCTGCAATCTAATTTTCGTGTTCCATCTATAAATACTTGTAAATATTCAAAGAAAACTGTGTATCATGCCTTTAAAAAAAAATTTCTACTCTTATAGCCAAAGTGAATAGCTTTACATCACCACATTATACTAACTCTGCAATGTTGTCCACTCCCCTCCACATTGAAACTGCTGTAACCTTGTGCCCTCCTCATGGCTTACATTCCAGTATATTGTTCTGACTCTTTGTACAAGTCATTAACACAGATTGCAACTATCAAGACTCCAACAGCATCCTTGTAGCACTCCATTAGTCACAGCCTGCCAACCTGAATATGCCCCATTTGTCCCCTTAACAAGTCTAGTTCAATAAACAATCTTCATCCGTGCTAATATATCATGTGTATTAACTCTGTGTAGCACCTTAGAAAATGCCTTTTGAAAATCCAAGTATCTACTGGTTCCTAGCCTACTAGTTATATCCTCAAAAAACTAAGATTTGTTAAACATTATTTTCCCTTTATAAAACCATAACAACTTATTCTAACTATACTACGTTTTTTTCAAGTGCGATAAGACTTATGTGCAAGTTACCTTAAGAGCAAATGCTAAATTCATGTATAAATGAAAGGAAGTGCAAATAGTTCTACTTTAAACAACACATATTTAATATTTAACACATTCCAAGCACTTGACTTTTTCTAAGATCGCAATGTAAATCCTATGTAATTCTACAGGTTTCACAAGGAATCCCACCCTCATGCATAACATGATCTACTGGTGAAAAAAGTGAAAATGATCCCTTGAACAAGGAACATCAGAATCATCTTTTTTCCTTTAATGAACTAAGCAAAGTTGCTGAAATTGCTAACACTTATGTTGCCCATTACAGATCTTTGACAAAAAGATGAGTTGGAAGTCAATCATTGTAGAATGGCTGGATCAGATTTCTGTCCATCATTACTACACGGAAGGACAGTAGAACTATCCAAGCTAATCAAAATTTGAACTTCATGTGCCAGCATATGCAGTTAATTATAAACAGTTTGGCTTTGCTTATAATTATGCCCTTACCTTTGAAATTTTCTTCCTAAAGATCTGCTTTTAGATATACGTCAAAAGTTATTGCTCAAACCTTTGGTCACCAGTCCTGTTATTTTGATCTCCTAATGTGTGGCTCAGAATTAAAATTTTCATGCTAAGTAGTAATCATCTTGCAGCTTGTCAAAAGTGCAAAAATTCACGTGAAGACGTTCAGTCCTCCTACAAATTCTTCCAATTACATTTCGGGAAGGGTGAAGTGGCAATCACTAGAGAAAAGCCCCAGTGCAGCCTGGGCTGTAGTGTTGCTGAAGTAGGAAGCAAAGATTTAAACCAAAGTGATCAAACACTGAACACTACACAGTACTAAAAACAAATAGTGTCCCACACGTGCTAATACTACTACTTCATTTTAGTGTCAGATAGTTCAGAGCACTGAAGTGAGAGAATTAGCATGCAAGTGTACAGGTTCCTAAAGGTAGTAGTACAGGTAGGTAAGGTTGTAAAGAAGGCATATGAATGCTCTCCTTCACTGGCAGAGGTACAGAATACAAAAGCAGGGACATAATGATGAAACTGTATAAGACACTGGTGAGGACAACTGCAGTATTGCATGTAATTCTGGTCACCACATTACAGGAAATACGTAATTGCTCTGGAGAGAATGCAGAGAAGATTTGCTAGAATGTTGCCAGGACTGGAGAAGTATAGCACGAGGAGAGATTGAGGTTGTTTTCCCTGGAACAGACAAAGCTGAGGGATGATATGACATGACTGAGGTATAGAAAATAGTGAGTGGTAGAGATAGATAGGAGAAATCTGCTTCCCTTGGCAGACAGTTCAAAAACCAGGGGTCATAGTTTCAAGCTAAGTGGTAGAAGGATTAAAGGGGAGTGGGGAAAAACCTTTTTTTTTTTTAAAAAAACGCAGAAGGTGGTGGGTGCCTGGAATTCACTGCCTGAATTGGTGGAGGAGGCAGAGACCTTGAAGTCCTCAAAGTACTACTTGGATCTGCACTTTAAGTGGTGAAAGCTGCAAGGCTATGGGCAGCATCCAGGAAGATGGGATTAGAAACAGCACCTGGGTGTTTTTGGGTCAGCATGGACACGATGAGCTGAATGGTCCTCTTCTGTGCTGTGTCTTTTTGATGGCTCATTCTCTAAAGAAAACAATTTAAATATGGAAATGCCTAATCTACCCTTGTACCAATAGTTATGTTTCCATACATTCAACTAATTCACTCGGCATGTAGCTCTTTGGGGCTACACAATGCTAATACTTTCCTCTAGTCGTTCCGGGTGAGAACATAAATTTCAACTTGGCTCTTACAGTATTTAACTTCCAAAGGGGCTTCTACTTTATGATGCTGTCTACATTAGTTTGACAAGCCTGTTTGTTAAAATACTTCAATAACACATAATTACATTTTTCAATGAAGGAACCAATTTGTTAAGTTGCAACAGTAAAATGTGAACATCCCATTTAAATTCTTTTTGTATGAATAAAGAGTTATTTCCTGATACTAGATTATTTACCTACTATTTGTACTGAGATATCCAAAAGCACTGCATACAGCAGTATTCAATACACTATTTGGACTGATTAAATTTGGTATAAATTTTCCAAGTTCACCCAAACATGAAAAGGAGGGCAATACATCCAGAAATGGAATCAGCCAATGCCATGGGGACAAAATCCAGCCCACATTGCCCAAGCACATGGTATTGGTTTTATAAAAAGAATTTGACACTGACTGATGCCAAGGCCAAAGTGAAATCTGTTCAATCCAAGGCTTTCACAGCAAAGTGACCATGTCGGCTAAATAGCCAAGACAGTTAAAAAGATTCTAAACCTTCGGCTGATCTTTAACAGAAAGCACTACCTTTTATTGGCTGCATTCAAACTGCATAGCAGCTGACAGTGACAGGACAAGCATTGACAATGAGGTCATTTATAAATGGTGAGTGATGGGGCTCTTGTAGCATAGTGGTAAGTCCCTACCCCCGATCCAGGAGTCCTAAGTTCAAGAGCCACCTACCCATGAGGTGTGTAACAACATCTTTGAACAGGCTGATTAGAAAATATTTAAAGTCAGTGAAGAACATTTGATGCAATCACACCAAAGCGCTTAAGTATCTTTGATGTTTTCTTTCATAGTTCATAAAAACTCTGTTTTAAAAGGAACTTAAAAAAACACCCGTGTTATATTAAGAAACACTTCTGATTTTACCATTTCATTTAAAACACTCACTGTCATCTCCAACTGGACCTGCAGAACACTGTGCTGGAGGATCGCGAGCCAAGTCATTGAGTTCCTAAATTTAAGAAATGAAAACCAAGTTACAGTTGTGAATCAAAGTGGTCATTTGGAATGACAAATTTGCCCATCACACCATCTCCAATGATATACACACTGCAAACTGGTAACTATTAAGCAATACATGTGCACATAATACATGATTTTAAAATAATCAACAACTTCTTGGTCATTATTTTTGAAACCTACTTTGAATTTCGTTTAAAAATTGAATTCCTTCACAGTTGTGGCTGTTTGTTTTCAGAATGGAGGAAAATGTACAGGGGAGTCACCCAAGATCTGGCAGTGTGAACTCTGCTCTTGTTGATAATATATTAATGATACTAGCTTGGCTGTGGGACACACCAAATTGGTAAATGACACCAATGTCATAAACAATGAATCACAGAATCCCTACAGTATAGAAGCAGGCCATTTGGCCCATCATGTGCACACCAAACCTTCAAAGAGCATCCCACCCGGACCCACCCCTCTACACCATCCTTGTAAACCTGCATTTCCCATGGCTAATCCACCAAGCCTGCACATCCCTGGACACTATGAGCAATTTAGCACGGCCAATACACCTAACCTGTACATCTTTGGGCCATGGGAGGAAACCAGAGCATCCAGAGGAACCCTACACAGACAGGGGGAGAACGTGCAAACTCCCCACGACAGTAAACCAAGGGTGGAATCGAACCTGGGTCCCTGATACTGTGAGGCAGCAGTGCTAACCACTGAGCCACCGTGCCGCCCCAAAAGCAGCACACGAACAGGGACCTGAACCCTAGACACTCAGATTAAAAGTCCAATGCTCTACTGACTGAGCATTTAATTTTACATTTAATGCAGAGAACCGTGAAGTGATCTTTTGGGAGGCAATACAAATTAAATGTTACAATTTTAAAGAAGCACATCTACACAAAATTTTGATGGTGACAGGGCAAACTGATATGACAAAAAATGGGATTACTGACATCGAAACAGGCAAGGCATACAAAAACAGTGAAGTTGTGCTTAAGAGACAACAGTGTGCAGCTGGAGGAACACGGCAGGCCAAGCAGCGTCAGAGGAACAGGAAAGCTGACGTTTCGGGTCGGGACCCTTCAGCAGGAAAACGTCAGCTTTCCTGCTCCTCCGATGCTGCCTGGCCTGCTGTGTTCCTCCAGCTCCACACTGTTACCTCTGACTCCAGCATCGGCAGTTCTTACTATCTCGAAGTTGTGCTTAACCATTACAAAATCACTGGTTAAGTCTCAATTAGTATTGTGTATTGAACTGTGGATGCCACACTTTCAGAAGGGTTTCAGAAATAGTGCAGAAGAGATTTGAGAAATGTACCAGTGACAAGGGACTTCAGTTACTTGGAGAGACTTGGGGTTGGTCTCACAGCAGAGAACGTTAGAGATTTAAGAGATTCTCAGTTGTAAAGAAGTTTGGAGTTGATAGCAAGAATCTGCTCTTCCTGATGAGTTGGAAACTAGAGGGCATACATTTATGATAACTGGCAAACAACTGTAAAGAATTTTTTGCTAGTCTGTATCAAGTTATGATTTGGACTCTGCTGCTTGAAAAGATAATGTAAGTGTATTGTATAATGATTTGCAAAAGGGAGTTGTATATATCCTTAAAGGGGAAGAATTAGAGCTGAAGAACTGGTGAATGATCTTCACTGGACAACTCAAAAGGTTGACACAAGCAGGATGTGCTGGATGGATCCTTTTGGTGCTGCTACAATGAGATCTGAATTACACGTCCAGTAACATGTTCATGTCTGATGACTCCTGGATCAAGTGTTATGACTATGCACAAATATCCCAAACAAGGTACTACAGTACTCTTTACTCTCCAGGCTGGCCATTGTCCATTCACCATACACTTAAATTGCTCCAAGCCTCCAACCAGCTTCCAAACTCTCAAGATCTCAGTCAGCCATGTTCTCATTAACTTTCACTACCTTCCATTGTGGCAATGCCTTATTTTAAAAATTCTCACGACATTCAATCCTCTCCACAATCTTCCTCACTATCTCTCTCATCCAAAAACTTTAAACCTCTTCATAATTCTAGCCCACTACTCATTTAAGTTGCATCTTTGAATTTAGTTGGTCAAGCTTTTGGTCACCCGTTTACATCTTCATGGCACTACATCTTCACAGTCAAGATTGATTCAAGAATAGATAAGATAAGATGGGCCTACATTTTCTGGAGTTTAGAAAATGAGTAGTAATTTCACTGGAAAGTATAGGATTCGCAGAGACAAAAACAGGAATTGTTAGAATAACTTAGCAACACTGGTAGCATCTAGGGAGAGAGAGCAGAGTTAATGTTTTGAATTCAGTGACCTTAATGAAGAGGAGCTCTGAAAATGGATCATTGAACTTGAAACATTAATTCCGCTTTCCCTCCACAGATGCTAGCAGATCCACTGAGTGTCTGCAGCAATTTCTGCTTTTGCTGCAAATCTTAAGTATCAGCAGTTCTTCAAAGATTGTAGAAATCCTGACTATCTCGATGTTCAGAGGTCCTCCCTGACTTGAGCGTCTAACTAGAGATCATTGCCTCAGGATAAAGGGTCAATCATTTAAAACACAGAGATAAGAATTTCTTCCCAAAGGGGATTAAGAACTTTTAAAACAATCCACAGATGAGGATATTCATGGCTGAGACCACCACATACCAGGCATTAAAGTAATGACAAGGTTTTTGGGGCAAGTGGGGGAGTAGTTAAGGTAGAAGCTCATTTATTCTAACTGACTGAAGAAAGCAAGCTTGAGGAGGCAAATGGCTCTTATTTTTGTTATGTTGCACAACCATAACACTTGTTTTTCCATCTTCTTCAGCCTAGCTCAAAAGTGAACCACAAAACACTTTCTTCTTCGATTGATTCCTAAGTTATAACACTTCCAAAAAAAGTCAGCTAGCCTCATTTTTATCTCATGATTATCCTTTATCGTTCCTGTAAAACAAATCGTGATTTCTTTGTCTCAAAATAGTAGGAAGAGCTAACTATTTGATGATTCAGGTTAAATTCTGTACGCACAGACAAAATTGCTTTTACGAGAAACCGATTTGTACTTGTATGAAAGCAAGTGAAAATAAATCAAAAACCAAAAGAACTGTAAATTAGAAACAAAAACAGAATTTGCTGGAAAAGCTCAGCAGGTCTGACATGCATCTGTGGAGAGAAATCAGATTAACGTTTCAGGTCCAGTGACCCTTCCTCAGAATGTACGTTGAGAATAAATCATGTATTACAAACTGGAACTGTTTTCAACCAAAAGATTTGTGAATATTCTACAAAAAATCATTTTTCAATGCACTGTTAACCCAAAAATCAAATTTCAATGTTCCAAACAATTTACCCTTGGAAGTAGAGCTTTTGTTACATTAGAAAAACTAGTCATGTGCTGATGTAACAAAAGCTCTACTTCCAACACTGAAGGAAGGAGTTTGCTGAATTATTGACACCAGTGTAACCGCTGTGCAACTGGCAACAATAACTATCCATTGATCCACATGAATACTTGAGTTGGATATTTCTATTTATTCCAATTAGGCAAAATATGATCAATCTGTATTTCACTTTCGGCCAATATATTTAAGATATGCTCTAAACATTGAGATTTAGAATTCATAAACAAAACATCATTGATAAAAGATCTTACATGCATCACAAATAAATTGGTTACATAGAAACACAAAAAAGCAAACAGGACTTTGCTTCAAATTTTTATACAGTTGTTTTGACTAACAGATTAAGATGAGTATTTCATTGCAAACCAACAGCAAGTAAAGCTAATTAATTGTTGTGGTGGGGACAAGGGGGCAAGGGTAGGGGACAAGGGATGGGGACAGGGTGGGGTAGGAGAATGGGTCAAGGAGGGTGGGGTTTGGGGGGAAATGTGAAGGTGGGGGTGTGTGGAGGAGAGGGTAGGGTGGGGGGTGTGTGGAGGAGAGGGTAGGGTGGGGGGGGGGTGTGTGGAGGGTAGGGTGGGTTGGGGGTTCAAGGGGTGGTTAGTGGACAGTCCAGTCTCGGTCCCACCCTGACTCAGGCCTCTATCTAATGAGAATAGGTAAATG
The DNA here is from genome assembly GCF_021869965.1 of Rhincodon typus. NCBI lineage: Eukaryota > Metazoa > Chordata > Chondrichthyes > Orectolobiformes > Rhincodontidae > Rhincodon > Rhincodon typus. The sequence continues at coordinate 176,883,020 of NC_063332.1, forward strand.
TGAGGGGGGGAGGAGGAGGAGGGGCTACGCGGCTGGGCTCCTCGCCGACCTCCCCCCTCTCTCTCTCTCTCTCTCGTGTTTCCAGACTAGGGCGGAAGAACAAGCTAAACCCGGGAGAGGCCCAGCATCGCTCTGTTACCTTGTTAATCCGCTTCAACGCCATCCCGCGGGCGGGCAGGCGGTCCGGCCTCAGCCGCTGGGATGGGAACGGTGGTAAGGCGGGAAGCTGTGAGCAGATGGCAGATTGTTGCTGCTGTCCGGCTCTATCCCGGCGGCTGGGCCCCCGGCTCGGGATCCCACGTCTTGCGGTCCGCTACGTCTAGCGGACACTCGCCACAAGATGGCGGCCACCGGAACTACATTCCCCTCCCCCACCCACGGAGTCACATCACTCCGCTCCCGCCCTCATCACCGCCCGAGAAAGAGTCCGCAAAGCCGCGCGCTGAGGCTGGGCGGAAGGCTACAGCAGCCGAGGCCGACAGTGCATGGGACATCTCGCGAGACCAATGGCGCCCGCTCCTCCTGTCAATTGCAACCAAGCGCGGTCCCGAGCCGCGTTCACGCGCCTTTTTCTTCCTGCAGATCTGCAACATCAAGCCTTCACAGAGTCTGCGCGGGTCATGGCACTGTCCAAATGTTACAGACTTGGCCGGAACCTAGGCAAATGAGAGGCTGCAGAAAGGTATCTAGGTCCGGACATTGCTGACCAGAGCGGATAATGAAACATAAAACAGAAATTACTGGAAAAGCCCAGTAGCATCTGTGAAAGGAAATCAAAGTTAACGTTTCAGGTCCAGTGACCCTTCCTGAACTTCTTCCAGTTCTGAGGAAGGGTCACTCAACCCGAAACGTTAACGTTGATTTCTCTCCACAGTTGCTGCCGGGCCAGATAATAGAGACCAGGGCTGGATATACAGACCAGTGGCCAGAGATTGGTAACAAGGACCAAATAATGGAGACCAGTAGAAAGGTGATCAGTGGCTGGAAAAATAGTAACCAATGGCTAGTGGAGGAGGGGAGCATTGGTTAGTTCGGTTGGCTGGACAGCTGGTTTGAATGCAGAATGATGCCAATAGCATAGGTTAAATTCTCAGACTAGCTGAGGTTACCATGAAAAATTCTCTTTCTGAACTTCTCTCCTCAACTGAGGTGTGGAGACCCTCAAGCTAAATCATTACAGGTCATCCCTCTCTAATGAGAGAAGCCCTATGGTCCAGTAAGACAATGGTGATTTTTACTGATGAGGAGCTGACCATTGGTCACATTTTGATAATTAGTGCTGTTGACCATTAAACAAATACTTGTGGAAACTGCCTTCAACTAGAAATCCCTGACCAATGACTCATACTATTTGCCAGCTGACCAGTGGCTGCACAGTGATGGCCAGCTGACCTGTGACATGTTGCATGTCCAACAATCCGCCACATGATACTGAAACCAACACATGCATTATAAAAGATGCAGCTGTCATGTCCATGCTAACTCAGTGTAAATCAGCAACCTGCCTGAGAACACTAAACTGCAAGTTTGCCAAGCCTGTATCTTCAGCACACTCCTGTACAGTGGAGACACCTGGTCATGTCAGGCAGATGAAAACGCTGAACAGTTTGCACCTTTGCATATTCTATGTATCTCATGATGGGATAAAGTCATTAATTCTGAGATCTTAAAGCGTGTTAATTTCATCAGAATACAGCAAATAGGAGTAGAAGAATCCCATTTTATTTTAAAATTCTCATCTTTGTGCTCATATCCCTCTATGGCCTTGCTTCTTCTTATTTCTGTAAACTTCTCCAATTCCACCATTCTGAGGTATCTTTGCATTTCTGATTTTAACTGCTTTATGCATTACCTGGGCCTCAACCTTTTCTCTAGGTTTACTTTGCTTTCCTCCTTTAAGACCCTCCTTGAAACCCAAATAAAAACAAAAAGAACTGCGGATGCTGTAAATCAAGAACAAAAATACAAGTTGCTGGAAAAGCTCAGCAGGTCTGGCAGCATCTGTGAAGGAAAAAACAGGATTTACGTTTCGGGTCCGGTGACCCTTCCTCAGAACCAGAACTGCATTCTGAGGAAGGGTCACTGGACCCAAAACGTTAACTTTGATTTTTCTTCACAGATGCTGCCAGACCTGCTGAGCTTTTCCTGCAACTTATGGTTTTCTTCCTCTTTAAAACCCACCTTTTCATCACCTGCCCTTATATTTCCTGATGTGAATCAGTGTCATTCACAACTTTGTTCTATGATGTTCCTGTATTACATTAAAGATTCTGGATAAATATAAAATTTGGTGGTTGCTGTAGCTAGTTCCACATTCTAACCAATTCCTGTTGTGACAATTGAGATGTAACATGAATTGTTCACAGCTGCCTGGTAGTTGGCAGTGCAGCATTTTATGATTGTTGATGGACGAAATCAATCCCATTATAGTTTAGAAAGAGTCACCACAGGTTGTATGGATGAGGCATTGCACAGCAGTGAAACTTTATGAATCCCAAAACCTTTCTAAATGCTCTGTAGATGACGAGATTTAAACAGCGAATAAGTTTGCCCACCCTGAATTTTTAGGCTACCTCAAAGAAGGAGGTTAAATTCAGGTAAGTATTTTCTGAAGAAGGATCTAGGCCCGAAATGTTAGCCTTCCTGCTCGGCCTGCTGTGTTCATCCAGCCCTACACCTTGTTATCTGAAATTCAGGTAAGCTGGTCACATACTGTTAGTTCATAAATTACTTGCTTTAAAAAACCAGTGTCACAGCACCACTAACAGGTGGACTGATGCTAGTGATGCTCCTATAATAAGGAAGACATTCACAATGTCAGAATGTCTAAAGCACTTCACAACCAGAAACAGACTCTTAAAGTATAGTCGTTCTTGCAATGTAGGAAACATTGCAGTCATTCTTCACACAGCAAGATCCCGTAAACTGCAATGTGATAAATAACTAGATAATCTAATAATTACTGAATCATGTGATGGTTGCAACACAACAAACAATTCAGCTCTTTGATGTACTGCCAGCTCCACTAGAGATTTATCCCACTTCCTACCTTTCCCCATAGCCCTAAAACGCTTTTCCTTCAGTTACTTATCCAATTCTGATTTGTCCTGTTTTTCAAATCATGTGCCGAATGGGAACAGTTTTAATTATTCAATCCAGATCTCAGAATTCTGAACAGAATCAAATCTCCTCTCAATTTTCTCTTCTCAAATTAAAACAGCCCCAGCTTCTCCAAACAGATCAGTTATGATCTTATTGCATGGCAGAGAAGGCCTACTCTGCTTCAAATCTGCGTTTTTACATAAGAAAGTTAAGGAAATGAAAATGCTAATCTGTAATATTACATAAAATAAAATTTAAAGTATGGGTCAAATTGAAATAACAAGGTGTGAAGGAAGAAGGGTCCAGACCCGAAATGTCAGCTTTCCTGCTCCTCTGATGCTGCCTGGTCTGCTGCGTTCCTCCAGCTCCACATCTTGTTATCTCAGACTCCAGCATCAGCAGTTCCTACTAACCCTGGGTCAAATTGAAACCTGTGTCCGATAAATTTAAAATGATATGAGGAAGTACTTCTTCATACCATGAGTAATAAACACTTGATTCAAATTCACTTTCAGATCAAGTAAAAGACGTGGGGACAATGGAATTATTTGAGACACAATTAAATGCTGAAATTGGGGGGTTGTGGGAACTTTCACAACGAACAAGTTAAGATGGACTGAATAACATCTGTGTGTCTTGTGATCACAAATCAAGATTGTCTCTACTTATTTTTATCAAACAAATTTTCAACAAACATTATCTCTCTCATTGTCCAAAGTGCCATCTCTGTGGCCAATTACATCATAAAATCTCATTACAGGACAAAGCTATGTAGTCTCAATCTCCTGTCATTTTCCTACATTCAGCTACATTTATCTCTGTCTTTATGGCTTTTACTATTTTTTTTATTTACATGTGGGATACGGATGTCTCTGACAAAGACAACATTTACTACCTATTCTTAGTTGCCCTCAGGAGGGTGATGGTGAGCTGCCTTTTTGAACTACTGCAGTCCAGTTGGTGTAGGTAGACCCACAGCGTTGTTAAAAAGAGAATTCCAGGATTTTGCCCCAGCAACACTGAAGGAACAGAGATATATTTTCAGCCAGGATGGTGAGTGACTTGTGGTGATGTTCCCATACATCTGTTGCTCTTGTCCTTTTGTCATAAAATCATCAGAAATAGGAAGGGCAGGAGCAGGCTATTCATCCTCTCAAACCTACTTTACCATTCACTAAAATTATGTTTAATCTGATATGGTCTTCACACTGATTTGCTGCCTGCCTCCCATAAACATAGATTGAAAGCTTGTCTCCACTTCTCTCTGAGGAACAGACTTCTAAGACTTATGATCTTCTAAGAGAAAAAATTCCTCCCATTTCTGCCTTAAAGGGGAGATCCTTTAAAACTATTTTTCTAATCAACCTGCTCAGAGATGTTATCACACACCTCTCAAACACGTAAAATTAATCTGTGGACTCCAGTTCAAGAACCCCCACGAGAAGAAATATTCTCTCAACATCTACCCTGTCAAGTCCCTCAGAATTTTACACTTCAATGAACTGACCTCGCATTCTTATAAACTCCTGGGCTAGGCCCAATCCGCTCAATATTTCCACTTAAGAAAACTCTTCCTCAGAATTAATTTAGTGAACAGTCTTTGGACTGCCACCAATACAAAAAAAAAATCCCTCTTTAAATAAGAAGGCTGCTGTTTAACGCTTAGGCCTCCTGGTTCTTCTCGGAACTCTGTGCACGGTTGTACTGAGTCTTCCTATCCTTTATACTCCAACCCCTTTAAATAAGGGCCAAATTCACAACCCTCCTAATCATATGCTATATCTATACGCTAACACTTGCGATTCATGTATGAGGACATTGGATCACTCTGCACTTGTGTAGTTTTTTTTGGTCCACAATCCAAAAATAAAGAATGTACTGCTTTAAACCAAGGAGACTGTGCAACCGAGGAGACAACTATTTCTGAAGAAGGGTCCAGACCCGAAACGTCAGCATTCCTGCTCCACTGATGCTGCCTGGCCTGCTGTGTTCATCCAGCTCTACACCTTATTATCTCAGATTCTCCAGCATCGGCAGTTCCTACTTTCTCAGACTATACAAGAGATGGCTGCAGTTTTTAAAATCGTGTTTACTGGAGCACATCATGAGTTGTATACAGTGTTGCCTTTTTCCTGGAACAGTGAGAGCAAAAGCAGATGGAACAGAGCTAACAAGTTCTGAACCAATGAGACAACTGCTGGACAACAACATTTTGATTGGCTCCTGACCAGATGACCACAGCTTGTGTGAAGTCAGTGTAGCACAAACATCTAATCTGCATCAAAAATCTCTCTCTCTGTCTGTCTTTCAGTCCTGTAAGGACGTACCAAAAAGTCTCCAGTTATAGCTTGCTTTCTCTCACCTGTCTCTGCTGGAGGAGAAACGAAAAGGCTGAAGAGATACTGAAAGGACAAATTCTCAAACAGTGAAAAAAAGATTGAACATTGGCATTCAAGCAACATTATGTCAACATCAAAAAATCATAAGGAAGAGAAAAAGAATGATCTCCACTTCGCTATCTTTGCCTATAATTGTTTCCTGGTCCAGCCCTGACAGCCCTTTGCAGTAAAGAATTCCATAGATTCACTACCCTCTGAGAGAAAAGAATCTTCATCTCTATCTTAAATGGGTGACCCCTTATTCTGAGATCATGTCTCTGGTCCTAGATTCTCCCCAACAGAAAACCACCTCTTCACATCTAACCCGTCAAGTTCCCTAAGAATTGAATATGTTTCAATAAGGTCTCCTAGAAACATAAAAAACAAAGGCAGCAGTTTTTTGTTTAAAAAGTTCTGAAGAAGGATCACCAGATCAGAAACATTAACTCTGATTTCTCTCACAGATGCTGCCAGACCTAGAGGTTTTCCAGCAATTTCTGTTTTTGTTGATGACAGGGGTTGGGATAAGGACATGAAAGAAGGTGCCCAGGCCCTAAAATTCTTGAACTTGATATTGAGTCCTGAAGGCTGCAGAGATCCCAAACAGAAAGAGGTGATGTTTTCCCAGCTTGTGCTGTTTCACTGGATCACTACAGCAAGCCTCAAATAGAGATATTGGTCAGGAAACATGGTGATGTGTTGAAGTGGCAGGCAACAGGAAGCTCAGGGTCAGTTTTGTAGACAGAATGTAGGTGTTCTGCAAAGCAGTCACAGAGTCTGCACTTTGCTTCCCCATAGTAGAGGAGCGGGTAGAGTAGACAAGAGTGAGTGAAGTACAGGTAAAGCATCCCCACAGCCCCTGGGCTCCTTCCCCTGCAATCGCAGATGGTGCAACACCTGCCAGTTTACTTCCTCTCTCCTCACTATCCAAGGCCCCAAACACACATCCATGCCGAACAGATATCCTAAATTAATCTAGTCCCATTTGCCGGTATTTGGCCCATATCTCTCTCAACCCTACCTATTCAGTTACCCATCCAGACACCCTTTATCTGCATTTCACTCAATCTGGTCTCCTCTGCATTGGGGAAGCAAAGTGCAGGCTCAGTGACTGCTTTGCAGAACACCTATATTCTGTCTACAAAAAATGACCCTGAGCTTCCAGTTGCCTGCCACTTCAACATACCACCTTGTTCCTTGGCCAACATCTCTGTTTGGGAGCTGCATTGGGGAAGGGGGAGGCAGCGGGGCATTTAGGCAGTGCAAAAAAAGACCCTGAGCTTCCAGTTGTCTTTCACTTTAACACACCACTCTGTTCCCTGGCTAACATCTCTGTTTCAGGCTTGCTGCGGTGCTCCAGCAAAGCTCAGCCTAAGGTGGAAGAACAACACCTCATTTTCGACTTGGGGCTCCCTGCAGCCCCAGGACTCGATATCGAGTTCAAAGATTTTAGGGCTTAAGCTCCCCTACGTCCTCGCCCCTGACGAAGGGTTTCGGTCCAAACTGTTGACTTTCCTGTTACTCGGATGCTACCAAACCCATTGAGCTTTTGTCCAGCAACGTTTTGTTTCTCATTTACAGCGTCCGCAGTTCTTCCGGTGGTTTGAAAGGATGCTCTTTCCCGCGCTTCCGGTCATTTGAGCATGAACCAATCAGAAGCGGCCATTTGGCAGTTACGCAGCAGCCAATCAGCGGTGCGGTGACGTCATGGTACGCGCCCGCTAGGTGCGCGCGCAGGTGACCGGCTGAAGGGGCGGGGCTTGGCTCAGCGCGCGCGGAGCTCGTTATCCCGGAGTCGCTCGAGCTCGAGCCCGAGCCCAAGTGCAGTCCCCGCCAACATGGTGCTCGACACACTCGCCAGGATCATCAAAGTGCAGCTGCCCGCCTACTTGAAGCGGATTCCTATTCCCGAGACTCTGGGTGGATTCGCCCGGTTGACAGGTTAGGGCTGCGGGATGAGCGAATGTGGGGGGCCCCTGGTCACGGGACGGAGCGAGAGACAGAGCAGAGAGAGAGAGAGAGAAAGTGCTCGAGGCCGGGAGAGCCCGAGGTTGGGGGCTCCATGGACGCGGGAATGGTTTGGGGGTGAAGCCTTATACCGGTTTGGGCAGGTACAGCGAGTCTTCACCTCTGATTGATACCCCAGTGTCTGTCAGTCATTGTGCTGTAGCCTGATCGTGTGTGTGTGTGTGTGTCTGAGGCTGTGGTCTGCTCTTTCTCCAGGATGTACTATTCGCTGATCAGGATGTACTATTCACTAAACACCTGGAAAATCAACATCATCTTGCAACCAGCAAACCACCAAGATCAATGTGAAATTCTGGAAAACGTTCAAACTTCTTGATATGCTGTGATCCTCCTTTTTGATGATGGGAGGCATAGATGACAAAGTTCATCACTCCCCTCACTGTACCAGCTCACCTTTCAGCTGATTGAAGAAGGAATGTTTGAGCAGCAGGATCTCAGACAGGAGCAAGATCATAGTTTGCCACACAGCAGTGATCCATCTGCTCCTAATGCTTTAGAGGCTTAAACATGTACAGTAGGTACCCTGAAGATCTGTGAAAGTACCAGCAGCAGTGTCTAAGCAATATCCTCCAAATCCAGTGAGAAGAAAGGTGGTCTTATAGCAGTGATGTTAATCTCTCAAAATGCTGCACACAGCATTTTGCCTTCCAAGGTTGCCTGTTACAGTAGGAGACTTCTGGTCCTCAAATTTGTTTTTCGAGGACCATGGTTATGACTTGACCTCAAGTTCCACTGCTTACCTGTCACATGCTGAAGAACGGCCATGTACTCCCAGCCACCCGCATCTGATGACCCCAAATGGGAACCGGTCCCATCACTGACACCTTACAACCTGATGCAGTGCCTGTGTGGCAGGTATCATCAGTTCACACCTTGGTCTGGCTCTCTTCTCTGGCACTTGCTCCTTGTTTGAGCATCTCCCCTTGTTCTAGTCCCACACCACCTTTCTTCACTGCTTTCCCCCCTCCGTTTCTGCACTAAATGACTTCTCATCCTGTGTGATCTCAGCCTCCAACTCATCATGTGGCTTGTTCTCACTTCTTTTTCTGTCTTCCAAACATTCTTGAAGAGGTCAAACTTACTCACCAACTCATAGAGACGTACAGCACAGAAACAGACCCTTTGGTCCACTCATCCATGCCGAACAGATATCCTAAATTAATCTACTCCCATTTGCTGGTATTTGGCCATATCTGTCTCAACCCTACCTATTCAATTACCCATCCAGACACCCTTTAAATGTTGTCATTGTACAAACCTGCACCACTTCTTCTGGCAGCTCATTCCATACATGCACCACTGTCAGTGTGACAATGTTACCCCTCGGATTCCTTTTAAATCTTTTCCCCTCTTACCTTAAACCTATGTTGTCTAGTTTATGGACTCTACCATCTCTGGGAAAACACCTTGCCTATTCAGCCTATCAATGCCCCTGAAGGTTTTATAAACCTCTAAGTCCACCCCTCAGCCTCTAACATTCCAGGGAAAATATCTCCAGTCTATTCACCCTCTCCCTATAGCTCAAACCCTTCAACCCTGGCAACAATCTAGTAAATCTTTTCTGAACACTTTTAAATTTTAACTTCTTTCTTATACCAGGGAGATCAGAATTGAATGCAAAAGTGATCTAACCAATGTCCTGTACAGCCACAACATGGCATCCTAACTCCTACATGTGATGCACTGACCAATTAAGGCAGGTGTACCAAATGCCGCCTTCACGACCCTGTCTACCTGCGACTCGACTTTCAAGGAACTATGCCCCAAGGTCTCTTTGTTTGGTAACACTTCCCGAAACCCTAACATTAAGTGTACAGGATCTGCCCTGATTTGCCTTGCCAAAATGCAACATCTCCCGTTTATCTAAATTAAACTCCATCTGTCACACCTCGGCCCATTGGTCCATCTGATCAAGGTCCTGTTGTACTCTGAGATAACCCTCTTCACCCTCCCCTACCCCACCAATTTTGGTTTCATCTGCAAACTTACTAACCATACCTCTTATATTCACATCCAAATCATTTATGTAAAATGACAAAAAGCGGTGGACCAGCACCAATCCTTGCAGCACCCCTCTGGTCATAGGCCTCCAGTCCAAATAGCAGCCAGCCACCACCAGCCTCTGTCTCCTACCTTCAAGCCAATTTTGTATCCACATTTTATTCGTTTGTGGAACAAAAAACAGAAGTTGCTGGGAGTTCAGCAGGTCTGGCAGCATCTGTGAAGAAAAAATCAGAGTTAATGTTTTGGGTCTGGCGACCCTTCCTCAAAACAGTTCTGAGGAAGGTTCACTGGACCTGAAATGTTAATTCTGATTTTTTTCTTCACAGATGCTGCCAGACTGCTGAGCTTCCAGCAACTTCTGTTTTTATTCATTTGTGGGATGTGTGTATCGTTGGCTGGCCAGTGCTTATTGCCCATCCCTACTTGCCTTGAGAAGGTGGTGGTGAGCTGCCTCATGAACCACTGCAGTCCACCTAAAGTGGGTTGATCCACAATGCCACTGGGGAGAGAATTCCAGGATTTTGACTCAGCAACAGTGAAGGAACGGCAAAATATTTCCAAGTCAGGATGGTGAGTGGCCTGGAGAACTTGAAGGTGGTGGTGTTCCCATATATCTGCTGCCCTTATCCTTCTAGATGGAAGTGATTGTAGGTTTTGCAGGTGCTGTCTGAGGATCTTTGATGAATTTCTGCAGTGTATCTTATAGATAGTACACACTGCTGCTACTGTTCCTCGGTGGTGGAGGGAGTGCATGTTTGTGGATTTGGTGCCATTCAAGCAGGCTGCTTTGTCTTGGATGATGTCAAGCTTCTTGAGTGTTGTTGGGGCTGCACCCATCCAGGGAGTATTCTATCTCACTGCTGACTTGTCCCATGTAGTTGGTGGACAGTCTTTGGGGAGTCAGGAGGTGAGTTACTCACAGCAGTATCCCTAGTTTCTGACCTGCTCTTGTAGCCACTGTGTTTATGTGCTGAGTCCAGTTGAGGATCTGGTCAGTGATTAAACCCCAGGTCATTGATAGTGGAGGATTCAGTGATGGTAACACCGTTGAATGTCAAGGGGCAGTGGTTACATTGTCTCTTATTGGTGATGGTCATAGCCTGGTCTTTGTGTGGCAAAAATGTTACTTAAAAAGGCTAGCTCTCCCTGGACTCTATGTGATGTAACCTTGCTAACCAGTCTGCTATGCGGAACCTTGTCAAGTACCTTGCTGAAGGCTATATAGACAAAGTCCACCGCTCTGCCTTCATCAGTCTCACATGCAACTTCCTGGTTTGTGGTCAAGCAGAATGGAGAAGGCCACTCCTCCCCCACCTCTCTCTTTTATCTGCAGCTCTCTCAAGTCCCACATACAGTCCTGAAGAACTGTAATATCCGAAACATTGACTGATTCTTTCCTCCAGATGCTGTCTGGCTTGCTGTGTTTTTCCAGCCTCCTGTTTGTCTACCTGGATTCCAGCATCTGCAGTTTTATTTTGTCTTTAACTGAACACATCAGTAGTCTTCAGGATAGGCAGAGGCAACATTAAGGCATTGGTAGAAGCTATGAAAAGCTCATATTACCCAACCGTTCAAGCAGCATTGGCAGTGTCTGCATATCAAGCATCGGACTTATGAGCCATCTTGCAACCTGAAGGGGAGCAAGTAATCTTCAATCTTGAGGGACTGTCTAAGAAAGAAAAATAGTTACTTTTCTCATAACCACTCGACCTCTTGAAGCAATGTATAGCCAATAGAATACCGTTGAAGTATTGTCAGTTGTTATTCAGGAACCGAGTAGGTCGGGAGTATCTGTGGTGAGAGAAATTGGCGTTTCAGGTTTGCAACAGTGCTTCAGAACCTTTAACTCAGGTAGGCTCAATTGTGTTACTGAGCAATTACGCACCCTCCTAAGGAACTAACATTGAGCAGTGGGAGCGTTTGCTAGGTAAGGATTTGGCATAAAACTTATACATCATTTATGTCTGCTTATGAGAGTTGCTGGTCCAGCATTTGTTGCCTGTCCATAATGACCTTTGAGGTGATGGTGGGCTGACTTCACAAACCATTACAGTGCTGATAAGGAGGGAGTTCCAGGATTTTGACGCAGCGACACTGAATGAAGAACAATATATTCCAAGTCAGGAGGGGATCTTGCAAGTAGTGTTCCTTTGTGTCTGCTACCCTTGTCCTTCAGATGTTAGAGGTTGTAGGTTTGGAAGGTGCTATTGAAGGAGCCTTGGTGAATTTCTGCAATGCATCTGCTACACTTCTGCCAGTGTATCAGTGGTGAAGGGAATTGAACGCTTGGATGCGTTGACGCAGGGTCTGCTGCTTCCACTATGTGATATGTGATGGGGTTGGCTAGGAGGAAGTGTCTGTTCAGCATGTGGTAGAATGGATTATGCTACTTGACAGGTAAACAGTGCAACTTGAGCTCAAAACATAACCAATCTCCTTAAATTAACTGGCTCTAATTGAGAAGATTTGCCAGACAGTTGTGGAGTGGGTAGTTTTAAAAGTAGTCAACAGAGAGCAGAATTGCCTCAGTAATTAAATATACATTGTATTAATGATTCGTTTAAAAGTACTTGACTGAGAGTGCCTTGGGATGCCCAGTGGTTGTGAATAGTGCAATTGAAATGCAAGTCTGTCTTATTGCTTCCATTAACCAATGGGTACAGCTTTCGAGAACAGAAACAGAAGTTGCTGGAAAAGCTCAGCAGGCCTGGCAGTATCTGTGAAGAAAAAATCAGAGTTGACCTTTCTGGTCCAGTGACCCTTCCTCCGAACTGATGGTAGCTGGAAAACGTCGGCTTATATGCAGAAATTAGGGAGGGGGTGGTGGGGTAGGGAGTAAATGATAGGATACAGCCCGAAAAGAGAGAGAGAAGAGCAGTTGGATAGACTGCTCACCAGACCCACAATGTTAACTGATTTTTTTCTTTACAGATGCTGCTAGACCTGCTAAGCTTTTCCAGCAACTTCTGGTTTTGTTGCTGGATAGGCAAAGGAGTTGATGATAATCTAGCTGGGAGGGTAAATAGTTGTTACTGGGAACTGTTAGTGACTAACAATAAGCAGTGTGTAATGACAATTTTGTGATAACCAGGACAGGTGTGTGGGGTAAGGGCCTAGGAAATGGGAGAGTTTAGGCCCTAAAGTTATTGAATTCAATATTGAGTCCGGAGGGCTATATACAGTTGCCTAGATTCTCCTATCGGGTGGTGTCCTCTTTCCATCCAACCCGCTAGTACTCCTGAATATCTTGTATATTTCAATCAAGTCAGCACTTGCTCTTCTAAATTTCAGTGCATACAATCCTAATCTGTCCAACCTTTCCTAGTAAGAGATTCTGCCTATTCCAGATATGTGCCTCCGCACATTTATATCCTTTCTTAAATAAGGTGACCAATACTGTACTTACTCACATGTGTCTCGTGTGTCCTGTATAACTGAAGCTTAATCTTCCTATTTTTATATTTAAGGGAAATAAAAACAACTAATAACATTCCACTTGGTTTCCAATTTACTTGCTGTACTGGCATAAAACTTTTCGTAATTCATATGTGATGACGCTCAGATTCCCCCTACATTTGGAACTCTGCAATTTCTCACCATTTAGATAATGTTTCTTTTCTTTCCTGCCAAAATGGACAATTTCGAATTTTCCCACATTATCCTCCATTTACCAGATTTTTGACCCTTAATCACTCACTTAATCTATCTATACATTTTTTTTTTGTTTTCTTATGTTCTTCGCAATTTACTTGCCTACCTATTATTGTGTCATGAGCAAATTTGGCAAGCATACCTTGAACCAAGTCACTTATATTAATTATAAATTGTTACAGTCTGAGCATCAATCCCAGTGGCACACCATGTGTTGCATCTTGCCAATCTGAAGCCGCCTCATTATTCCTACTCGGTTTCCTGATCCCTAGTCAATCTTCTATCCATACAAATATTCTACTCAATACATCATGAGTTTTTATTTTCCATAATAACCTTTGTGGCATTTTGGAAATTTGAGCAACATCTATCCAAAGCTCGTGTTATTTCCTCAAAGAACGCCAATAGATTGATTAAACATAGTTTTGTGACAGGGAAATTATGTTGATTGCCAAGTTACCTTGAACTTATGTAAGTATCCTGAAAACTCACTTAATAGTAGCTTCTAACATTTTCCTTATGACAAATGTTAAGCTAACTATTCTTCTTTGTTTTCCCTCCCTTTGTGAATAAAGGAGTTATACTTGTTGTCTTCGATTCCAATGACTGTACTAGAATCGAGGAAATTTTGGAAAATTAGAACCAACACATCAACTACCTCACAAGCCAATTCTTTTAAGACTCTAGGATGCGAGCCCATCAGCATCTGGGCATTTGTAAGCCCTCGACCTTAAAACCTTATTCAATACTACTTCTCAGGTGAATGTACTTTTCCTGAGTTCCTCCTTGTTCCACTTCCTGATATATATCTACTTCTGGGATGTTACGTGTATCCTCTGTAGTGAGAAATAGTGGAAAAATACCTGTTTTAAACTCATTTTCTGTAGGATCCAAATTTTTTTTAAAAGTTAACAAAGTTCAGTGGTTTTGCAAGTATATGTTTATATTTCAATCTGGGTTTCTAATTTTCCCTCAGTTTTATTTGTCATTTTTTTTTGTTGTTTTTCTGTCTGTTCAGTTTATTCATTTTTGCACATTTACACACTGTTTCTTTAAGTTTGATACTATATTTAACATTTCTAGTTAACCGTAGATTGTGGGATTTTTCTTAACTCTTTCAAATGCATCTACTCTGTACATTCTGAAATAGCCCCTTAAATGTCTGCCACTGCATCTGTATAGTGTGTCCTTTGACCTAACTTGCTCATTCACTTTAGTCTGCTCCCAAGGTCACTCATCTTTTCCTCAAACTGAATGCAAAATTCAATCATGGAAACATAGAAAATAGGAGCAGGAGTAGGCCAATCGGCCTTTCAAGCCTGCTGTGCTATTTATTATGATCACGGACTGATCATTCAATTCAGTGTCCTGTTCTAGCTTTCTCCCCGTCCCTTTTATGAATTTAGCCCTAAGAGCTATACCGGTGTTCTTCTTTAAAACATTGTGTTTTGGCCTCAACTGCTTTCTGTGATAGAGAATTCCGCAGGCTTACCACTCTTGGTGTAAAAAATTCTCCTCATGTCAGTTCTAAATGACCTACCTTGTATCCTTCAACTATGATCCCTGGTTATGGACTCCCCTGCCATCAGGAGAATCTTGCAAGTACCCTGTATAATCCTGTTGGAATTTTATAGGTTTCTGTGAAATTTCCCCCATCCTTCTTCTAAACTCCAGTGAATATTGTCACAACTCTTCTAGTATCCCAGGAATCAGTCTGATAAACATTCTGTTTCTCTTCCTCCATAGCCGTAACATCCTTCCTCAAATAAGGAAACCAAAACTGCGCATGATATTACAGGTGTAGTCTCGTAAAGGCTGTGTACAATTGTAGCAAAATATCCATGCTCCTGTCCTCGAATGTCCTTGCTATGAAGGCTGACATACCGCCTTTATTGCCTGATGCACCTGCATGCTTACTTTCAGTGACTGGTGTACAGCAACACCCATGTCTCCTTGCACTTCACCCTTTCCCAATCTATCGTTATTCTGCATCCTGTTTTTGCCACCAAAATGGATAGCCTCACATTTATCCAGATTATACTTCATCTGCTATGCATTTGCCCACTCACTCAGCTTGTCCAAATCGCACTAAAGCATCTCTGCATCCTCCTCACAGTTCACTTTTCCACCCAGCTTTGTGTCATCTGAAAATATGGAGATGTTGTATTCAGTTCCCTCTTCTAAAGAATTAATTTATAGATCCATGTGATACCCCACCAGTCACTGTGTGCCACTCTGGGAGAAGGCTATTTACTCCTACTGTTTGTTTATTGTCTGCCAACCAGTTCTGTATCCATGTTAAACTATTGTGTGAAAGAAACAGAAATGTCAGCAGCACTTTTAATACATTGTTTTCCGTCATGAGCCATTTCTATGTTTTTGCTATTATTTTACTATAATTATAAAATTTACAAAGGAAACAAATTGTTCTGCTTCGGTGGCATAATGCAGTGTCTCTTTCTTAAGTTTAAAAACATCTTGAATATTGTATTTTCAACACTATTCTAGTTGTAATATTCATTCTTAGCAGTTCAGTTGACTGGGCAGTTGGTTTGTAATGCAGGATGATGCCAATAGCACAAGTTGAATTTGCCCACTGGCTGAGGTAGCTGTAAAGGTCTTTCCTTCTCAACCTTTCTCTTCACCTGAGGGATGGTGACCCTCGGTTAAATGACCACCAGTCGTCTTTTTTTCAAGAGAGCGGCCCTGTGGCCCTTTGGGACTATGGTGACTTTACTTCATTCTTTGCAGTAGCAATGTGAGGCTACAGCTATCTGGATAATACCAATGTAAATCAGTCTTCAATGATAAATTAACTTTAATATCTGAAAGTTTGCCAAAAATGTCCCTATCTGTGTACTAAGTTTTCATTAAAATCCACCCATTAGTTTTGAGACACATTATTTTCAGTTAAATAAAATAACACTTCCTAAAACATTGCCTTCTCCACTGAAGGTAGATAGAGGTAACCTGCAGAATTTCACTTTATTTTCCCTTCCTCTCTCTTTTCCAAATTAGTGTTCAACTTGCAGCATACTTTTTCAATATCTGGTGCTTTTAATTAAATAAAAATATAATTG
Source organism: Rhincodon typus (assembly GCF_021869965.1). NCBI lineage: Eukaryota > Metazoa > Chordata > Chondrichthyes > Orectolobiformes > Rhincodontidae > Rhincodon > Rhincodon typus. The sequence continues at coordinate 176,899,263 of NC_063332.1, forward strand.
GGTATAAATTCATTCATAACTTTACTGAACTGTGCTGTTTTTCAGATTTATTTGCTAATTCATTCTCCTCCTATTGCCCACAGTCGCAGAATGGCTGCGATTACTGCCATTTCTTGGGGTTCTTGCACTGCTCGGCTACCTGGCTGTACGACCTTTCATTCCCCGCAAGAAACAGCAGAAAGACAGCCTGATTAATCTAAAGATCCAGAAAGAAAATCCCAAAGTGGTTAATGAAATCAACATTGAAGATCTACAGTTCACCAAGGCAGCATACTGCAGGTGTTGGCGATCAAAGACGGTAATGATGTTTGGCATTCTGTGGGGCAGCCTAGACACAGGCATGTTTAAAATGATTTTCTGACAATATAGCAAATTAATTGACCTCTTTAATCGGAGATTTTTCCTCAATTTGAATGTAAAAACAAATAGCATACAATCTAGTAGCCCTTGTCCACTGTTGTAAAGAACATGTGACTTAAAAGTTAATATAAACAATAACCTTAATTATTGTAAACCTGACATTTCAAGGAGTGAATAATGAGCACCGAGGAAGAACTTACCTACTCAGTTTAAATAGCTAACTGTTCCCACAAAAAAAACAAAGCCAGGAGTCTTGATAAGTGAAAGTCAGTTCATTTTGCAACAGATTCATTCTAGGATTATTTGCAATTTGTTCACATACGTTCACTTAGTCTGCTGCTCAATTTTTACCACTTACGATGCTGCAGCATCATAATTATCAAGGAAATAGGTTGCTGACATTTGACTGAAATAATCTGGTGTGATCTATTTTTTGACTGTCTAAATTCATGCTGATGTTATCCTTCAATCAGGATGCTGGAGGCGGCAAAATCAGAGTCTATGATTCAGACAAATCTTCACATTCTTCAGAGTAGCCTATTTTGAAATGAGTTGAATAGGATTTGTTGATAAATAAATTATGTTGGCTTTTTTATTTTTCTTTCCCTCCTGAAGATCATAGTTAATCCTGTGTACAATTCCACAAGTGGCAAAAGTGACTATTAAATTTAGGTAATAGGTGTAAGACATGGTTGGACCATGAGGCTTGTCACTTGTGGAATGGCCTGGTGTTCATGTGCACATTCCAGCATTGGCAAAAGATGCAATCTTTCAAAAGAGCTGAAATCTTATTTGTTTATTTAAGTGAATGCAAAAGGTCACACTATTTAGCAGGAAATTCTTCCCATTGATCTTGTCAGCATTTTCTGTTGAGCATCAAGAACAGTTTAAGGCAAGGTTGACTTTACAATGTATGGGACCATTGCTACTGATTGGTCTGTATAATTGACTGCAAAATAGTCTTCAAAAATAATTTGTTTCTTAATGACTTTGGGAAGTCCTGGAAACAGATTTGTGTTCTTAAATATGTTTTCATTCTTCTCACCCAAAATGTTTTGGGTTGACAACGGAAAGGCAATGAATATCGTAATGTTTCTTCAACCATGTCAATTCTTTCACACTAACACTGTTGGACATGATTCAAAGGGATCATTAATAGGAAAGCAAACTACGTCAGCTGCTGGAAATTTGAAATAAAAACGGTGCAAGTCAGGCAGGCCGCACCTGAGAGAGAACCAGTTACTGTTTCCTATCAGTTACCCTTCTTCAGAAATATAACAATGTCAATAGCTCACTCTTCGTCTACATATGTGTTTTGTTTCTGTAGTGATTAGAAACCAGGTGGACCTTGTTGACTACAAGGACATTGATTTGGATTGTTAACCTGGGCCAATCGGGAAGCCCTGGCCGACCAATATAAACCGGGGATCTGACTCCGAGCTGGCTACCCACAGCCAGTGTATTGTGTGAACTAGTGAATTGAAGGATGACTTGGTGACGGGACCTGGCCTTTGTGCCGTTATTTCAGTGGATGGGTCCTGGACTTAACTTTTGTGTATGAGCTGCGGACCAAGCCTCCGTGTGTGTACTGTGCTGAAAAATATGTATAAACGGGGATTTAGAATCTCCTCAGTTCAGGAGACTGACTCCAAGCTGGCTGGCCACAACCAACATACTGTGCACAAGTAAATAGAGGGTAACTTGGTGACGGGATACTGGCCTCTGCACAATTATTTCAGTTTCTTTACTCATTCACATTCCCTTTGGCTTCTGTACCTGTAATGAAACCTGTCATTAAATCTCTCCTGCTCTCCACTGTATCCCACACCTTTTTGGTCTTTGTCCCTACTCCACCTTTCACTTGCTCATATTTGTCTTTCCCTCCGTTCTGATGAAATGTCATCAACCTGAAATATTTATTCTCGCGCTCTCTCTCTCTCTGTCCACAGATCCTACCTGACCTGCTGACTATTTTGCAGCATTTTCCATTCTCGTATCAAACATAATATTTTGGTGTGATCCCAGCTGATGGTAAAACTAGACAAGGCAGACCCCAATCTCAGTCTGAGCTGGCTTGATAGATTGTTAGTTTTTTTTTAGTATTTGAAACAAACTCATTAGAAATGTCAGACAGGTTCAACCCTTTTACTGCAATAGCAACTTCACAGGTACTCAAATCTCAATTAAGTGTCACCTTGCTTCCATGCTAAGGCCAAATCTCATTTGGCAAAGCTTTAATCAGTCTGTCTTCGGCATGTTTCTGCATTCACTCTGCTATATGATTTAGTTAATGTCTTTTCTGAGACCCTTAAAAGAACTGCTAATCAAGCTCACTTACTCTTTAACATGTGCTCTTTTTAAACTGTCTTCAATAGCCTTGTAAAATAGTTTCCTATTTGACACCCCAAAAACCTTCTGTCTCTGAAGCTTCTGTCTTGCTGACTTTTAAGTCTTTCAGGATGAATTTTTTTGTGGAGCCTGCTAAACTAAAAGCACATCTGTCTTTATCTCTCTGAATGAACATGCACTTTGCCTCTTCTTTTGAATGATTTTGACTTTGTTATTGGGCTTGTGCTGCTAGGCAACAGCAGCTTTTTTTCCCTTCTACCCTTTTTCTAGTGCACTGAACTATGCACCTCAAGGATTTAGCTGCCTTGTTAAAGTACACGTATAAGCAAACTCGAGACACCCCAATGCCACTCGCGAGACAAATTTAAAATGAAATTTAACATCTTGGCCCCATCTTAGCATATTATTATAGAAGTGAAGTTAAATTTAAATCTGTATCATTCATCCAGTCCAGAACCCAGGTTCTCAAGCAATAATACAGTTATGAACCTTTGTCATTGTTAAGGCTGAAAATGAGAGTCCTGTGGTTGGTTCAGAGCCTTATGAGTGAATGGCAGAAGCAGATCTATGCAATTTCTCCCCTTTCTAAAGCATTTTGAAAGGTAGCAATGATTTATTAGTCATTCATTATCAATTAATCACAAACTATCAGCTTGTAGTAATCTGGCCAATATGAAGTTTGTTCCCCAATGATTTAATTTTCAGAAGGTCACACTATTTATCAGTGTTGTGACATAAAGTGGTGGGAATCTTTCTTTTGCATTTCTGTGATTTAATGTCATCTTAAAACTGGGTTACCTCTAACATTGGAAATGTCATATTTTATAATATAAAATGTTTGCTGTAACAGCCAAAACAGATTGTAGGCTTGTACAGTGCTCTGTAATCAGTAGCTGACTGGTTTTGTTTTCTCTTCATAGTTCCCGGTTTGTGACGGGTCTCACAACAAACACAATGAATTGACGGGTGATAATGTGGGTCCATTGATCATTAAGAAGAAAGAAGTATAACATTTTTTATTCTTTAATCATGGCATCATATGTTTTGAGATGTAAAGATCATTTGTAAAGTGTAACCATTAACAGTCAGTAAATGTATCTTTACAGTGAAATTTGTACAGATAAATTGTAAAGCTTTACTTGTCACTAACAAATGTCTAATTTGTCAATGTACAGTAAATAAAATTGGGCAATCTACTCCTTACTATCATGATTAAAAAAGTAAGCAATTGTTTAAAATTGGATTTTTTTTTTATTCCTTCATTGAGATGATGGCTTTGAATTTGCAAGTTATTTTTGAACTTTTGATTCCTTAGTTTTATATAGAAGACAATGTACACTGTCTCGAGTGCTCTCGTTTATGAATATCTTTTTGTGGAAGTGCAAATCATTTTCAGTTGCCAAAATAAATCTAAGCCATTTGAGTCTGTTGGAGGGAATTCACTGATGTTCAGAATTTTCTTTTACTGAACAGTTCCCACTTTCTGCATTGGTGTTGTGAACCCTTTTGCTTTTGCTGGTACTCCCATTTTATATTTTAAAAAATCCAAGAATTCTTTTCAATGTGGCAGCAGTACAGCAAGCTTTTTAGTAACCGGCAACTGTGGGACCAGAAACGTGCTGGTTAGAACATAGAACATGGAACATTACAGCGCAGTACAGGCCCTTCGGCCCTCGATGTTGCGCCGACCTGTGAAACCAATCTGAAGCCCATCTAACCTAAACTATTCCATTATCATCCATATGTTTATCCAATGACCATTTAAATGCCCTTAAAGTGGGCGAGTCTACTATTTTTGCAGGCAGGGCATTCCACGCCCTTACTACTCTCTGAGTAAAGAACCTACCTCTGACATCTGTCCTATACCCCTCAATTTAAAGCTATGTCCCCTCGTGCTAGCCATCACCATCTGGGAAAAAGGCTCCCACTGTCCACCCTATCTAATCCTCTGATGATCTTGTATGTCTCTATCAAGTCACCTCTTAACCTTCTTCTCTCTAACGAAAACAGCCTCAAAACCCTCAGCCTTTCCTCATAAGACCTTCCCTCCATACCAGGCAACATCCTGGTCAATCTCCTCTGCACCCTTTCCAATGCTTCCACATCCTTCCTATAATGCGGTGACCAGAACTGTACGCAATACTCCAAGTGCGGCCGCACCAGAGTTTTGTACAGCTGCAACATGACCTCATGGCTCCGAAACTCAATCCCTCTACCAATAAAACCTAACATACTGTACGCCTTCTTAACAACGCTATCAACCTGGGTGGCAACTTTCAGTGATCTATGCACATGGACACCGAGATCTTTCTGCTCATCCACACTACCAAGAATCTTACCATTAGCCCAGTACTCTCTATTCCTGTTACTCCTTCCAAAAGGATCAAATATTCAGGTCAATCAAGAGGTCCACGTAATCAATGTAAAAACAGAAAAACTAAGTAATAGAAACGGAAAGCAGAGTGTATACACATCACTGTTATACTTTATTTACACCATAAATCACTTAAATAATAATGGAACTTTGTCTTAAATAAAACTTACTGATAGAGAGCTCAGACATTGCAATAATGCAGTAAATTTCTGGTATTTGAGATAGATCATTTTTGCTGGTTTATCGAGAGCTCTGGTTCATAAGGTGCCAGTTAAAACAAAGTTTGCTGTATTGCATTCTGTATAAAAATTGCACAAAATATTTGTTTTGCATAATGTGAAATTTATTGCTGGTGCTTAGCAGCACTTGTCAAGTTGTAGATCCAAACCTCTGTATGCTAAAAGACTCTTTAACTTTCTTGTATAAGCAGTGAGGCAGAACTTGTGTAATAAACAGAACTTGTTGCATGGTGGTGAGACTTTTTTTTTGGTAAAAGCAAATTGATTGATTAACTAGGAGGGCAAACCCTTCCACCGGTGAACGTGCATTTGCTGAAACCCCTAATATGGAGCAGTGTATTTCCCATGTTGCAGTTAAGACCACAACATATAGAAGCAGAGTTAGACCATTCAGCCCATTGAGTCTGCTCTGCCATTCGATCATGGCTGATATGTTTTTCAACCTCATTCTCCTGCCTTCTTCCCCCATAACCCATAAACCCCTTACTAAGAGAACATATCTGTCATTGCTTCAATCACTTGACCTCCACAGCCCTCTGTGTAATTGAGTTCCACAAATGCACCACCCTCTGGCTGAATTCTCCCTCATCTCAGTTCTAAAGAGTCATGTCTTCATTCTGAGACTGTGCCCTCGGGTCCTCGTCTTTCCTACTAGTGGAAACATCGTTTTCATGTCTGCTTTATCCAAGCCTTTAAGTAGTCCATAAACTTCCTTGAGATTCTCTTCCCCTGCCCCCACACGTCCCATTCTTCTCAACTGCTCCTCATATGACAAGCCATTTATCTCCAACATCATTCTCTTAAACCTCCTCCAAGGCAGCATATCATTTCTTTATATATGGGTGCCAAAACTACTCTCAATATTCCAAATATGGTCTGACCAAAGCCATATGCAGGCTTAGTAGTACATCCTGCTCTTGTATTCCAGCCATCTTGATTTGAGTGCTAATATTACATTTGCCTTCCTAACTGCTAACTCAACCTGTTAATCATAAGAGAATCCTGAATTAGGACTCCCAAGTCCCTTTGTGCTTTGTATTTCTGAAGCCTTTCCTTGTTTAAAAAATATTCTGTCTCTCCTTCCTACCAAATTGCATAACCTCACACTTTCCCACATTGTATCCCATCTGCCACTTATTTGTCCACTGTCTGAGCCTGTCCAACTCTTTCTGCAGCTTCCCCAACACTACCTATCCCTCTACCTATCTTTATGTCATCTGCAGACTTAGCAAAATGCTCTCAGTTCCTTCGTCTGGATCATTAATGTATAATGTGAATGGTTGGGATCACAACCACTGACCCCTGCACAACTTCACTAGTCACTGGCTGCCATCATGAAAAAGACCCCTTTATCTCTACTCTCTGTCTCCTGCCAGTCAGCCAATCCTCTATCCATACCAGTACCTTGCCCCCAACATTGCGGGCTCTTATTTAGGAGCCTCCTACGTGATTCCTTGTCAAAGGCCTTCTGAAAATCCAAATACATCACATGCAGTGGCTCTCTTTTCTAACTTGCTCGTTACCTCCTCAACGAATTCTAATACATTTGTCAGGCATGACCTTCCCCTTGACAAAGCCGTGCTGACTTAATCCTACTTTACATGCACTTCCAAGTACTCCATGATCTCATCCCTAATAATAGACTCTAAACAACTGAGGTCAGGCTAATTGGCCAATAGTTTTCCGTCTTGCTGGGGACTCCCTTTCCTTCTAAACAAGGTGTTTCGTTAGCCATTTTCAAAGTCCTGTGGAACCCTCCCTGACTCCAATGATTTCCAAAAGATCACCACAAATATCTCCACAATCTCCTCAGCTATCTCCTTCAGAATCCTGGGGTGTAGTCCATCTAGTCTGGGTGATTTATCCACCATCAGGCCATTCAGCTTCCCCAGCACCTGCTCCTTCGTGATCTTAGTGATGGCCATTATGCTCACCTGTTTGAAGAGTCTTTCGGGAGTGGTTAGTAGTGAATGAGACCATAAATGATACTAGATTTAAACACTGAAAACATGATGTGGGCTTATACTCTGTCTTCTGCCTATAAACTGCACTGAAGGTAGGGAAGTAAATTATTCCAGTTCTCTGCCTTGAAAATTAGCTCCAGTACTGTGGGTTAAACTCCAATCTTGTACTTTTAGAACTGAGGTTATAGACCAGAATGTATCTTATCAACATGCACCAAAACTGTGACCGGTGAATGGACTCTGTCAGTAATAGAGTTTGGAATCTATATCTAAACCATTTTCCTTTCTTGATACTGATTTTAATGAATTATTGATTCATGGTTGTCCTGTTCTGTTCTAGCACAACAGTCTTTAGCTCTCAATCTTTCTGTGGTGACTGTCAGAATTCTGAAGGGATGAAGAGCTTGAATTTTTGGTCTATTCTCTCTTAACATAATCTCTTTCTCTGTTTGGAATGGTCTTAAGTATTTTCACCTTCAATGTTGACTTTATGGGGCCACTGAAATCAGATTGCTTCACTTTTCTTCATATGTCTGTTTCAGTTTGTAATAGAGGAAGAAAGTAACTATTTCCTAATCAACCTGTGAAAAGATGTTATTACACACCTTTGAAGCAGGTGGGACTTCTGACACTACCACTGCACCACAAGAACCTCCTAGAGAGAGGAAAATACTGGTGTTGCATCATTAAACAACACGTTGGATTAATTTGAGTGATGATCTTGTTTCATATTTGTCAGGAGGACAAACACTTAGGGGCTCTGAGCAGTTTTAGCCTCCAGTTCATTAACAATGAGAGTTCTACAGCTGCAGTTCTTGAGGAGCCTGGTAGGAGGCGGCAATATTTATGTCTAATTACTGATATTAAGCACTGCCTTTGGTTTATCTAAAACCTTTATGTGGTAGATCCCTTTGAAACTTCTTGTGGATCCCGCCAAGATAGCAGATACTTAGTTGAGAATTGCTACTCTATGTAATTGTGGAGCTGCTAATCACTGTGAGGTAACCCTACTGTATCTTGCTTACTTGAAGGATGAGGAATACCAGGGAGGTGAGCAAGTGCATGTGAAGAGATTCCACATTCTCCCGGCGTCTGCATGGGTTTCCTCTGAATGCTCCAGTTTCCTGCTATAAGTTTGGCTATACTATATTGCCCTGTAGTGTCCAGCAATGTGCATGTGATCTACAGCGTTCAAATAGAATTATCTCTGTTTAGGATTTACTGGGAATGGAGAAGATATTTAAATCATACTTTTGATAGTTCTCATTTGGGAGATGATCCTTTGTTTTCTCATACAGCAAGAAAGGCCACCATCCCTAAAAAGTGCTTTGTATTAATGAGATTCCAGGATGGCACCAGTATTATAGTGAAAATGTCCATAAGTTATTTACTTTCATGGGATGTAGATATTACTGGTCCATTATTACCCATTCCTAATTGCCTTTTTTGGAGGTGTGGTGAGCTGTTGCCTTGAAGATCAGTTGTCCATGCAGTGAATGTTCCTGCTCATTGCTTTAAGATAGGGAGTTCCAGGATTTATATTCAATCCTGCCTCTTACAATGAAGAAGTTTGCAGACGATAAAATGGTTGTGTGACATCAATGATAGGGCAGGGAGTTCTGCTTTTCAGGAAGATGTTTGTTTCTCAATCAGACTCATCTAAAGCAAAGGTGATTCATTAATATCCTCCCCATTTTTAGGTTTTGAATCTTTTCAATTTTTAGGAATATATATCTATATTTAAAGACTATCTGGGAAATAAAAACTGGAAGATTTTGTTGAGGTTGTACAAGGCATTGGTGTGGCCAGTTTTAGAATATTGCATATTCACCCTGCTATGGGAAAGATGTTGTTAAACTAGAAAGGGTACAGAAAAAATTAACAGCCATGTTGCCAGTACTGGAGGGTTTGAGTTATAATGAGAGGTTGGATAAGCTGGGACTTTTTTTCTTAAAGCATCAGAGGCTGAGGTTATTGAGGTTTATAAAATCATGAACGGCATAGATAAGGTGAATAGCCAAGGTCTTTTTTCCAAAGGTAGGTTTGAGGTGAGAGGGGAAAGATTTAAAAGGAACCTGAGGAGCAACTTTTTCATATAAAGGATGGTGCATATATGGAAAGTGCTGCCAGAGGAAATGGTAAATGCAGGTACAATTAGAACATTTAAAAGATATTTGGACAGGTACGTGAATAGGAAAGGTTTAAGAGAGATATGGGCCAAACGCAGGCTAACGGTTCAGTTCAGTTCAAAAAACCTGGTCAGCATGGATGACCAGAAGGATTTGTTTCTGTGCTGTATGACTGTTACTCTATAATTATTTGGGCACTTTCTAGATTGAAAAGGATTCTTACCATGTGATTATCTTCGGCAACTGGTGTACAAGGACACCCATGTCTCATTGCACATTCCCTTCTCTCAATTTATAGCCATACAGATAATCATCCACCTTTCTGTTTTTGCTACTAAACTGGATAACCACATATTTATCCACTATATACTTCATTTGTCACTTAGCTTGTCCAAATCACATTGAAGCATCTCTGCATTCTCCTCACAGCTCATGTTCCCACCTACTGTGTGGTGTCTGAAAACATGGAGATATTACTTTTAGTCCCTCATCTAAGTCATTAACATATATTGTGAATAGCTGGGGTCCTATCACTGCGTTGGCCCATGGGTCACTGCCTGCCATTCGGAAAAAGACACGTTTATTTCTTTTCTTTGTTTCCTGCCTGCTAACCAGTGTTCTATCTATCTCAATCCACTACCCCCAAATCAATGTGCTTTAATTTTACACACTGATTTCTTATATGGGACTTTGTCAAAAGCCTTTGAATTTTCAAATAAACCACTGACTCCCCTTCATCAACTCTGCCAGCAACATTCTCAAAAAACACCAGGAGTTTTGTCAAGCATGATTTTTCTTTTGTAAATCTGATCCTGCCACTGTTTTCCAAGTTCTCTGCTATTAAATATTTTATAATGGACTCTAGCATTTCCCCAATACTGATGACAGGTGGAATGGTAATGCATCCACTATTTCTAGAGCCACTGCCTTAAGTACTCTGGGTTATATTGCCCTGTAGTGTCCAGCAATATGCAGGTTAGGTGGATTAGCCACGGTAAATGTGGGTTTCCGAGGATAGGGTGGGTTCAGGTGGGATGTTCTTTGGAGGGCCAGTGCAGGCTCAATGGGCCAAATGCCTCTTTCTGCATTGTAGGGATTTATCACAGTTCTAAGACTACTCATACTCTGTTTTCCCTTTCTTAATCAACCCCTTTGTTTTCCTTTGCTAAATTCTAATCTGCGTTAGTGTGGCACAGTGGCTCAGTGGTTAGCATTGCTGCCTCACAATGCCAGGGACCTGCGTTCAATTCTACCCTCAGGCAACTGTCTGTGTGGAGTTTGCACGTTCTCCCCGTGTCTATGTGGATTTCCTCCGGGTACTCTGGTTTCCTCCCACAGTCCAAAGATGTGCAGGCTAGGTCGTTTGGCCGAGGTAAATTGCCCATAGTATTTAGGAATATGTAGATTAGGTGGGTTATAGGGAGATGGGTCTGGGTGGGATGCTCTGAGGATCAGTGTGGACTTGTTGGGCCGAAGGGCCTGTTTCCACACTGCAGGGATTCCATGATCCATGCTCCCACTCCTCAAATCTGTTGGTTGTTTTCTAGTCAATTTGTTTGCTTCTTCCTTGAATTTAATATGTTCTCTAATTTCCCTTATGAGCCATGGTTGGATCAAGAATGAACAGTTGTTACAGATCCCCCCTTATCTTTCCACTATCCTTTCTACGAGAGGGTTAGAGGCTTTTGTGCTAGTGGTTGCTTAGCAACTCTGCCTTGTCGTAGAATTTAGTTTTTCAAGTCCAGAAGAGTGTGAGGGAGGCACCTCAGAACCTGCAGGACTCTCTTGAAATCCTTTGTTTAGACAAAATTGCCAGGAACCTGGAGTTTCCAAGGTACGGGTGTTTCTGTTTGATAAAACTGGAAGAAGCACACCGCGGCTAATCCCCAAAGACTTGAATCTTCATCACTCTGTGCTGTCAATAATTCAGCTTCATCAACAGGATGTCCAGGAGATGTGAGAAGGCATCACTTCTATTCTTTATTCCCAGATTCTTGGCATGCAGGTGTTTTTTTTCCCTTTATAATGAAATAAAACAGTCTCTACAGAAACTTGTCTTTTTCTGTTTTGTGTGGAGCGGATTACAACTTTGGTGTTAATCAGTGTTTGCCACCTGTTTTATATTGTTCATAATTAACAGATTATTTTGAGTTCATTAAAAAAATTCTGGTGAAATCTTTATTTTATTCTGGTCAAAGTGAGCATTCTGGACAAAAGATAAGCAGTTGTGACACTTGATTATCTCTGCTTTCCTTCGGTCACAGTTGCAACACTATGCATAAATTATTTCCCACATTAGCCAACAGCAGCACTTCTGTACTAATCCATTGGCTATAAAATGGTTTGAAACATTCTAATAATGTGATACATGGAATCTCTTCCTTACAAACAAGAAGCAGGAGTAGGCCTTCAGTTCCTTGAGACTGCTCAACCATTTAATAAAATCATGGCTGACTTGACTGTGACCTCAAATCCATAATCTTGCCTAATGTCAACAACATTTCACCCTTTTGTTTACTAATAATCTATCACCCTCTATTTTAAAATTATTCAAAGGTTCTGGTTTCATCACCTTTTCAAGAAAAGTCCAAAGACTTTCTCCATTTAATTAATTCATGGTGTTTGAGGGTCATTGGCTAGGCCACCTTTGATTACTCATTCCTAGTTGCCTTTGAGAGGGTCGTGGTGAGCTGCCTTCTTGAACTCCTCTATTTGGTGTGGGTACCCGTAGAATGCTGAGAAGGAGGGAGTTCAGGATTTTGATTAATCAACATTGAAGAAACAGTGATCTGTTTTCAAGTCAGGATGGTCAGTGGCTTGGAGGAGAACTTGCAGGTAGTGGTGTTCCCATGTATTTGCTGCCCTTGTCCTTCTTTTGAAAGTGGTCTTGGGTTTGGAAGGTGCTGTCTAAGGATCTTTGGTAAATTTCTGCAGTGCGTCTTGTAGATAGTACACCTGCTGGTACTGAGCGTCGGTGGTGGAGGGAGTGGATGTTTGTGAATGTGGTGCCAATCAAGTGGGCTGCTTTGTCCTGGATGGTGAGCTTCTCGAGTGTTGTTGGAGCTGCACCCATCCAGGCAATGGGGAGTATTCCATCACACTCCTGACTTGTGTCTTGTAGATGGTGGACAGTCTTGCAGAATCAGATGGTGAGTTACTGCAAGATTCCTGATCTCTGACCTGTTACAGTTACAGGATTTATATGACTAGTCCAGCTTCTGGTCAATGGTAACCTCCAGGCTGTTGATAGTAGGGGATTCAGCATTGGACATTCCATTCACGGGAGAAGTTTAGCACATCAATAATATTACTGTGTTAGTAATCCAGAACTCCAGTCCAATGTTCTAGGGGATATTGGTTCAAATTCCACCATTGTAGATGGTGAAATTTGAATTCAATGAAAATCTAGAATAATGAGCTATGCTAACCCTGCAACCACAGTTGATTTGCTGTAAAACCCATCTGACCTATATGTGACTCCAGACCTAGAACAATGTGGTTGACACTTAACTGCCCTGTTGGCAATAAATGCTGGCCTAACCTGAGATGCTCTTGTACCATAAAAATAATTTGCAACACTCAACAAAAATAATCTCGTCCTCATTTTAAATGGATGACTTCTGATTTTTAAAGTATCGTCTCATTTTAGATTCTCCCATTGAAAGGAAACATCCTGTCCACATTCACCATGTCAAGATTCCTTTGTCATATTGCTTCTTCTAAACTCCAGTTTATGTAATTGAGGCCTGTCTCACCTTTCCTAATAAGACAACTCACCATTCCAGACATCAGTCTGGGAAACCTTATCTGAACTGCTTCCAATGTATTTAATTCTTTCTTTAAATAAGGAAGACTGTACACTATACTCTTGATGTGATCTCACTAGTGTCCTGTATAACTGAAGTCTAATCTCTCCATTTTTGTATTCAATTCCCCTGGGAATAATTTATATAATTCTAATAGTGCTCCTAATTACTTGCTGTATCTGCATACTGGTGTGTTGCAGCAGGACATCCAGACCCCTCCGCCTCTCATATCTCAGCAATCTCACTATTTTGAAGACACGTTCTTTATTTTTCCTGCCAAGATAAATAATACATATTTCATATACATTTGCCCATTCACTGGAAATTCAAGTACAACACACCCATTCAATTCTCTTTATCCATAGCATGCTACTTCCTCAAAGAACACCAACAGATTAGTTAAACATGATATTCTTTTCAGAAATCCACGTTAACTCTGCCTGATTACTTTGAACTCATGTCCTGCTATAACATATCTAATAATAACTTTTGACATTTTTCCTGAGGCTGTTACACTAACTGGCCTATAGCTTACTGCTTTATTTTGCTCTCTTTAGATAAAGGAAGACATCTGCTATCTTCCAATCAAATGAAATCTTCCCAAATCAAGAGAATTTTGGAAAATGAAAACTAATGCATCAACCACCTCATTAGCTACTTCTTTTATGATGATAAGATGATGTCCATCAGGGCCAACACTTGTCAGCTTGCAGCTCTAATGTATGCTTGGTACCACTTCTCTAGTGATTGTAATTATTCTCAATTCCTCCCTCCCCTCCATCTTCTGATTTATATTTTTCTGGCATGTTAATTACATCTTCTGTAGCAAAAACTAATGCAATCTGTTCAATTCATCCACCATCTCTTTATTTTCCATTATTAATTCTCCAGACTCACTTTCAATTGGAACACTTGTATATTTAACTCTTTCTAAAAATAAATTATGAAAATTCATACTAATTGTTTTATTTTTGGCTACCATTCTCTTGTACTCCAATTTTTCCTTGCTTATCATTCTGTTTTAATATCCAAAATTTGACCTGCTTTCTGCCTTCACACAACTATGTTTTATTCTGTAAGTTTGATCTTTGACCTTTTCAGTGAACCATGGATGGTGGATCTATCCCTTGTGTAAAGATTGTATATTTTTATTTTTCTGTGTTTTTCATTTTGGACTGAATGGGGAAAGGACTATTTAAAAACCAAGGATTGCTGCACTTTTTAAATGCCACTAACCTGACATTCATTTTAAGTGCTGTCTTCCCAGGCACTAGTTAAAGCAATAGTGAAAATCTGGTTACAGACAAGCTGGAGCTAGGGGTCTGGACAAATTAAGATTTGGCTGGCATAAGCAGCTAATTGGTCTGTGGATTAGTAACCAATTATTGATCATAAACACCTGCTCCCTGGCAAATGTGTGATTGGCTTCCAAGTTGACCAGCTTGATGGTGTGAATGTTTGGGAGAAGCCACCAGATCCCTGCAAAGGCAGAAGTTGAATATTTTCTCTGCAGTAATAAAACACCTTAAACCTGAAGAAAGCCAGTTTATTTTCCATCACCAGTTTCTCTACTGTACTTTACCTGTATGGGTATACTGGAGGAGAAACTTGTACTGTATATTCTTTAAAGATTACTCTGCAAGCAAGAAACAACTAGCCTGCTTTCTTCACTAAAGGTTTCCTTGTTTTGCTTTGCAAATTGTTTAACCGAGAAATGCACTTTCTCTGCATGTGTGGCACAGTATTTTAAAAAATCACATTGGTTTTTTAGTTTAAAAAACATTCTCTGGAACTTTGACTGTAACATCATGAAGCATTGTTTTTCAAAGGAATCAGAGTCACTATTTTCAGGAACACAAGCCTGACTCTATTGCCTTTTGCAGGAACCATGTCCTTCTAATGGCTACTAGATCAGATTCATTCATTTCTATTTGTAGTCTCAGTTTATTTGCATAAAGTACTGTGTGCGTTCAAATAGTATCGATAAATTTATTATTATTGCAACCTCTAATCTTTTGTGTTGATCTACTCTTAGATTTGTACTCTGTATCCTTTCTTGGACAGTTTATTATTTCCTTTATTAGTATCTCTTTCTTTTGCCTTGTCTTAATTCTGATCGTCCCAAATTTGATCCCTGGTTCTCACTAATAAGTTTAAAAATCTTTCTGCTTCCCTAGTTATGTGGCTTTGAAGAACATTAGCCCCAGCCCCAGATTGGAGTAGAAGTAATCCCATCAGTACAGACCTAACTTTTCCTAGTATTGTTGCCAGTGCTTAATGAATTGGAACCTACTAATCTTATTTGCCCTGTGCCAACATGCAGATGGATCAGGTAATAACACAGAAATCTGCACCTTTGAGGTTCTGTTTCTTAATTTGATACTTACCTCCTCGTACTGACAATGCAGAACTGTACACATGCCTTGAGCATCTTTTGCTGATTCCATGAATGATAATTTTTCCTCACTTAGGATGAAACCATGGTTCAATTACTTCAGAGATAACAAGGTGTACAGCTGGATGAACACAGCAGGCCAAGCAGCATCAGAGGAGCAGGAAGGCTGACGTTTCGGGCCTAGACCCTTTTTTCAGTTTGCCCTAACTACCAAAATCCATCCTTAAGGAAAACTGACACATCCTGTAAGACTGTTTGCCATGGCCCACTGTTACAGGGAGCAGAAACTTACAGTAAATACTACTTGTAATGTTAGATAATATGAATAAAAAATTTTTTTAAGTGTCTGGTATTTGTTACAAGACTAAAAACTTAAATTAGCATGTCACCATTAACTCTACCGTTCATCACATCTGTGATTCTGATCTCAATGAGATATAATGTTGCCTTGAAGTCAAAACCATTTTTCTTTTGCTCTTAGTATAGTTCAGACAATATGTTGGCAACACAGCAGTATATATAAAACTTGTGCTAGAAAGGATCTGGAATATTTTTCAGGCAAGCAAAACTCCAAAGATCAGTGGCTCTTTCACATTGACTGCAGCTTTCATGGATAGATGAATCAACACCTTGTTCATTACTCAGAACAAAGGTGCAAAATTGTATCTGTTGCAGCTTTTTACCTCTTCCTGATCAGGGTTTTTTAAAGAAGCCAAATTTGTGTTTTGGGGTCAAGATGACTGCTATCAATTGTGCTGACACTCTGGGCTATGCCTTATTTACAGACTATGGACAAAAGCGAGATGTATTATGGGGAGGATCCTGAAACCTACTCTAATGGTAAACAGGCCTACTTCTTTCCAAATAGTAACTGTTATCAGTAATGATTCTACTGGTCCCATTTGTGTATCATCAAGTCACATTTTTTCCTTATCACTTGTTCCATTAGCATCTCACTTCACTTTGCACCATGATTCCTTTTGTCATTTAATTTCTTCTACCCAATCAGAGATCTTCCTTCACATTCTACTACAGCCCTTTCCAACTTTTTATTTACTTAAAACATGTAACATTCCTAACTATTCCCAGTTCCAATGCCAGAGTTAATGTTCCACGCTGATACTCAGTTTCTCCCCCTACATCTGGTTGCTGATCTTTCAGAATTATCAGCATTTTTCAAAAATTTTTCTACCACTCCCACAGACCTACAGGAAAGCTGTGCAGCACAAATGCTGCATAATGCCAGTAATGAACATACTTGGAGGTTATAGAGCTTGTGCTAGAAATTTCTACATGGATGGTCCAGCATCAGAGTCCATTAGGCTGATCATAAACTCCATAGTGGACTGCACACTGTCATATGTCCTGTACGAACAGGCCATACAAACCTGTATATAGGAACAAAGAGATTTAGTCCATCAGATTGATTTGGGTCTCAGCAAGTCAGCCTAGAGCCTGAGAGGAGCAGGAAAGCTGATGTTTCAGGTCTAGAAATGGGGGAGGGGAAGGGGATTCTGAAATAAATAGGGAGAGAGGGGGAGATGGATAAAGGAGAAGATAGGTGGAGAGGAGACAGACAGGTCAAAGAGGCGGGGATGGAGCCTGTA
This sequence comes from Rhincodon typus, assembly GCF_021869965.1. Taxonomy (NCBI): domain Eukaryota; kingdom Metazoa; phylum Chordata; class Chondrichthyes; order Orectolobiformes; family Rhincodontidae; genus Rhincodon; species Rhincodon typus. The sequence continues at coordinate 176,916,486 of NC_063332.1, forward strand.
AAGGTGAGTGTAGGTGGGGAGTTAGGGAGGGGATAGGTTGGTCCAGGGAAGACGGACAGGTCAAGGGGGTGGGATGACGCCAGTAGGTAGGAGATGGAGGTGGGCTTGAGGTGGGAGGAGGGGATAGGTGGGAGGAAGGACAAGCTGGGCTGGTTTTGGGATGCGGTCGGGGAAGGGGAGATTTTGAAGCTTATGAAGTCCACATGGATCTCCCCTCCCCCGACCGCATCCCAAAACCAGCCCAGCTTGTCCCCACCTCCCTAACCTGTCCTTCCTCCCATCTATCCCCTCCTCCCACCTGATACTCCACCCCCATCTCCCACCTACTAGCCTCCTCCCGCCCCCCTGACCTGTCCCCCCTCCCTGGACTCACCTATCCCCTCCCAAACTCACCACCTACACTCACCTTTACTGGCTCACCCCCCCCGCCTCTTTGACCTGTCTGTCTCCTCTCCACCTATCTTTTCCTTTATCCATCTTCTATCCGCCTCCCCCTCTCTCCCTATTTATTTCAGAATCCTCTTCCCCTCCCCCATTTCTGAAGGAGGGTCTAGACCCGAAACGTCAGCTTTCCGGCTCCTCTGATGCTGCTTGGCCTGCTGTGTTCACTCAGCTCTACACCTTGTTGTCTCAGATTCTCCAGACTCAGCAGTTCCTAATATCTCAGCCTACAGCCTACTTTATAAGTGCCACTGCAGTCGTTCAGAACCTGACCATCATCATTGAATTAAATCTCAGCTGATCTATGCCTCAACTCCATTTATCCATCTTTGTTCCAGGTTCATAGATACTCTTACCCAACAGAAAATATCCCAGTCTTCAAAATTTTAATTGGCCTTCAGCTTTTCATGGGGAACGAGTTCTGGATTTTCACTACCGTTTGTGAGGAAAAACGTTTCCTAATTTCACTGCTAAATGATCATCCCCACTTTTAAGATTATTCATTCTTGTTCTGTTTCCCCAAACCAAGGAAACAGTTCTTCTACAATGACTGTATCAAATATATTTTAAATATCTCAGTTTTATAACCAACTGTCTAAGCAAAGGGAATTTGCTCCTTAAATTCCTCCAGGATAGCGTTGCAAACCTGAAGACTTTTGCCAGTCAGCATCTGCTTGAACAGGAGAAACTATCCCAATGTCAAACCTCATAAAAGTGCACCTTGCCTTTAAGAGGTGCAAGCAACCTGCCAGATTTCACACCCATCCAACAGATGCAATAATGAATTGGGCACAATCCTAAAACGGTTTTGCACCCAATTCATCAGACAGGTAATCTGGACATTAAAAACAAAGAGCTGTAGAAACTCAGCAGCTCTGGCAGAATGTATAAACAGAAAAATAGATGTAATGCTGAATCCAACATTTTTGGTCTCCAGCATTTTGCAGTATTTGCTTTTATTTGGGGGAGGTGGTAGCTTAGTGGTAATATCACAAGACTAGCAATCCAGAACCTTGGGCTAATGTTCTTAGGACATGGGTTTGAATCCCACTGCGACAGATTGTAAAATTTGAATTCAATAAAAATAAAAAATAAAGCCAGTCTAATGGTGACCATGTAACCATCATCGATTGTCATTAAAAAAATCACTAATGCCCTTTAGGGAAAGAAATCTGCTGCCCTTTCCTGATCAGGTCTACATGTAACTTCAGACCCATGGCATTGTAGTTGACACTTAACCGTAAGGGATAGGCATTAAATACTGGTCCAGCTACAGAGAATCACATCCCATGAACAAATATTGAAAAAAGTCTTCTCACCCACCAGTTACAATTATTTCACTTGGCAAAAACAGCACAAAATTAGGTTGAAAGAAATCTTAACATGAAAATGCACGGAGCATGAACTTTGTAATGAGAGGTTTTAATTTTTAAAATAAATCACTTAGACCAACGCAAGCTGTGTTCCAGATGAAAATAATTTGGTAGTTTCTTTCTAATATTTTATTGGCGTTGTCAAAATAACCACAAATTGAAAATATTGAATTTGGTGGAATATTTACTTTAAAAATGTCGACCATATTTATGCAAAATATATGTGTAAAGCACAAATTAGCATATATCTTAACTTTAAATTAACTTTAGATTGAAATGTAAGCCAGCACCAAGCACATAATTTTTAGGAACAGAAAAAATATGCTAGCTTCAAACAGCATCAAAAACAAATACAATTTGGTGAATCCAATTGATAGTACAATTCAATATTCTTCTTGATAATTTATTCCACAGGTTTAGCATCATTGAGACAGCATTCTACTTGGTTTCTGTTTTATTTCTATTTGCCATGTCTTCTGACCCTTGAAACTTTGCCTTGCACATCGATTGCCCAATAAATTTTCAAAACCTCTTTATAAATGGAAATATTAAGTTGGTACCTCCAAGACTTTTTCTTTTCCAGAGAAAAGTGGCTTATCTGACAGAACTTGTCCCGACAAGTTAATACCCAGAATCATGTTTACTTCTTTATTGTATTCTATATGTAGAATGTGCAGCACACAAACAGTAATAGCCTATGCTCCACATCAGTCCCCTCACACCCTACTTGGTCTCACTAACAGCAGAATCTTTGACTTCTTTTTCCCTCATGTATTAATCTAGTTTCCCCTTAAATACATCTCTGCTGTTTGCCTTATGGACTCTATGTAGTAGCAAATTTCACATCTTACCACTTTCTGGATAAGAAAGTTACTCCTTTACAAAATATATAATCTATTAATTATAATTAATATCCTTTCCACAATTCATGACCAGAACTGGTAATTATACCTAATTAATATGTTGAGACAATTTTATTTGATAAATACTCTCATATCAGATGCTGTACAGAATGAAGGTCCAATGTGCTGGAAAAGCATTGCTTTCGCTTAATCTTCAAGTATAGCAAGTTCTACTTCTCATATCAGTCAACCTGTTGGCTTTTGAGTGCAGTTACTAGTTTACGGATAAATGTGGGGCAGTTTTGATTTTGTAATGTACTAAGTTAATGCAATTTAATTGTGATCCATTGGTATTTTCAGGCCTGTGGTTAGAATGGCAAGGCTGCCCCATGGCACATTTTACCATTTCCTGCTGTTCTTGTATTCTTAACTTTAGAAGCACTTCACTTCAGTTCTGATGAAGAGTCATCTAGACTTGAAACATTAGCTTGTTCTCTCTCCACGGATGCTGTCTGACCCATGGTGATCTCCAGCATTTGTTGTTTTCAGTCTGGAAGAGAAAGACTTGAACTTTTTATAAAACTCTTCCAGTAATAAATTAATTTATGGTGTTTCTGTGGAAGATTGTATTTACAGGTAATTCATAAAGAAAATTAGTTCCATTACAAAGATAAACATCTGGCGTGTGTCCTGAACTGCTGTATGCATCAGTTTATCTTAGTTGGAAAAAGGCGCAGACACAAAACAGCATGAACCATGGCTGTAAATTCAACCTGCCCAGTGCAAAAAGAAAAATACAATTCTATCACAACAGCTATAATCATTTTATACTCCAGATTCCCAAAATTCATTTGGTTACTAAGACAGGGAGACATACCAAGAGGCGTTTCAACCCGGATTGCTTTGGTACAGTGATGAATTATTATTGCATTAATTGGGCTAAGAGTAAACCCACTGTCACAACAACAACAACAACAATAACAACAAAAGCAAAGTGGCTGGAAAAGCTCAGCAGGTCTGGCAGCATCTGTGAAGAAAAAAATTAGAGTTAACATTTCGGGTCTGGTGACCCTTCCTCAGAATGAGGAAATCCACTAGTAAATCAACTGCTGTGCCCTTTTAGCCATAGAATTCTGATTGGGACTCCAGAACCGAGAAAGAGAAAGTTAATTTTTTTTTTAAAAGCAGAAGAAGGAAGCTCGGATTACAGTACTCATCAAGAGTTTTCCCATAGCTTCTCAGACCTGGCTCCCAGCTGCAGCAGCACTGGCACCTATCACTGGGCATGCAGTGTTAGACACAAAGCTCTTTCAGAACAGTTTCAGTTGAGGAGCCAATAGATACTTTATAGAACACAGAGGAAGTGGGACGATTGTCACAGCACAACATAAAAATTGGATTCTGATTTTCCATGATCCAGATGCCTGTGGTGATAACTAGAACTAATTATTCCATTGGAACTTGCACAAGTAATAGATACAAACTATGATTGTGGCCTGAATCAAAAACAGAATAGCTGGAGGAACTTAGCATGTCTGCCACGTCTGTGGGAGGAAAGCAGAGTTAATGTTTTGAATCCAGTGACAGTCTACTTTCTTCCCACAGATGTTGCCAGATCTGCTGAGTTTCTCCAGCAATTTCTGATTATGTTTCAGATCTCTAGCATCTGCAGTTCTTTATTTTATATTATGATCATCACCTCATGGGCTTCTGCGGTACAAAACAATTTAATGGCTATGGTCTTTCTGCTATTTTGGGTACAACCCTAGTAACATTGATCTAAGGATGATTGCATAAATACTTTCATAATGTCAAACAAACGTCTAAAATGCCCACGTTGATTTCTGCACAAATAATAATTCCAAACAAATAGGTATTTCAGTAAATCCAGACAGTTTCTTTTAAAAAATAAATCTACAAAATGTACAACAGTTAATAAAACAGCTTTAAAACCATTTCCTCTGTTAAGTGCAGAGATATTCAAGAATCACATGTCTGTTGAAATTCAACAGAGATCCTTCTGAAGTTTAATATAGATCCAGAGAACATCTTAGACTTCAATTTCACTTTCCACTCCTTGATGATGTTCATGCGATGTCCTGTTCTTGCTTTCTATGCCTACAGAACAAAACACACATCAATGATATAAATGTATGAAAATAACAAACAGAGAAAGACCAGGAAGGCTGTCTTAGTTAGTTATGCAGAGTTTGAATATGATAATCTAAGCGCTTCAAATCATGCCAGTAGCCACCAGAGATTTTGTAACAAACACATGAAGCCAATGATTGAGAAGATTCTTCTCCAACACTTGAAGGCAACCAGAATGAGCATTTCTGAAGAAGGGTCCAGACCTGAAACGTCAGCTTTCCTGCTCCTCTGATGCTGCCTGGCCTGCTGTGTTCATCCAGCTCTACACCTTGTTATCTCAGAATGAGCTCCAGGATCTCAAACTGTCAAAAAGGTTCATCAACTAACATTCCTTCTACTGTTTGTGCAGCAGGATCGGCTGTAGTGAGGAACCACTGATCGAAATCCCTTTTGTATGAGTTCAGTAAATATATACTCTGCATAAAGAGGCAGCTGATTCCAGAGGCCCCTAATCCTCTATATAAACAGAAACCTCCTGTGTTTAATCTGGTTCTGTGCTCATGCAAGCATAGAGTGTCATGTAAAAGCAGTTATCAAGTCATAGAGTCATACAACATAAAAACAGACCCTTCAGCCCACCATTCCTAAACCAAACAACAAACACCAAACTAATTAATCTCCTTTGTTGCTTTCAATTACCCCAGGGTAGACTGAGAAAAAGGCTGAGCGTGGGGCATGGACAGGGAGAAATTCCTCCAATGTATGCAGGAGAACTTTCTGAAACAGTACATTTCCAGTCTGACCAGGGACGGAGCTGTGCTGGATCTGGTCCTAGGAAATGAGCAAAGTGGAGAATGTCAGAGTAGGGGAGTGTTTGGGAAAAGGCAATTATAATGTAAATGATGTTCAATATTAGTGTGGAAAAGGATAAAAATCAGTCAAAGATTAAGATCCAGACTAGAAGAAGGCAATTTTAGGGGTCTGAAAGGTGAAATGGAGCAAACATATTAATAGTAAAAGATTGGTGAAGGATAGAGTGGGACCCATAAGGAACAAACAGGCTCACTTAAGCAAATGGTATGGCAGAAGTACTAACTTAGCACTTTGCTTCTGTCTTTACCAAATTAGAAAATGGTGACAATGGCCCAGTTGAAAGTCTGGGTCTTGAGCAACTGAGCAGTATAATGACAGATGAAGAAGAGAAGCTAAAAGGGCTGGCAGTAATCCAGGTAGATAGGTCATCAGGCCCACGGGATGTGTTCTAGATTGCAAGTGAACAAATTACAGAGCTGTTGACAGAAATTTTCCAGGCGTCTCTGAACAAGAATTAGTTCCGTGGGACTGAATGATTGCAAATGTGACACTGTTGTTTAAGAAAGAGGCAGAGGATAACCCAGGAAACTACACACCTGTCAGCTTGACATCAATAGTTGGAAAACTGATGGAGGCCATACTCCAGAGTAAGGTAAGTATACACTTAGAGAAAAATAAGTTAATACTAGACAGTCAACATGGGTTTGTCAAGGGCAGGTCATGTCTGACAAATTGATGAAGTGACACAGGCAGTGGAGGGTAATGCTGTGGATGTTGTATATTTGGACTTTCAGAAAGCATTTGATATGGTGCCACATGGCAGGTTGGTTAGCAAATTAGAAATGTTTGGGATTGATGGCTGCATGGAGTAGAAGTTGGCGAAAAGAGAGAAAAGAGAGTGTGAGTACAGTTGGGCATTTCTGAGGCTGGAGATGTGTTGAAAGTGATGTTGCCCACAGATTGGTTCCAAAACCATTCTTGTACTGATTTAAGTAAACCATCTGGAAGACAGGTGTTGTGGGCAAAACCTCTAAGTTTGCATGTGTTACTAAGCTGAGGAGAATAGTGAGTTGTGAGGATAATGCTGAGTGACTTTAGAGGGACATTGACAAGTTGGCCAAATGGGCAGACACCTGGCAGATGAATATCAATGCAGAGAAATATAAGGTAATACATTTTGGTAGAAGAAACACAAAGAGACAATACAGGCTGAATGGTACAACTCTGAGGGGAGTACAGGAGCAGAGGGACCTCAGAGTTCATGTGCTTTATTCTCTGAAGATGGCCAGGAAAGTCAAGAAGGCTCAAAAACAGAAATTGCTTTAAAAACTCAACAGTGGACAGTGAAGAAGATTATTTGGGAATGCAGCCAGGTCTTGATCAACTGGGACAGTGGGTTGTGGAATGGCAGATGGAGTTTAATTTAGATAAATGCAAGGTGTTGCACTTTGGTAAAGCAAAATAGGGTAGGACTTGCACAGTCAATGGTAGGGCCCGGGGGTATGTTATAGAACAAAGAGATCTAGGGGTACAAGTTCACAGCTCCTTGAAAATGGAATCACAGGTAGACAAGGTGGTGAAGAAGGCTTTTGGCATGCTAGCTTTCATTGGTCAGAGGACTGAGTATAGGAGATGGGATGTCTTGTTGCAGCTGTACAAGATGCTGGTGAGGCCACATTTGGAGTACAGCATGCAGCACCCTACTATAGAAAGGATATTATTAAACTAGAAACAGTGCAGAAAAGATTTACTAAGATGTTACCTGGACTGGAAGGTTTGTGTTATAAAGAGAGGTTGGAATAGGCTGGGACTGTCTGCCCTGAAGCGTAGGAGATTGAGGGGTGACATCATAGAGGTATATAAAATCATGAGAGGTATAGATAAGGTAGATAGCAGGCAACTTTTTACCATAGTAGGGGAATCTAAAATTAGAAGGCATAGGTTTAAGGTGAGAGGGGAGAGATACAAAAAGCACCAGAGGGGCAACTCTATCTACATAGAAGTTGGAGAGTGTCTGGAATAGGCTGCCAGAGGTAGTGGTGGAAGCGAGTACAATTTCATAACTTAAAAAACATTTAGACACGTACATGAATGGGATAGGTATGGAGGGATATGAGCCAAACACAGGCAAACGGGACCAGTTTAAATTGTGAAAACTGGGTGGCATGGGCAAGTTGGGCCGAAGGGGCTGTTTTCATACTGTAGATCTCTATGACTCTATGTCCGGTGGCATCTATGGAGAGAAAGCAGAATTAATGTTTTGGGTCCACTGACCCTTCTTCAGACCCTTTACAGCTATTTCTGGTTTTCAGCAGGCATTACAGCATCCGCAGTCCTTGTTTTTTTTAATTTAAGTTAAGAAGGCTCATAGGATCCTTGGGTTTATAAATACAGGCATTGAGTATAGAAGCAAGGAAGTGATGCTACACCTCTACAAATCATTGGTCAAACCACATTTGGATAATCGTGTTCAGTTCAAGGAAGGATGTTAAAGATCTGGACAGATTCTGAAGGAGATTTACAAGAATGATACTGGGAATGAGGGATTGTAGATACAAGGCAAGATTCAAAAAATTGGGCTTATTCTTGGAGGAGAGAAGATCAGGGAGGTGACCTTATTGAGGTGTTCAAAATTATGAACTATTTTGACAGGATAAAGAAGAATATTCTGTTTCTACTAGTTGGGATATCGGTAACTAGGGGTCGCAATTTCAAGACTGTCACAGTGAGACAGCTAGGAATGAGATGTGGAGAAACTGCTTTACTCAGAGTTGTTAGGATTTAGAATGCCACGCTTGGGAGAGTGGTAGATTGACAGAGATGAGGACTGGAGAATGGGATTAGCTGGGTAGCTCTTTCAGGTGTGACAGACACAATGGGATGAATAGTCTCCTTCTGTACTGTAAAATTCCATGATTCTAAAAATAATGGAAAGGGGGATTATCCTGTATTTTGAGAAGCAAAATATTTGAGATCATATCTAAATATGCTTTTACATAAATCAGATGCTTTTCTTGCATGCACTCATACCTTTTAAAAGGAAACACTTCTCATGGCCTTCCCTTTTTGCACTATTCAAACATTCAAGACAGTAGGAGAATAAGTTGTTATTGTACTAACTGAGCTTTGGGAGACTTGTAAGAAAGTATATCACATTAAAAAAAAAGTGTTTAATCTTGTTCCTATACAATATATTCACTGAAGATTGTCTCGACCTGCTATTTTGACTCTTAAAGAAGGCAAAATGCAACTGCCATGAGTTGATCCAGTAATGAGACAGTAGCATATCATTATCCAGTTCATTTCATAATCTACAGATAATACCCTTCCTGTTTTTGCTGTCAAAGTGGATAACTTCACTTAATCTGCCATGTATTTGCCCACTCACTTAGCTTGTCTAAGTCACACTGAAGATTCTCTGCATCCTCCTCACAGCTCACCCTCCCACTCAGCTTTGTGTCATCTGAAAACATGGAGACATTCCACTTGGCTCCCTCATCTAAATCGTTAACTTACATTGTAAATAGCTGGGGTCACTGGATCCTACTCTGTAAAAGACCAGTTTATTTCTTCATAGATAACACAGTGTGGAGCTGGAGGAACACAGCAGGCCAGGCAGCATCAGAGGAGCAGGAAAGTTGACGTTTCGGGTCGGGACCCTTCTTCAGAAATGGGGGAGGGGGAAGGGAGCTCCGAAATAAATAGAGAGAGGAGGGGTGAGGCTAGGGAAGGTAGGTGGATGGTTATAGGTGAGTGCAGGGAGGCAGTGGTGGGGATTGGTCAGTGAGGTGGGAGGAGCGGATAGGTGGGAGAGAAGATGGACAGGTTGTGTCAGGTCAAGGAGGCGGGGATGAGAGGGAGGGTTGGTCATGGAATGAGGAGATTTTGAAACTGGTAAAGTCTACACCGAGACCATTGAGTTGTAGGCTTTTTAACTAGCAATGCTACTCCACCTCCTTTTCCTTTTTATCTGTCCTTCCTAAAAATGGAATAGTCCTGAATGTTCAGTTCCCATCCCTGGGTCACGCAGCAGCCATGTCTATGTAATCCTGACTATAATCATACCCATTTATATCTAATTGCACAACTAATTCATCTACTTTATTGCAAATACTCTATGCATTAAGACACAAGGCCTTAGGGCTTGTCTTTTTGACATTCTTAGTTTCACTTGCATTATTTTGCACAGTATCTTGTTTGATTCTTATCCTTGAATTCACTGCCCGTCACTTTTCCTATTTCCCATTCTGTCTTTTGTTTTTGCCCTCATTTCCTTCTCTTCTGTCTCTCTCTGGATATGTTCCCAACTAACCCCCCACCACTCCCTAATTTTAGTTTAAACTCTCCCCACCGCACTTGTAAATGCTCCATCTAGGAAGTCTGGTCCTGCATAGACGCTCCAACCCACCCCCTGGTCCCAGCAAACATATCAGCTTTAGATTATTCCACTAAACATATTAAATTGAAAGATTTTTCTGAATTTTTAAAAGACTGACCTTCTCCATGATTTGAATCCTGCTGATTTGATTTATGTAGCAGCTTTGGTCCTAATAAGCCAATAATAACTGCTCCGATGGGAGCCGTGATCAGAATTCCCAGAAAGGCCACAGTGAGAACACTTAAACCGTAGTCTGTTGCTGTTTTGTCATTTCGAATTCGTGCCATGTCCAAAGCTACAGAGCCGATGGCAGCCTAATTCAGGACAAGGAAACAAGGTTTTCTGTGATACATTATGAAAAACTTGGAGACCACACACCTATGACAAAGACTAATTTGAACACTCAACATGTATACTGAGCAACAAACAGACAACAGTTTTATTTATTGAAATAACTGTCCAAACTGGAAATGATAATAAGTTAAATATAGAGATACTATACAATAATGGTTTGTATTCATGGTGTTTACCAACGTAAATTTAAGTTTGATCACTTTTTTTTCTCTTTTAAAAGTTAACATGAGTTGCTGCCCTGACAATCCTTTTCCTGCTATTTTCAGAGGATGAGAGGTTAACTATGCCCATTGTGTAAAATATTGTCTCATACTACCACTTGAAAAGAACATTGGATACTTATTTCCATGATAGCCTTTTCTTTGTAACCTTTGCTTCTTGTGACCAATCTATGCCTCTCCTTTCAGTCTCTATTTAACACCTAAAATTTCCCAACATACACTAAGCTTATATCCTATTAGTGTTTCTCCATGTGCAATTCCAACCAGATATTAACCTACATGTCCGAGTTCATCACTGATTGTTAAAGCTCTGGATGTCACTACCCTCTCCTTCAGCAGCTTTGATTTGCAAACATTGCTCACACTAGATGTTTGAACGCAGCTATGACAAATGTCAATGCAAGCTTATCATCGTAAACACAGGCCACAGCTCTATCTCACCTTTATTTTCCATATCAAAATGCATCAACAGCCTTCATTGATCAGTTTATTAATAAATTGCCCTTTAAACACATTTTTAATATCAGGTTTCAGAAGTACAGAATACAGACTGAAAGACCTTTGACTGTGTAACACATAACAATATGAGAAACTGTAAGGCAGAATGGGAGCAACAGTGCACCAAGTAACCAGTGGCCAGGAACTAGACTAGCTGTGTAAATACAGTGCTTTCAGATTGGAGGCTAGGACTCCTGCATCAAGTAACTATCTACAAGGCACAGTCAGGATTGTGATGGTATAGTCCTCTATTGACATAAAACAGCTGCCCAGAGCTTTTTAGCTGACATAAGATGGTTGAAAAGGAATTAGCAGCTACATATTGCAGACTTTCACAGCCAGACTTGTGGTCTCCATACAGAGTTACTGGATAAGATAATGAAAGATCCCGTGAGAATCATAATAGGGTCCTGGTGAGAAAAGTCAAAGGTATTTAATTAGATTTCTGTAGACAAGCATTTTGTTAGGGAGCATCCTTGAGAAATCTAGATAACAGAGACCTGGGCACTAACCACAGTCCCAAGTTTATTATTTAGTAAAACATAAAAGAAGAGTCTGATCCCACAGTATTCCGAATTTGTTCGGCAATTGTAAATTAGAAATGCAAACCTACAAATTAGTATGATGGGATTTAGCTGAATTCCTATGAGCAGTAAGCCTTAGACAGTAAAGACTGGCTCACATCATTAGCGGGGAAGATGAAGCAACAAATGGTGTAAACAGATAATCTCTAAGAGAGCGCCAAGAGACAGTTATTAGCATGGTATAAGGACATTGTAAATCATAGTCCGTGTGACTTCAATAAAAAATCGTAGCTTTACAGCTTAACAAATAGCCTAGTACAGATGTAGATAATTTGAGCAGATCCTTGCATACAAAAATCAAGGAGAGAATGACAGAGACCAATTACAAGATAAAGGTGAGAGTGAGGTCGTGTCCTGTTGTAAATTGAGAATCCAAATAGGTTTCCTTTAATAACTTGGTAAAGTTGTGAAAGTGATTGAATTTCACCCTCATCAATGGAATTGGAACAGATGCTGTCTTATTTAGTAAAGAGAACATGGTGATATGTCGAAGTCGCAGGCACCAGGAAGCTCAGGGTCTTTCAGGCAAACAGACCATAGGTGTTCAGGCTCATCTCATGTGTTTTTGGAGCAGCATTTCCACTTTTTGCTTATTTCCCCCGCTAACACTCCCTTAGCCCCACGCCATCTTCTATATAAAAGACATCCTTTTCCTAACCACCATCAGTTCTTAAGACGGATCACAGGACCCGAAACATTAACTGTCCACAGATGCTGCCAGACCTGCTGAAATTTTCCAGCAATTTCTGTTTTTGTTTCAGATTTTCAGCATCCGCAGTTCTTCTTCCAGGTATACCCAGCTCAGAGAAGTTCTGCTCCTCTCTCCGACAGGATTTCCATTCCGATCTTTTTTCTCTTTCTTGTTCGCCATCATTACTTTCGCTGTCACTCCTGGTATTCGACAAAACTTGTTTGCCAAACTCATTTCCACAGCCCCATCACATTCCTCAGTGACTGACTCCAGCTCAGACTCATCCCATGTGGATTCCAATTCAAAATTTCATCCTATTTTGAATCTATCCAGGATCATAGGTATTTCCATGATGTTCCTCAGACGCCTGTTCATGCCACATCCTGAGATCCACACTCCGTGCCATGTGTCGCCATATGAACACTCTCGACCTCTCTCTCCATCAGCACTGCCTCACGCTGGTTCAAAGCTGCCTTACCCCCACCACAAACCCCATCACCCCCAGTTCCACTTCATCCTCTGGTTCATTCAACGTTCTAACAAGGAACATTTTCTTTTCCTTTTCCTTTCAGGCATCAAGGAAAGATCCTCACAAGATGCAGCAATTCAGAGATATCCATGCCCCTCCAGAAGCTCTTTCCCCTCCCCTTCCCTCTGACTCCAACACCTCTCAACCCCACCTCTTGTTGTGTATTTACTATGCCTCCTGACCTTCCGCTCTCTGATGCTGAACATTCTATACTCTAGCAAAGGGCTCAGTTTTATCCCTCTGCATCCCCACCTCAATAAATATTGGGCTTCTTCTTGTCACCTTCACCTCCGTGCCCAGTTCTTTGGACAAAAGTCCTCGCCCCATCCCACAGACCCCTTCACCTCCTCCAACACTCCCTCCATCTGGACCCCTCCCTCTGGCCTTTTACCTGCACATGTTCATTGAGAACTGTCCATGTGACATTGGTCACCTCAGTTTCTCTGCCCCCACCAACCATTCCAACCTATCAATCTGTGAACTGACTTCATGCCGTGCTCTCAGATCCAACTCTTACTTTGTAATCAAGCCTGCTGACTAGCATGGTGCTGTTGTTGTCTGGCATACTGACTTCTATATTGCAGAGGCTGAGTGCCAACTCTCAGATACCCTCTCCTATCTTCTCCTGGACCATGGAACACCAGGCCATTTCGTCCACAACAGTTACTAATCACATTTCATCTGGTGATCTCCCCATCACTGCCTCCAAGCTCAGTCTCTTAATCCCCCTTCTACCTCCTTCCCAAAATCCACCAACAGGACTGTCTGGGCAGACCCATTGTTTCTGGTTGCTTCTGCCCCACAGAACCCATCTTTTCCTCCCCTTGTCCATTCCCTTCCCACTTACATCCGCGATTCCTCTGGTGCTTTACGTCAGTTTCAGAACTTCAGAATTTGTGGGCTCCAGTCTCCTCCTCTTCACTATGGACGTTTACACATCCATTCCCCATCAGAATGCTCTCAGGGCTCTATACTCTTTCTTGGAAAAGAGGCTTGAACCGTCCCCATCAACCACTACCTCCTCCACCTGGCCGAGCTCGTCCTCACCCCGACCAACTTCTCCTTTAGCTCCTCCCTCTTTCTTCAGATCAGAGAGGTGGCCATAGGTACCCACATGAACCCCAGTTACGCCTGTTTCTTTGTGGGGTATGTGGAACATTCCTTGTTCCAGTTCTAATCCGGTCCCCACTCACAACTCTTTCTCCAGTATATCGATGACATCATCAGTGTTGCTTCCCTCCGTCATCTGGAATTGGAAAAATTTAGCTATTTCACTTCCAATTTCCAACCTGCTCTCAGCTTCACCTGGTCCATCTCTGGCTCCTCCCTTTGGTTCCTCGACATCTCTGTTTCCATTTCTGTAGTTAGGCTGGGCACCAATATCCACCACAAACCCAGTGATTCCCATAGTTACCTTGACTGTACATCTCATACCCTGCTTCCGGTAAAGACTATTCCATTCTCCCAGTTCCTCCACCTTGGTCGCATCTGTTTTGATGATAAGGGGGCCGCCAAAATGTCCACCTTCTTCCTCATCTAAGGATTCACTGTAATTGACAAGGCTCTCAGTCTGATCTGATCGACATCCCACACTTTGGCCCTTACTCTCCTCTCTTTCCTCCAAAAGCAATAGCGTCTCCTTGTCCTCACATGAACCCACCAGCATCCATATCCAGAGGATCATTAGCCCATTTCCACCACCTCCAGCAGGCGCCTCCCCTCCCCCGTCAGCCTTCCACAGGGACTGTTCCCTCCAGGACAAGCTGGTCCACTCCTCCTTCACTCTCAACACATCCCCACGGCCTCACTGTACCTTGCCCTGCAACTGCAGAAGGTGTAACACCTGCCTGTTTACTTCCTCCCTCCTCAGTATCCAAGGGTCCACAGACACCTTCCAGATGAAGCAGCAATTTACCTGCACTTCAATCAATCTAGTCTCCTGAATTTGCTGCTCACAAATTGGTCTCCTCAACATTGGAGAAATGGGCGACTGCTTTGCAGAATACCTACGTTCTGTTTGCAAAAAAAGTCCGAGCTTCCAGTTGCCTGCCACTTCAATACACCACTTTATTCCCCGGCCAACATCTGTTTTGGGCTTGCTGTAGTACCCCAGCAAGACTCAGTGCAAGCTGGAAGAACAGCATCTCATTTTCCGCTTGGGAACTCTGCAGCCTTTGGGACTCAATATTGAGTTCAATCACTTTAGGGCGTAAGCACCTTTCCCCATGTTTTCCTCCACTCCCACATACTAGGCTTTTTCATCACGTGGGCTGCTACCACACTCTTGTCAGTTACTAATCATCCCAATCAGCAGCTATTCATTTCCCCCAGACTGACCTTTAACCACTCCTTTTTGTCTGTTCAACCAATTTCTCTCTCTTTTGGGCTCTATCTGTGCACTACCACACACCCCGCCAACTCTATCTTCTGTATAAAAACCATTCTTTTCATTGCTATAATCAGTTCTGAAGAAGGGCCGCTGGACCTGAAACATTAACTCTGATTTCTCTCCACAGATGCTGCCTGACCTGCTGAAATTTTCCAGCAATTTGTGTTTTTGTTTCAGATTTTCAACATCCGCAGTTCTTTCAGTTTTTAGTTTAGAATAGAGACTTAAGGTTCTTCCAAGGATCAAAACATTGTTTAAAATGAACTTACAGAACACAAATAGCAGAACTCAAAATTGCAGCTGCAAGATAATGATTGTTTGATCTTCCAAGGATAGCAGGAGGAGAGAGAAAGAGCGGCGGGGTGGGGGTGGGGGAAGAGACAGCAAGAGTGACAAAGAGTGAGAGCAAGAAAGCGAGAGCGAGAGAGAGAACGAGAGCTCGAGTGAGAGAACAAGAGAGCGCGCGAGAGAGAGGAAGCTGCTCACCAATTTATTAGCTTTGTCATAGAATTATAACAACATTAGGTGTGACTATACAACTTTAATTGGAACTGAAATTACAAACCTTTATAACAATCAGTACAAATTAGCACCCTTTTGTATCTCTTGTAATAAGGTTAGTACAGAATATAACTTGTAAAAAAGAAATTCAAAAAGTCATTAGTGATAAGCAAGTTTCTAGTTTAGTGGCAATTGACATGATATAGCTGGCAAATGTCTGGGAAGGAGTATAACTGTCAGCATTGGAATGTGATTGAATGAGATGCAAGATTCCAAAGATAGGTGATAGACATTGTCTGGTAATCATGAGATCATGGGAAGACCTAGGGCTGTCCATCATTGATCGTGTGTTTACAGGATTGGATGTTTAGATTGGGGCAAATGTGGGTAACAATGACATCAATGTTGCATGTAATGATTGTAACCCAGAATGGAGAAAAGTGCTGCACTTGGCTGAGGAAGGCTGAGGGTCCAGTGAAAACCGTTTTCAAGGACCTCTCCCTTGCTGCATTGGTAAAGAGATCTGAATAAAAATTGGCATGGGCTGCTGCACAATGGACTCAAGACTCCTCTTAAAAATCTCTTCAACATCCTAACTTGCCAGAAATTCACCTAAGCTCCTTAAACAATACCTTCCAAAGCCATAGCTACAGAAGAAGGACAAAAGCAGCAGATACATGGGAAAGCCACCACCTGCAAGTTCTCCTCCTGATTTGGAAATATATTGTTGTTCCTTCAGTGTCACTGGATCCTGGAATTCCCTCCCTAACAACATTGTGGTGGGAACCACACAAAATGGACTATAGCAGTTAAAGAAGGCAGTTCACCACCATCCTCTCAAGAGCAACTAGGGATGGACAATAAACTCTGGTCCAGCCAGCAACGTCCACATATCATGAATGACTAAAAAATGTTCCATCAGTAGTAGCAATAGTCAAATCTCCATATGGTTTTACAGACAGATAATACCGATCAGTAAAGCTACAAATCACTTTTAGACACCGACCTGAACTGTGGCTTTAGGGATCCAGGCCAAAGAAATAAATATTCTTTCCTTTATGTTAAATCCTGAGAAGTGTACCATGAGGAATGTTACCAAGATTCTGACTACAAGAGCAATGCTCAGAGTTGCAATCCCAAGTCCTAGAATAAAAACATGGTATTTAGTTTCAGTAAATTTGATACAAAAGTATAAGCAAAAATGAACAGGCACAAAATATTTTTCAGACTGATCCCCAAGTTAACAGCGATAAACAATTTGACTACATCTAAAACTCTCATAATCTATACCCACCTCAAAGCTCCTAATGATGAGAGGTCATACCCAGTGCCAAAAAAAATCTCCCACTGTATCACCCTGGAAATTTATGTCAGCAATACCATATACTGAGACTCCCCATGATCATACCAATGCATAGGTACAGCAAGTAATTAGGAGAGCTAATAGTATGTTCATGTTTATTATGAGGGGAATTGAATAAAGTAAGGAGGTTATGCTTCAGTTATACACGGCATTGATGAGACTACATCTAGAGTACTTTGAGACAACAAGGTGCAGAGCTGGATGAACACATCATAGAAGCAGAAAGGCTGACGTTTCGGGCCTAGACCCTTCATCAGAAATGGGGGAGGGGAAGGGGGTTCTGAAATAAATAGGGAGAGAGGGGGAGGCGGATAGAAGATGGATAGACGAGAGGATAGGTGGAGAGGAAACCATCAGGTCGAAGAGGCGGGGATGGAGCCAGTAAAGGTGAGTGTAGGTGGGGAGTTAGGGAGGGGATAGATCAGTCCAGGGAGGACGGACAGGTCAAGGGGGCGGGATGAGGTTAGTAGGTAGGAGACGGGGATGTGGCTTGAGGTGGGAGGAGGGGATAGGTGGGAGGAAGAACAGGTTAGGGAGGCAGGGACGAGCTGGACTGGTTTTGGGATGCGTTAGGGGAGGGGAGATTTTGAAGCTTGTGAAATCCACATTGATACCATTGGGCTGCAGCGTTCCCAAGCGGAATATGAGTTGTTGTTCCTGCAACCTTCAGGTGGCATCGTTGTGGCACTGCAGGAGGCCCAGGATGGACATGTCGTCTGAGGAATGGGAGGGGGAGTTGAAATGGTTCGCGACTGGGAGGTGCAGTTGTTTATTGCGAACCGAGCGTAGGTATTCTGCAAAGCGGTCCCCGAGTCTCCGCTTGGTTTCCCCAACGTAGAGGAGGCCACAACGGGTACAGCGGATGCAGTATACCACATTGGCAGATGTGCAGGTGAACATCTGCTTGATGTGGAAAGTCTTCTTGGGGCCTGGGATAGGGGTGAGGGAGGAGGTATGGGGGCAGGTGTAGCACTTCCTGCGGTTGCAGGGAAAAGTGCCGGGTGTGGTGGGGCTGGAGGGGAGTGTGGAGCGGACAAGGGAGTCACGGAGAGAGTGGTCCCTCCGGAAAGCAGATAAGGGTGGGGAGGGAAAGATGTCTTTGGTGGTGGGGTCGGATTGCAGATGGCGGAAGTGTCGGAGGATGATGCGTTGGATCCGGAGGTTGGTGGGGTGGTACGTGAGGACGAGGGGGATTCTTTTTTGGTTCTTATTGCATGGACGGGGTGTGAGGAATGAGTTGCGGGAGATGTGGGAGACACGGTTGAGGGCGTTCTCGACCACTTAGGGGGGGAAGTTACGGTCCTTGAAAAACGAGGACAACTGAGATGTACGGGAATGGAATGCCTCATCCTGGGAGCAGATGCGGCGGAGGCGAAGGAATTGGGAATAGGGGATGGCATTTTTGCAGGAAGGTGGGTGGGAGGAGGTGTATTCTAGGTAGCTGTGGGAGTCGGTGGGCTTGAAATGAATATCGGTTTCTAGGTGGTTGCCCAAGATGGAGACAGAGAGGTCCAGGAAGGAGAGAGAGGTATTAGAGATGGTCCAGGTAAACTTAAGGTTGGGGTGGAAGGTGTTGGTGAAGTGGATGAACTGTTCGAGCTCCTCGTGGGAGCACGAGGCGACGCCGATACAGTCATCAATGTAACGGAGGAAGAGGTGGGGTTTAGGGCCAGTGTAGGTACGGAAGAGGGATTGTTTCACGTAACCTACAAAGAGGCAGGCGTAGCTTGGGCCCATGCGGGTACCCATGGCCACCCCCTTTGTCTGTAGGAAGTGGGAGGAATTGAAAGAGAAGTTGTTGAGGGTGAGGACGAGTTCAGCTAAGCGGATGAGGGTGTCAGTGGAGGGGGACTGGTCGGGCCTGCGGGACAGGAAGAAGCGGAGGACCTTTAGGCCATCTGTATGGGGAATGCTGGTGTAGAGGGACTGGACGTCCATGGTAAAGATGAGGTGTTGGGGACCGGGGAATTGGAAGTTCTGGAGGAGGTGGAGGGTGTGGGTGGTGTCACGGACATAGGTAGGGAGTTCCTGGACCAAGGGGGAGAAAATGGAGTCCAGATAGTTGGAGATAAGTTCGGTGGGGCAGGAGCAGGCGGAGACAATGGGTCGACCAGGGCATTCAGGTTTGTGGATTTTGGGAAGGAGATTGAAGCAGGTGGTGCGGGGTTGGGGAACGATGAGGTTGGAGGCCGTGGGTGGAAGGTCACCTGAGGTGATGAGATTGTGGAGGGTTTGGGAGATGATGGTTTGGTGCTCAGGGGTGGTGGGGTCACGATCAAGGGGGCGGTAAGACGAGGTGTTGGAGAGTTGGCGTCTGGCCTCGGCGATGTAGAGGTCAGTGCGCCATACTACAACTGCGCCTCCCTTGTCCGCGGGTTTTATGGTGAGGTTGGGATTGGAGCGGAGGGCTGCACGTTCTGCGGGGGCGAGGTTGGAGTGGGTGAGAGGGGTGGAGAGGTTGAGGCGATCGATGTCTCGACGGCAGTTGGAGATGAAGAGGTCGAGGGAGGGTAGGAGGCCTTGGGGTGGTGTCCAGGAGGAGGGGGTGTGTTGGAAGCAGGAGAAGGGGTCAGTAGAGGGAGGGTTAGGCTCGCGGTTGAAGAAGTAAGTGTGGAGGCGGAGGCGGCGGAAAAACTGCTCTATGTCCAAGCGTGAGCGGTATTCGTTGATGTGTGGGTGGAGGGGGACAAAGGTGAGCCCTTTACTGAGGACTGACCGTTCGTCCTGAGTAAGGGGGAGGTCTGGGGGGATGGTGAAGACTCGGCAGGGCTGGGTGCTATTGTCCCCTCTGGAGCTGCTGGCTGTGGAGGCTGTGGGAGGAGCGACATCGGCGTCGGCTGTGGGCGGAGTTGCGCCGGCGGTGGGTGGAGGTGCGTCCGCGTCGGTGATGGGCGGAGCAGCGTCAGAGGTGGGGGGAGCGGGGTAAGCAGCCGCAGTAGCGGTGACGGTAGGCACGACTTCAGTGGCGGTGGTGTTGGTCTCGGAAATGGAGGCGGTGGCATCGGCAGCGATGGCGTTATCTGCAATCCGACCCCACCACCAAAGACATCTTTCCCTCCCGACCTTTATCTGCTTTCCGGAGGGACCACTCTCTCCATGACTCCCTTGTCAGCTCCACACTCCCCTCCAGCCCCACCACACCCGGCACTTTTCCCTGCAACCGCAGGAAGTGCTACACCTGTCCCCATACCTCCTCCCTCACCCCTATCCCAGGCCCCAAGAAGACTTTCCACATCAAGCAGATGTTCACCTGCACATCTGCCAATGTGGTATACTGCATCCGCTGTACCCGGTGTGGCCTCCTCTACATCGGGGAAACCAAGCGGAGGCTCGGGGACCGCTTTGCAGAACACCTACGCTCGGTTCGCAATAAACAACTGCACCTCCCAGTTGCGAACCATTTCAACTCCCCCTCCCATTCCTCAGACGACATGTCCATCCTGGGCCTCCTGCAGTGCCACAACGATGCCACCTGAAGGTTGCAGGAACAGCAACTCATATTCCGCTTGGGAACCCTGCAGCCCAATGGTATCAATGTGGATTTCACAAGCTTCAAAATCTCCCCTCCCCCTACTGCATCCCAAAACCAGTCCAGCTCGTCCCTGCCTCCCTAACCTGTTCTTCCTCCGACCTACCCCTCCTCCCACCTCAAGCCGCACCCCCATCTCCTACCTACTAACCTCATCCCATCCCCTTGACCTGTCCGTCCTCCCTGGACTGACCTATCCCCTCCCTAACTCCCCACCTCCACTCACCTTTACTGGCTCCATCCCCGCCTCTTCGACCTGTTTGTTTCCTCTCCACCTATCTTCTCCTCTATCCATCTTCTATCCGCCTCCCACTCTCTCCCTATTTATTTCAGAACCCCCTTCCCCTCCCCTTTTTCTGATGAAGGGTCTAGGCCCGAAACGTCAGCCTTTCTGCTCCTATGATGCTGCTTGGCCTGCTGTGTTCATCCAGCCCTGCACCTTGTTGTCTATGGTATCTGCGTAATACTGCTTTATCCACCACTATGCACAGAAGCAACAGACAGATAATGTGAAGTTAACATTGTGAGCTACGAACTGTGATCATGTAAATGAGTTGGAATACATCAAATCTGCGTGCTGTCCAAATCAAAGGGAACCAACGTAAGCAAGACAATCATGATGATTGTGTCAAAAAACAGAGCACATGAATTTCTAGCCTTAAATCAGTGCCTGCATTTAGTTACATATGTCCCAAGTTGCTGAGAAGAATCTGGTATTTGATTTTTAAAATAGCCACCAATTAAGTAACAATATTAGAAACAATAATTCCAATTACCAGTTTTGAGAAAACGTGAATAAAGGTCATACTAGCAAATAGAGAAAAAACATGATCAAAAATATTGGGTATGCTTAGGCTTCGAGAGCCAGACAGCGTGAGTTTGGGGGCAGCAGTTTATACATTTCAATTCTAAAGCTCACCTGATGAAAAGGCTATCCCAAGACATGTATTGAAACCTGTAATAGCCAAGATATCATCAAAGCTGCCTGCAGCCATAAGTAGTGTTGGGATTCCCTTGTCAACACCATAGAGATCCTTCTGAAGCATCAACATGCATGGGACAACTACAGCAGGTGATACAGCTCCCATCACAAACCTGGTAACAGAAATTACAGAACACAGAGGAATAACAAGATATAAATACATAGACTGTGAAGATTAAATTTATTTTAAATTACAATAGCACAAGTGTACTTGGGAAATTGATTTAATTTCAGTAAGGCTGAAAACTTTTCACTGCTCTATCATAGACATACATGGTTATCTTAAGAGAATTTTAAGGCAATGAATAAGAGTACTGAATTTTCTTACATTCAACAATGATGTGCATGTACCTAGTGCCCCTAACACAAAGCAGTTCATAGGAGTATTATAAAACAAAATATAGCACCAGATCAGATAAAGGAGATTTCGTACAGTGTCAAATGACTCCTTCACTTCTATTTTTTAATTTATTTTTCAGATCTATCTATCCAGCTTTTTCAGATGCTATAGCAAAGATAGAAAGAGAAGCAAAAGAAGAGGGGTCTGCCATTTTTGGTTAAGGAAAACATTACTGGTGTAACTAGAGAATATATTTCTGAAAAATTGTCCAGTGAAAATATATGGGTTGAAATTAGAAATAAAAAAGGAATGACCACCTTGATGAGATTGTACTATAGACACTCCAATAGTCAGATAGAAATTGAGGAACAAACATATAGAGAAATCTTAATATATGTAAGAATAATAAGGTTGTAATAGTAGGTGATTTTAATTTTCCAAACATTGACTGGGACTGCCATAGTGTAAAAGATTTGGATGGTGAAGAATTTGTTAAATATGTTCAAGAAAATTTTCTTTATCAATATGTACACGTTCCTACTAGAGAAAGAACAAAACTTAGGGCATGTGACTGAAGTGATAGTAGGGGAACACTTTAGGTCTAGTGATCATAATTCTATTTGTTTTAAAATAATTATGGAAAAGGATAAGCCTTGCATAAAATTAAAATTTTTAATTGGAGTAAGGCAAATTTTAATAGGAATTGACTGTTCGCAGATAAAGGAACGTCTGGTAAGTGGGACGCTTTCAAAATTGTGATGATAGGAGTTCAGAGTCATTATGCTCCTGTTAGAGTGAATGGTAAGGCTGGTAGGATTAGAGAACAATGGATGAATAAAGATATTGAGGTTCTAGTCAAGAATAAAAAGCAATGATATATTAAATATAGACAACTGAGTTCAAATGAATCTCTTGAACTGTATAAAGAGTGTGGGGGCATTCTTAAGAGGCTCAGGAAGGCAAAGAGGGGATATGAGATAGCCTTGGCAAATAAGGTTAAGGATAATCCAAAGATTTTCTATAAGTATATTAAGAGCAAGATACTAACTAGAGAGAGAGTAAGGCCCCTTAAAGATTAAAGGGGTCATCTTTATGTTGCATCTCAGGAGATGGGAGATATATTAAATGAATGTTTCATGTCAGTTTTTACTGTAGAGAAAGAAATGGAGGCTAGAAAATTCAGGGAAATGAATAATGATGTTTTGAAAGTAATTCACATTATAGAAGAGGAAGTGCTGGAGAATTTAGAAAATATA
>NC_063332.1:176939670-176943733 GCF_021869965.1 Rhincodon typus
GTGATTGATGTTGTGCCTTTGTTTAAGAGGGATGTAAGGAGAAGCCTGGGAGCTATGAACATGTTAGTCTGACTTCAGTGGTGGGTAAGTTGTTGCAAGTGATTCTGAAAGATAGAATTTATATGCATTTGGCGAGGCATGGAATGATTAGGGATAGGCAACATGGTTTTGTGTGAGAGAAATCATGTCTCATAAACTTGATTGAGCTTTTGAACAAGTATCCAAGAAGATTGATGACTACAGAGTGGTTTACCTGGACTTTAGTAACGCCTTTGACAAAGTTCCACATGGTAGATTAATTAATAAATTTAGATCACACGGGATTCAGGGTGAGCTTGCCAATTTGTATACACTTAACGGCAGAAGACAGAGAGTGATGGTGGACGGTTTTTTTTTGACTGGAGGCCTATTACTAGTGGTGTTCCATAGAGATTGGTGATGGGTCCATTTTTGTTTGTCATTTATATAAATGATTTGAATGAGAATATAGAAGGCATGGGTATCAAGTTTGTAGATGGCACTGAAATTGGTGGCATAGTGGACGGTGAAGAAGGTTATATAAGCTTACAAGAAGATCTTGATCAATTAGGTCGATGGGCTGAAGAGTGGCAGATGGATCTTAATTTGGATAAATGTGAGGTATTCCATTTTGGTAAACGAACAAGGGCAGGACTTATACAATTAAATGTTTGGGCCTTGGGTAGTGTTGTAAAACAGAGACAACTAAGGGTTCAGGTACATAATTGTTTGAAGTCTGCATCACATAGATAGGGTGGTTAAGAAGGCCTTTACCACACTTGTCTTCATTACTCAGACCGTTGAGTGTAGGAATTGGCATGCCATGTTGGGGTTGTACAGGATGTTGGTGAGGCCTCTTTTGGAGTACTGTATCCATTTCTGGTCACCCTGTTATAGGAAGGATATTATTTAGCTGGAGAAGGTTCAGAAAAGATTTACCAGGATGTTGCCAAGAATGGAGGGTTTGAGTTATAAGGAAAGGCTAGGTAGGTTGGGACTTTTATCACTAAACCGTAGGAGGTTGAAGGGTGACCTTATAGATGTTTATAAAATAATGAGGGGTATAGATAAGATGAATGGCAGATCTTTTCCCTAGGGTGAGGGACTTCAAGACCAGGGAGCATCTTTATAAGATGAGAGGAGAAAGACTTAAAAGGGACTTGAGGAGCAACTTTTTCACACAGAGGGTGGTTTGTATGTGGAATAAACTACCTGAGGAAATGGTAGATGCAGGTACAGTTACAACATTTAAAAGGCATTTGAATAGTACGTAAATAGGAAAGGTCTAGAGGGATGTGGGTCAAATAAAATAATAGTAAAAGAAAGTAATAAAATACATTAAATATCATGTATTCAAAATTAAACCTTGATGAAGATCCTAAAAATCTACATATATTTCTGAGCAGTTACTGTTCTTTTAATAAAAGCACTTACCCCAAGATAAAACTCCATGACCAGGGCAGATGCAGTAGATAGTGTCCAAGAACTGCACAAACACAAGATTCACTAAGACAAGGGCCAAATGCTAGCCTAAGACACACAGCCTTCAGTTTCCGAAGAGCCTAAGAATCAAAATTTCTCGTGTTACCTCATTGGAGTAAAAATTAACACAAAACTATAAAAAAGACAACGATTTCCTGACAGGCTAAAAATCTATTTCACTCTGAAAATGTATTCGATGTTGGAGCATTGACAACCCCATGGCTAGAGAAGTCCAAAAGATTCACAACTCTGAAAATTCTCATCCCATTTCTAAATGATTGGTCCATTATCATGAGACTGTGCCTTGTGTTCCAGATGTCTCTGTCAAGCCTTTCAAGATCTTGCATTTTTCAATGGATCACCTCTCACAATTCTATACTTCAAAGAACATAGGACTGACTTAGTCAATCTCTTATCCTCGGACAACCTCCTCATTCCAGGGACTAAACTAGCAAACTTGC
This sequence comes from Rhincodon typus, assembly GCF_021869965.1. Lineage (NCBI taxonomy): Eukaryota > Metazoa > Chordata > Chondrichthyes > Orectolobiformes > Rhincodontidae > Rhincodon > Rhincodon typus. The sequence continues at coordinate 176,941,632 of NC_063332.1, forward strand.
ATTGTACAGTTTCCAATGCATGCCTATCCTTCCATAAATATGAGATCAAATTGCAGAGTATCCCAGATGTGGCTCCACCAAAACCACTCTAATTCCCTTGCGATAAAGGCTAACATGACATTTGTCTTCCTGATACCATACAGGTAGAGCAGACAAACTTTATGTTCTTTGTAAAAGGAGCTCCAAAACTCTTTGGACATCTACTTTTACAAGTTTTATGTCTTATAAAATATTTTCTGTTTTTCTATTAGAATAATCTCACACTCCCCAGCTTCATGAAAACGTAACTACTAGATGAAAATGTAGGTGGTCCACTTAAGAAGTTTGGTACAAAATTGGTGGATTTGTGGATAGTAAGCAAGGTTATCAAAAGATAGAGCAGGATACAGATCAGTTGGAAAGATGGGCAGAGAAATGGAAGATGGAGTTTACTCTGGATAAGTGTAAGGTGAAGCATTTTGGGAGGTCAACTGCAAAAGGAAAATATACAGTAAATGGCAGGAACCTTAGGAGCATTGATATTGAGAGGCCTTTTGTGGTTCAAATCCACAGCTTCCTGAAAGTGGCAACACAATGGATAAAGTGGTAAAGAAGGCATATGGCATGCTTGCCTTCAATTAATTGGGGGACTGAGTATAAATGTTAGCAGGTCATGTTGCAGCTGTGTAAAACTTTAGTTAGGCCACGTTTGTGGTGTTGTGTGCAGTTCTGGTCACGACACTATAGGATGGATGTGCAGGCTTTGGAGAGGGTGCAAAAGAGGTTTACCAAGATGTTGACTGGATTGGAGCATTTTACCAATAAGGAGAAGTTGAACAAACTTGAATTGATTTCATAGTGTTGGAGGCTGAGGGGCAACCTGATAGAAGTACATAAAGTTATACAAAAGTATACTTTTCCTTAACATTTGATCTCCCAAAATGCAGCATCTCATACTTACCCGGATTAAACTCCATCAGCCATTTCTCCGCCCATATTTGCAACTGATCTCTATCTTGCTGTATCCTTTGACAACCTTCTACACCATCCACAACTCCACCGATCTTTGTGTCGTCTGCAAACTTACTAAATCACCCACCTACATTTTCATCCATGTTTTTTATATATATCACAAACAGCAGAGGTCCCAGCATAGGTCCCTGTGGAACACTACCAGTCATGGACCTCCAGCCCGAAAAACACCCTTCCACCACTACCCTCGGATCCCATGCATCTTAATCTTCTGGATGAGAGTACCAAGAGGGACCTTGTTGAAAGCCATACTAAAATCTATGTAAATAACATCCATTGCTCTACAACTAGTACAAGCAGCTACATTAGCAATGTTTAAACAGCATTTAGACAGACTCATGAACAGGCAGGGAACACAAGGATACAGACATGTGTAAACAGACGGATTAGTTCAGAATGGCTTCATGGTGGGCTGAAGGTCCTGTTCCTGCGCTGCACTGTTCTATGTTCTATATTTATATTCCATCTGCCACACTGTTGCCCATTCACTTAACTGTTCATTCATGTGCAGACTCTTTTTGCATTCCACACAGCTTAGATGCTCACCTAGCTTTGAATCATCAGTAAACTTAAATTACCTTTTGTTCCTTCATTAATTAAAAACAATTTAACCTATTTTTCTAATCAACCTGTTCAGAGATGTTATTACACACCACTGGAGCAGATGGGACTTGAACCCAGGCCTCCTGATTCAGGAGTAGGACACTACCATTGCACCACAACAGGACCCTTAGTCCCTTCATTAAAGTTACTAATATAGATTGGAAACAGCTGTGGTCCCAGTACTGATCCTTTTGGCTCTCCATTCGTCACAACCTTCCAAATTGAAAACATTTTGTTTATTTCTACTCTTTGCTATCTGCCCATTAATAAATTTTTAAATCATGCTAGTATGGTAATTATTTATAAATCTATTAAATTCAACACCAGATTAACATCATTTTCTGGCATTTTATCAATTGCCTCTTGAAAATCCAAACATATTACATTCACTTCAGAGATAGTAGGAACTGCCGATGCTGGAGAATCTGAGATAACAAGGTGTGGAGCTGGATGAACACAGCAGGCCAAGCAGCATCAGAGGAGCAGGA
>NC_063332.1:176944133-176971570 GCF_021869965.1 Rhincodon typus
AAGAAGGGTCCAGACCCGAAACATCAGCTTTCCTGTTCCTCTGATGCTGCTTGGACTGCTGTGTTCATCTAGCTCTACACCTTGTTATCTCTATACTACACTCACTTCTTTTTTTCCCCCCTTTATCTGCCCTACTATAAAAAATCTCAAATATGCCAAACAGAATTCTGTTTTGTAAAAACATGTTGATTTAGAAAATCAGAAGGCTTCCTGATTAAGAGATCCTAGAAATTTGATGCTAACTGACATCACATCAATTGGCTTGCAGCTGTTTTCTGACTTCCTCCTTTTTTGAATAGCACAGTCACATTTACTAAGTTTCAACCTGTTGGAATGTTGGTAAGTTACAACTAGTGCATCTACTATCTCTGCAGCTACGTTTTTAGAACCTTTGAATATAAGCCATTCAGATCCTGGGGATTCATTGGATTTTCATCCTAAAAGTTCTTCCCAAAGATTTTTCCTTTTGACGATATTAATTACCAAAATTCTTCACTTTTTTAGTCCCTTGGTTTTTGTTACCTTCTATTTTTGGTAATGTAACATGCCTTCTACCATTAAGGCAAAAACTATTATTTCAATATTTTATTCAGAGGTCCAACATGGATAGGGAATGCTAGCACTAAAGGATAGAAGACATGGTTTATAACTTTGTGTCCTTTGGACATAAAAATACAACAGGAAAAGTGATCCAAACGTGGCTAACAGGACAGGTTAAAAATTGCATTAGATGCAAGAAAGAGGCCTATAAATTTGCCAAAGAGTAGTACATTTGAGGATTGGGAGCATTTCAGAATTCAGTAAAGGAGGATCAAGGAACTAAAGAAGAAATGGAAAACACAATATGAAAGGAAACATAGCAAGAAACAAACATAAAAACACGCTATAAAAGTTTATGTAAATACATAAAAAGGAAGGAGGGTTTAGAGGATTCTTGTGGTGCAGTGGTAATGCCCCCATCTCTGGACCAGGAGGTCCAGGTTCAAGTCCTATCTTCTCCAGAGGTGTGTAATAATATCTTTGAACAGGCTGATTAGACAATATCTACAAAAAAGTAAGTAGCAAAGACAAATATGGGCAAATCATATGCAGAGACAGGGTAATTTATAAATATGAAATATAGAAACAGCAGGGAAGCTAAAATACATTGTGTCTGTCTTTACTGTGGAAAATAAATAACAAAAACTTCAGAAGTACTACAGAAGCAAGGGATTAACAAAAATTAGGAACTGAAATGGATTAGTATTAAATATTCTGGAACAAATGTTCTCCTTTTGTGCCGTAAACATCTTTGAATCTGTGGGTAGTACTAGGAAAGTTAATGGGACTGCAAGTTAGTAAATCATCTGCATCTAATGGCCTTCATCTCAGAGTGTTGAAAGAGGTGTCTGTGGGCATAATGGATGCATTGGTAAGTCTACAGATCCTGGAATGTTTCTGCAGATTAGAAAGTTGCAAATGTAATACCACTTTTCAAGAAAGGAGGGAGGAAGCAAACTAGGAACTACAGACATGTTAGCTCGATATTAATTGTAAAGAAAATGCAAGAATCTATTACAAAGGATGTGACAACTGGACAGTCAGAAAATAGAACAGACAGAATCAACGTGTTTTTGATTGAAAGGGAAATTATGTTTGACAAATCTATTGGACTTTTCTGACAATGCAATGAATAGAATAGATGAGTGGGTGGCCTATTTAGATTTTCAGAACTCTTTTGATAAGATCTCACACAGCTTAGTAAAATAATTAAAATACATGGGTTACAGGATTTTATGCTAGTTTGGGTTGAGAATTGGCTAATGGACAGAAAACAGAGTAGAAATAAATGCTCTTTTCTCAGGTTGGCTGGCTGTCCCCCAGTGGGGTGCCACAAGAATCACTGCTTGGACCCAGCAATTCACAACCTACAGCAATGATTTGGATATGGAGATCTAATGTAATATCATCATGGTAGCCAATGACAAAATTAGTTGGTAATGTTTTTTTAGACAGACTACTTGAGTGGGCAAAGACACGGCGAATGGAACATAATGTGGAAAGATGTGATGTTATACACTTTGATAGGAAAACAGAAATGCAGAGTGTTTCTAAAATGGTGAGAGATTAGAAATTGTTGAGTGTCCAAAGGGACCTGGATAGCCTTTGTTCATGAATCACTGAAAACTAACATGCTGATGCAGGAAGCAATTAGGAAGGCAAATGTTATGCTGGTTGTTACTGCAAGAGGATTTGCATACAGAGTAAAGATGTTTTACTACAATTATATAGAACCTTGGTGAGACTGCACCTGGAGTAACATGTACAGTTTTGATGTCCTACCCAAGGAAGGATATATGTGGGATTGCAGGGATACAAGGACTGCAATGGTATTTAACCACATTGGTTTTCAGAATGGCAGAACTGTCCGACAAAGACATCAAGGAGATTGAGCCTGTACTCTAAAATTTCAGAAGCATGAAAAGTGATCTCATTGCAATATACCAAGTTTTCATAAGGTTAGTCAGCGTAGAGATGCAAGAGGATGAGGGATGGTCTAGAATCAGAATAAAAGGTAGGCCATTGAGGATCAAAATGAGGAGAAATTTCTTTTACTCATAGGATGGTACGTTTTGGAATTCTTTACCCCATGGGCTAACAAAGATTCAGTTGTTGAATCATCAAGACAGAGATTGATAGTTTCCAGATATCACAGACATCAAGGGATATGGAAACAGTGGAGAAAATGGATTTGAGATGGATCAGCAAGACTTTTTTGAATGGCAAAGCAGGTGTTGAAATGGTCTATTCTTGCTCTTACTTCATGAGAGGTATTGATAAGGTGAATAGCAAAGGTCTTTTCCCTAGGATAGGGGAGTTCAGAACTAGAGGGCTTATTTTCAAGGTGACAGGAGAAAGATTTAAAAGAGACCTGAGGGGCAATTTTTTTCACACAGCAGGTGGTTCATTATGTGGAATGAACTTACTGAGGAAATGGTAGATGCAGGTACAGTTATAACATTTAAAAGACATTTGAATAGGTTCATGAATAGGAAAGGTTTAGAGGGCGATGGGCCAAATGCAGGTAAACGGAATTAGTTTTGTTTGAGAAGCTTGGACAGCATGGATGAATTGGATCAAAGGGCTGTTTCCATGTTGCTTGACTGTACGACTCTATAATACTTAAGAAACTTGACATCATCCAGGACAAAGAAACCTGTTTGATTGGTACCACATCCACAAGCATCCACTCCCTCCACCACTGATGTTCAGAAGCAGTAGTGTACAATATCTACGCGATGCACTGCAGAAATTCAAATATCCTTACATAGTACCTTCCAAACCCATGACCACTACTATCTAGAAGGACAAGGGCAGCAGATACATGGGAGCACCATGACCTGCAAGTTCCCACTCACCATCCTGACTTGGAAACATATCACTCTTCTTTCATTGTCGTGGGGTCAAAATCCTGGAACTCCCTCCCTAAGGGCATTGTGAGTCTATCTACAGCACATGGACTTAAAAACCATCATTTTTCAGAAAAACTTTAGTTCTGGAATTAGTCCAGTAACATTATCACTACTGTGTCAGATACATTGATTTTGGAGCACAGTCAGTATAACATTACTGTTCAAGAAAGGATCATAGGATCATATGAACAACTACATGGCAGCTGATTTAAATGGAACACTTGGATAATTAAGATCAGCATGTATTTATTGAAGGAGTTATGTCTAACAAATCTAATGGAAATTTTTGAAGAAATAATTGAATTGATCAATAAAACGCATCAGATAATTTGTATATGGCATATAATAAGGTGATTTACAAGAGTCTATTACTAAACACCAGGGTCAATTCAGATATGAGACACAATTAATGTCTGTTGCTTGGACTGCCAAAGGGCTAGAAATGGTTCACTCCATGCATCAATGCTGGGTACCCAATCTACTGAGATGATTTGGACAAGGGAATTAGGAGTATATCAAGATCTGCCAGCATCATGAAAATAGAAAAAGGTTAAATTTGTCCAAAGGGCTGCCCTTCACATGTGAGCCCAAGGCGTAATTAGACTATGTAATGATTAAACACCGCACCTAAATCAGCTCATTTATTTAAATCCTAGTCTTGTATTTACCTCTTCCCTGAAAAGAAGTGCCAAGGTTACTCTGTATAAGATCGTCTAATTTAGTACAGATCAAGGATCAAACCTACAGCCTATATATTGACTACCACATAATTTAGTCCGTGAAACAATAAAAGCTAAATGAACTATGATGAACTTGAATGTCAATGTAATTTTAAACAAACAAATGGAGGCGCACAGCGTAGTTTGTACCTTTGCGTCCAGCCCAAGTCCTGCTCGGGTCAGAATAATTGCAAGTGCTATACTTCTCAAGGATGAGGACCACTTGTAGTCAATGTAAATAGCATCACTGACAACAGGAATATTTCGGAGAATGAAACCAGCAAGAAGCATTCCTAATACGCAAATACAAAGAAAATATATTACAGATTAAACTGCTACTGAATAAATTAAGTACAAATGCACCATTAAAGGATAAACATTTCACTCTAGTTCAATGTTTAGAAAAAAAAGGCCATCAAAAGTGTGTATAAATTGACCAGCTAAATGAAATATAAAACTGAAACCCCTTAGTTTCAAATAAGTACTTTTTCCCAATGTTCTAAGCACCACCACGACTCAGACGAATGCTTTGAAACTACATAAAAGAATTGAAATTATGTAATAATAATAACACATTAAATATTTTAACAATTTTATGATAATATTTCCATCAATAGCTGGACAGCATTTTTTTTGTTCTGATTAAAGATGGAGAAAAATATTCCAATATGGATTAAATAAACACAAACAAAAGTACATATACAAAAAGTACACAACAAAAGTTAATATAGAGTCAACTTGTACAAGTTAGTGTCATGGAAATTGCTCTGCAATGTCAAGATAAAATGTCTTGAATTTATAGAGCACATTTAGCTATTTTAAGACATCCTAAAGCACTTTACAGTTAATTATTACTGCTGTAACATAGAAAGTGGAGCAGTCAAGAATACTGAAGAGAATGCCCCACTCTTCTTTGAAACAGTTAAATGAAATCTTTTATATTCACCTTAATTAAAAAGTAGTTTAATATTACATTTGAAAGATGGCACTTTAACGTTACAACAGTCCCTCAAGTAAGGACTTACTTATCTGCTTGACGGATGTCAAAAATTTTTATCAATATTTGAATGACAGCTGGAAGTTCCTTGTGTGGGCCAACATTTCTTCCCCATACAATACCTTTTAATTTATTCATTTCCTGTTAATGGGTCAACACTGAAAATTAGCTGTGGGGCTGGAGGAACACAGCAGGTCAGGCAGCATGAGAGGAGCAGGAAAGTTGACGTTTCGGTTTGGAACCCATTTCTGAAGGAGTGTCCTGACCCAAAACGTCAATTTCCCTGGTCCTCTGATGCTGCCTGACCTGCTGTGTTCCTCCAGCCCACACTGTATTGTCTCTGACTCCAGCATCTGCAGTTCTTGCTATCTCCGATTAAAAATTAGCTTCTGTTTTTGCCAACTATGAAGTTATTACACTTTCAATTTGATCCATTGGTTTAAATCACTTCAGAAAATGATAAACACTAGTTAAAAACAAATCTTTTACTTACTATACTTCAATATAGTCACACAACATTAATATTTTCATCATTATGTCTTCCATTTTCTTACCTAGAAGACCAGGTAATGGAGGTAAATTAGGAAATTTGATCATTCCAACAATCTTCCCTCCCAGAACTGCACACACAAACAGAATCAGATTTCCAAACAAATTACCACCGGGAAGGCACTCTGGACCTGTAATTGACCAGACGACTGCCCACAGAAGGATCACCATGATTACTGGAAAACAAGGTGAAAACTGATTAATACAAGGATCTGAAGTTAGTCTTTGCATCCATCAAGAAACACTAAACAGGAGGTTTTTTTTTCCTTTTATCCAATTCCTAGACCAGTTAGCTTAACATCTGTCATTGAGAAAATGTTAGAATCTATTATAAAGGCTGTAAATAGCAAAGCATTCAGAAATACATGTGATCAAGCAGTGTCAGCATGGCTTCATGAAGGGGAAATCATGCCTGATAAATTTCTTAGAATCCTTTGAGGAGATAACAAGCAGGATAGATAAAGAGGAAGCAGTGGATGTAATATATTTGGATTTTTAGAAGATGTTTGATAAGGTACCACATGTTAGAAACACGGAAAATAGGAACAGAAGTAGCCAGGTCATTCAGTCTTTTGAGCCTGCTCCACCATTCAATATGATCATGGTTGATCATCCAAATCAGTACCCTGTTCCAGCTTTTACCCATACCGTTTTATTCCTTTAGCCCTAATAACTATATCTAATCCTTCTTGAAAGCATTTACAGAAAGCTTTCTGTAGCTGATAATTCTACACTCACCACTCTGAGTGAAAACATTTCTTCTCATCATAGTCCTAAACGGCCTACCCTAAATCCTTAGAGTGTGATGCCTAGTTCTGCACTCCCTGGTAATTGGGAACATCCTTCCTGTGTTTACCTTGTCCAGTCCTGCTCGAATTTTAAGTTTCTATGAGATTCACCATGCCTCCCAACCCCGTTTCTTCTAAACTCCAACGAATATACTCCGAACTGATCCACTCTCTCTTCTCACATCAGTCCTGCCATTCCAGGAATCAGCCTGGTTCTTAAGACTTAATAAGACAACAGCCCATTGTGTTGAAGGTAGTATGTTAGCATGGGTGGAGGATCGGCTAGATAAAAAGTTGGAATAAGGGGGAAATTTTCCAAATGGCAATCTGTAACAAGTGGAGTACTTTAGGGATCAGTGCTGGAACCACAATAATTTGCAATATATATTAGTAACCTGGATGAGGAAAATGAATGTACTGTTTACGGATGATACAAACCAGTTGGGAAGGCAAGTGATGAGGATGACACAGAGTCTGCAGGGGGATATAGACAGATTAAGTGAGTAGACAAAAATTGTGGTAGATTAAATATAATGTGGGAAAATGTGAGGTTATGCACTTTGGCAGGAAGAATAAAAGAGAGGAATATTATATGCCATAATAATATGAAGAGACAAATCTTAAAAACAATCTCAGCCAGTGTGGGGTGCAAACCTGCGCCGTTAACATTAACCTGCTAATATGCTGTCACCAACTGAGCCATCTGGAAATTGTACATTGTCCCTAGAACAGTTTTGGTCCCCTTATTTAAGGAAAGATATACTGGCATTTGAGGTGGCCAGAAAAGATTCACTAGATTGGCTCCAGGTATGGAGAGATTTTCTTATGAGGAGAAGTTGAGTAGATTGGGCCTCACTTAAGTTTAGAAGAATGCGAAGAGGCCTTGTTGAAAACTAAGATTTTAAGGGGGCTTGACGGGATAACTGTGAGAGAATGCTTCCACATTTTTAAGTCTAGAACCATTGGGCAAAATCTGAGAAAGTGGTTACTGATTTAAGAGAAGAGATGAAGTGGAATTTCTTCTCTTAGAGGGTAGTAAATCTGTGGAATTCTTTACTATAATGAACTATCAAAGGTGGGCCATTAGGTATATTCAAGGCTGAGACAGATATTTAATCAGTAAGGAAATCAAGGGTTATGGGGAAAAAACAGGAAAATCGACTGAGGATGACCATGATCTCATTGAATGGCACTACTGACTCTACGGGCTGAAAGGCCTACTTCTGCTGATAAGTTTTTGGGTATGCTTCTAGGAGAGCTCTTGGATGGGTCTACCCTGCAAATTCACTCAGTACACTCTCAGAAGGCTTTAGTGGGGCTGTTGGCAGCTCATGAATCCTTTGAGAACTTGCTAAATGCTCTTATCCTTAGAGATTGATTAATTTTGCTTCTTCAAGAAATCAAACAAGCTCATACATGGGAATTGTGTTAGACTCTGTCTAGATTTTCTACCCTGCTGAGCTTCTAGCACACAATTCTAAGTGTAATTTGGTCAGCACTAAACAACTTACGGTTTGCTGATCTAAAAAGCAATGAAAAATGTTGAAGAAAAGTGTAGTGGCTATACCAGAATGAGAACAAGATCAAAAGAATTATGTAGCATAGCAAAGGTCGTGAGGCCTTTCGTTGGCATATAAATATGTAATCTCACAGATTAATATGAACCTGCTTCTATTATTAAGATAATTCATTTTCAAATACATGCTGTGATCTAACCCTTTGTTAGGACACTAGCAATGATTCCCTGAGGTGGGCATGCAAAAATTCGCCACAGTTTGCCATGATGCTGAGATTTAGGCTCCTCGCTTTGGCTGCTTTTATTCAAAAGGGTCGTTTCATCTACTTCCATTGGTGCATCTGAATGGTCTGTAGAACTCATTTTCTCAATAACATCCTGGAACAGGAAAACAAAATACAACATATTTATTAGACATTTCTTTTGGTAAGGAAAACCTTGAGAGATTATTTATTATAATTACTGGGATTGCAGTTTCCATATTCCAAATAACATAATCAAAAATTAGAGACATTATAACACTTTTCCCTTTCTCCACCATTAAGAACCCCTTTGTCTTTTGCATTGGGCCTCTGCCTCTATCAAAGGCATATATTAAAAAATTTCCAACGTCTTTTAGTTCAGAAGAAGAGTCCATCAAATTTGAAAGATTAACTCTGTTTCTCTCCCCACAGATGCTGTTGGACCTGCTGATTTCGCAGCCTTGTTTGTGTTTGTTTCAGTGTTGCAGTATCTGCAGTATTTTGCTTTCACACAAGTATAAAATTGCCATGAAACATGTTTTTATTCATGCAAAAACTGATTAATGTGCAGAAATTACTTTCTTCAGGATTAGTTCTAAATCAATGAACACTTAACATGGAGTAAGGTGGTTACCTGGCTTGAAGTAGGATTGAAGGTCAGAGATAAAATTCAGGTATTGACAATTGATTTATGGACTGCTAAGAACCATGGAACATAGCTGTTTACCTGGATGGAGCTCAGAATTTTATTTTCTTGGAATTTTACCTTATTTCATTACCATCCAATGGAAGTTAAAAGAAACTGCAATGCAATTCAAATGACAAAAGCATTGTGGTCCTGTAGAGGGCTGGGAGCACCAAATGGCCTTTTCCCATTGTAAGAATTATGTTAAAAACCGAAAGAACTGTGGATACTGTAAATCAGGAACAAGGTTCTGATAAAGGGTTACTGGACCCGAAACGTTAACTCTGATTTTTTTTTCTTAGATGCTGCCAGACCTGCTGAGCTTTTCCAGCAACTTCTGTTTTTGTGCAAGAATTATGTTGTCCATCATTCCATAAGCTGTTCCCTCAGATCCCCCTTCAGTTTATACATTTTACATTTAACAGCATGTACTTAACAATATTTCTGTAAATATAAACTACTTAAAAGTGGATTTGTTGATCCCAACGCAATCAGACATACTATGAAGATTTGATCTTATATATGTACAATGGCCAGTCCAATCAGCAAATCAAATCTGAAAAGGTTCTAGACATAAAGCTTCAGCCCTCACATTGAATTTAATGTAAGAAAGCTGTACATGTAGGCCAGGCTGGGTTGCAAGACAGCATTAGCACATGAAAAGCTGGTCTGCATAAAACAATAAATCATGCACATTTGTTAGTGTATTTGAAATTGGCAGGTATGTTTATGCAGAAAAATCAGATGTGATTGAAGTTCATCATATTCAATTTTGAATTGGTCACATCTTGCGGGTCAAATAGAATGACATTAGATATGTTGAGCTAATCAAATCTGCAGAAATAAGCAACCTATAAACAGCTTATCTTTAGCACTCAGTTCATGTATACAAGGAAACGTGTCGGTGGTTTAATTTTTTTGTGTCTTTTAAAAATGATCTACAACTAAAAAGGATGAAAAAGTAATAAGAAGGAACAGCGATCTTGTACTTAGAAAGGTGCCCTGGAGATCACTCAAAATATACACAAATACTGACCTCTGACAGTGGTGGACTAGGGACAACAATAAATTATATTCTGATAATTGTGAACAGTGTATACTGGTAATAATATTAACGTACTTAGCAAAATCAGGTTTCTAGTACAAATAGGGATTTTTTTTTGACACAAGCAGGTTCCTGTATTTTGTGGTAAAATAACTAAGAATGCACAGCACTACAACATTCAATTGCCTTAAATGCATTACGAGGAATAATACATTTTCAGGGTCTATCCCTTATGTGTTGATGCTATGCAGATATAAAATTCTTTAGAATATTATATTGTTTCTGTCAGGAACAGAACTAATCACCTTTTCTGAAAAATAAATTGCAGTTTTAGATGCCTTTGTGAAGTTAATTTAGTACTGTGAAGCTTATTGAATCAGTAGCTGAAAAGTTTCATATACAGTTGTACAGAAACTGCACTTAATGTGGTTATTGACAACTGTTTCATTCATAAATCCAATAATCATCAGCATAAGAGAAAGCCTGCTTTGCTATGCTGCAAAAAGCGACCCTTCATATTGTATGAGAGCAAAGTGTTGATTGGTTGGCAAGTGGGCTCTGATTATTAAAGGTATTGTCATGGAGAACACAGTTGATGATGATTGATAGTTAACTGTCAGGCTTTGTTCAGATTTCAAACCAGGTGAGTTGACTGATATTTCTCAGGACAGCGTCCAACATTATGTATGATTCTGCAATTGGACATCATTTGCTGGACAGTGAGCAGAAAATTACGTTGACAATCAATTTAAGGTATCAGTTGGACTCACTATGTGGCACACTTGCATGTACTGCAAGCTACATATATTAATACATAGGACCCTGTTCTTTGCAAACAGAAAGAATGTGCACACGCACTGTGCTCATTCTAACTCAACAAATTAGGTGACAGCCATTTACTGGTTCATTTCTCAGGGCAATTCCCCAAACAGAGTCAACATCTGCTTTTAAAATTTAAACATGCAATCAAACAAGGAGCAGGAGGCCACTTGGCGCTTCAAGTCTGCCCCATTATTCGACAAGTTCATGTTTGATCAGAGACTAACCTTGACTCCAATTCGTATCTACCTCAGATAATTTTTCATCTCTGTTTATCAAAAATCTAACTACTCTGCCTTAAATAAACTGTTCCTTCCAAATCAACTATTGCACCTTAGGATCACTATTTTTAGAGGCAGAACTAAGTTAATTGCTGGTCACCAAGCATATTTCTAAAAGAATTTTAAGACAATTAAAATTATATGAAATATATCCAATAACATAAAAGGACATGAACAGACTTCAAAATTACTGAACAATTTTTCCCTCCAGCCAAATATTTTTACATATACACAGCCGCTTGAACATACCCGAGATTCTGGCATTATTTTCAGAGTTGCCGGATTTCTCTCTTCATTTGTAGCATTATTTAGGTGTTCAATATTTTTGTTTGCCATGTTGAATAAACTGGAAGAGAAAGAAAAGGATGTAAAACAGGTACCAAATTACCACAGCAGCAGCATTCCAGGACTACTATCAGAAGTCAGTCCGAATAGAAATTTCTGCCATTGACTTGAGAGCTATCCTCTATTTGTGGACGTGTACATATATCCTGAATTTACATAGGCTCTTCTTAAGCCTTAAGCCAACACCTTTCATTTTTGTTATGGGGGGAAAAAACATGGAAAAGTGCAATTTTTGCAGTGATGAATTTAGAGCTGTTTGAAGGGATATGAGAGTCCTGATAGGGATAGTCAGTAAGCATGTCCATCCCAAGCAATTGTGATTTATTTGACATTATGTAGAAGATTTTCTCACTTCTGTAAGTATGCTATGCAGTTACAAGTCACAATTAAGCCATGCTTTTAGAGTATATTACAACATCCAAGCAGATGAGCAGGCATACTAGCTGTAAGGGGTAAAACGAGAACACAAGTCGTAGGAGCAAGAGTATATCATATAGCCTGTTGAACCAGCTGTCATTCAATTCGATCACAGCACTTTTCTTCCTACTCTCCATATACCTTGCTTCTCCAAGACTAAAAATATGCTAATCCTACCCAATAGTGGAGCATTCACAACCTTCTGAGATAGAAAATTTCTAACATTTGCAACCCTTTAAGTGAAGAAATAGACTGCATGCCAGTCCTAAAGAATTCATCCTTTACACTGAGACCTGGCCCTGGTGTTTTTGACTCCCAAGTCGGCATATAAAGTCTCCGTATCTACCCAGTCAAGCCCCTTCAGAATCTTGTATGTTACAATGAGATCACCTCTCACTTTTCTAAACTCCAGACAGTATAGGCTCAAATGACTCAGTTCCTCATCCATTTGGCCAATTTACTGATCTTTTGATGTAACATGGAAACCAAAATTGCACACAGCATTTCAGGTTTGGCTAATAATAGTCAGCAGGCTTACTTACAAAATAATATTAAAATAGATAAGCACAACAGATTTTTTTTAAAAAGAACATAATAATATCGTGTACATTTGTTGTCCTTTAAATGCAAGGCTTTGTACTACACTTCAGATTAAGAAATAGTTGATTCCTATGGCAAAGGACATTAAATAAACTTTTAAATGTTTTCAAATTATCGATTGCCATATCCCATGCACGTTCCACATAACCTAATCACGATCTGATTCACAGACACCTGTACCCCATCCAACTGCCCACAACTTCTCTCACACACACACACACACACACACACACACACACACACACATACACACTGAACCCCACAACTCTCTACCCATTCATATACACTCAACGCCAGACTCCCTTTGCTCACATGCAAAACAGAAGGGTCTAGGCCTGAAACGTCCCTTCCTGCTCCTACGATGCTGCTTGGCCTGCTGTGTTCATCCAGCTCTACACCTTGTTATCTATCCAATTCTCCACTTCATACATCGTGTTCCACTCAACTGCACACCCTTTCACATTAACACTGTATCCCATCATCACCCTACCCTTCTAGAGAAACCTTTTCTGACCTCATAGCTCACACTGGCAACTATTTTACCTTGGCAACCCTACTCAGCAATTGCTCTCAATTAATCTTGACCTTGTCAGCGCACCACTCCCAGTTACTCTTCTTCCTTCCGGACTGTTCTGAGGGAGGGTCACCGGACCCGAAACATTAACTCTGTTTCCTCCTTCACAGATGCTGCCAGACCTGCTCAGCTTTTCCAGCAACTTCGTTTTTGTTCTTGACTCTTCTTCCCTTTTCTTTATTACTTCCACTTTTCATTATCCTGACCCTGATTACTATTGACTTTTCTCTTTTTTTGTCCATCCATTTTCCTCTATGCCATTCACTCTCAATCTCCTCAGGTTTACCTCCACAGAAATGCCTGTCTGTTCCCTAACTAATGAACTACCTATAACTATCGCTCCTCCTTCCTCCCTTCTGAACTTCCGAGTGACTTGTAGAGCCATAAACATGGCTCTGACTGCACTCTCTGCAGGAACCTTTGCTCTCATCAGTTTCCAAAATGGAAAACTGATTTGTGAGTTGAACATCAGGAGACTCGCGCACTACTTGCCTGTTGCTCTTGGACTGCCCAGCAGTCACCCATTGCTTTCGTTCCCTTCAGACTGTGAAGCTACTTGGGCATTCAACCTCTCATAGAAATTAACAAAAAAAAATTGTGATATTTAAAAGTATTGTAAAGCATTGCTTTTTAATTCATGAAAATATCCACAATTCTGTTATTTAAGGTCTCTTTGGACACTTCATCTTAAGAACACATTGGTATTGCAATCTGAGTTTTACTAACTCTACCAGGCTTTTCACAAATCACAAATACAATATCTCGGCAATGCTGCATTTGTGCAGGATAACATGTAATGTAAACACTTCAGGATTGCTGCAAAATGCAAATAACTTGCAAAACTACTGGAAAATAGTGAAGTGTTTCAGGTGGGCAGTTAATAAACCAAAGCCTCCTCAGGTAAACTCAGACATAAGGGCGTATACAAATGAAACAGACCTCACCAGCCTGTGGAAACTGTGTTTAGGGTGAAAGGATATATTGAGGCCCAGGATCGGGGACCAGCACTTTAGCTTCAATACAGCAGCAAGAGAGAAAACAGCAAGAGGACATGTTAAGGCCCAGGATCAGAAGCCCAACAGGAAAAAAGTCATGGTGATTGATTGATTCCTGATTCATAAAATGAGGCTTTGAAAGAAGGAATTAACTGAGAAACAATAGGAATAAATTAAAATCAGGGTCAATGTGAAAAATAACATAAGTAAGCAAAATAGGATAAGGGAAGTACAGTAAAGTTAGAGTAAGGGAAGTAAGTTTAAGACTAAGCAAAACAAAACTAAGTAAGTTTAAGAGATGGCAGCACAGGTCAAGTGAAACGTGTGGCCTGTGATAAGTGGGAAATCTGTGATCCTACTGGGGTGCCAGATGACCAAAGATGCAGGAAGTGTTTATACTGGAGAAACCTGAGCACTGAATTTCAGAGTTTGAACAATAACTGGATGCACTGTGTTGTATCTGCAAGGATGGGAGTTACATGGAGACCATGTTTAAAGAGGTAGTCACACCAAAGCTTTCCAGTCCTGAGGGAAGGAAAGAAATGGGTGACTGCTGGGCAGTCCAAGAGCAACAGGCAAGTAGTGCACAAGTCTCCTGATGTTCAATTCACAATTCAGTTTTCCATTTTGGAAACTGATGAGAGCAAAGGTTCCTGAAGAGGGTGCAATCAGAGCCATGTTTGCGGCTCTACAAGTCACTCGGCTGTTCATTTCTTTCCTTCCCTCAGGACTGGAAAGCTTTGGTGTGACTACCTCTTTAAACATGGTCTCCATGTAACCCTCATCCTTGCAGATACAACACAGTGCATCCAGTTATTGTTCAAACTCTGAAATTCAGTGCTCAGGAACGAGGAAGGAGGAGCGATAGTTATAGGTGATTCATTAGTTAGGGAACAGATAGGCATTTCTCCGGCCATCAATACAACTCCAGGATGGTAAAATGTCTCTTTGGTGCCCAGGTTCGGGGGATGGGGGTGAACAGCCAGAGGTCAGTACCAATGACCTATGTAGAAAGGGTATATGGTCCCGCAATCAGGATATAGCAAGCTACATAGAAAGTCAGCAAACAGGGCCTCAAATGTACTAATCTCGAGATTATTCCCAGTGCGACATGCAAGTGAGTACAGAAATAGTAGGATAAGGCAAATGAAATCAAGACTGGTACAGAAAGATAGTGCAGGCAGGAGATTCCTGGGACACCAGAACTGGCTCTAAGGACTTTGGCACCTGTACATGCCAGATTGGTTGCACCTGAACAGAGTTGGGACTGAGTTCCTTGCAGGATGTTTTGCTACTGCTATTGGAAAGGCTTTAAAGTAACTTGATAGGGGTATCAGAACTAAGACAGAATAGTAGAGAAAGCGACCAGGGTTCACATAGTAGTTGGGAATTGTAACTGCCACTAGCATAGACAATATCAAGTCAGTAGATGACGTCGAGTAAGGAAGAAAAGAAATGAACTCTAAATTAGGGTTACTGTGCATTTATGTGAATACAGATTGCCACGTGCAGTTTTGACGTTGTGACAATAACAGAGACCTAGTTCAAGGAAAAGCAAGACTGGGTCTTAAATATTCCTAGGTACAATGTATTCAGAAAAGATTAAAAAGGAAGGAAAGGAAGAGTAGCAGAATTGGTTAAGGAGTCAATTGCAGTGCTAGAGAAAGAGGATGTCTCAGACGGTCCAAGCACAGAATCAATTTGGATAGAACTAAGGAACAAAAGGGTATATTTATACTGCTAGGTGTAGTCTATAGACCATCAACGAGTGGAAAGGATGTAGAAGAACAATTTAGCAGGGAGATTACAGAGAAATGCCAATATTACAGAGCAGATAAAATGGGAGACTTCAATTATCCAAAAATAGACTAGGGTACTTGTAGTGTACAGAGCAGTGAGGGACAGATGTTCCTGGACTGCATGCCGGACAGATTCCACATGTTTCCAGTCCAATAAGAAAACATTCACTTGTGGACTTCATTCTTGGAAATGAACCAAATAAGTGGACATAGGTTTAAGGTAAAAGGGGGTAAGCTTAAAGGAGATGCGAGAGGCAAGATTTTTTTTTTACATAGAGGCTAATAAGTACCTATAAAGCACTGCCAGAGGTGGTGGTGGCGGCAGATACAATAGCAACGTTTAAGAGGCATTTTGACAGATATAAGAATGGGAAGGGAATAGCAGGATACGAACAACACAGAGGCAAAAGGTTGTTAATTTGGAAAGGCATCATGTAGTTGAGCTGAAGGGCCTGTTCCTGTGCTGCACTGTTCTTTGATTTGATACAGATCAAGTATCAGTTGGGGAACATTTAGCAGACAGTGACCATTGTATTGTAAAGCTCAGGATGATGATGGAGAATTAAATCTTGAGAGAGAAATATCAATGAACACCCTTCAACAGGGCAAGAACACAGCTGGGTAGGATTGACTGGAATGAGAAGTTCACAGGTAAAACAGTAATGAACAATGGGTTACCTTAAAAAAGGAGGTGGTTCCATTTCAGTCAAGGTATATCCCTCAACTAGAAAAGGCAGAACAAAAATTCAGAAATCCCTGAATGACAAAGGATATAAGAATTAAGATTTTTAAAAAAATACTCTTGGGACTTGGACATCATTGACTGGCTGGCCAAGATTTATTGCCTGTCCCTAAAGAAGAAAATAAGATGAAGAAGAAATAATATATTTATGACAAGTGTTAGGTAGAAAGTAAATTGAGAACCAAGAGGGATATCGAAGGTTCAGAGGGACAGTGAAAAAGCAAACGAGAGAAACAATGAGGAAGTATTAGAAAAGTCAGGCAGCCAACATAAAAAGGTATCCTAGAGTCTTCTACGGCCATATAAACTGTAAAAGGGAGGTAAAAGGAGGAGCAGGGCAGATTAGGAACCAAAAAGAAGATTTACACGTTGGTCAGGGAGCATGGCTGAGGTGTTAAATGAACGCTTTGCATTTGGTTACCAAAGAGAATGATACCACTTGGGCCATGATGTCAGAGGAGGTAACTCAGTCACTAGAAGGGTTCAAAGTGGATTGGGCAGATTTGTTGGACAGCCTGTTGGTACTTAAAGTTGACAAAGCACCAACACTGGATAAGATGCACTCACGGACTTCGAAGTCAGAAGTCACATGACACCAGGTTATAGTCCAACAGGTTTATTTAAAATCATGAGCTTTCGGAGCACTGTTCCTTTGTCAGGTGAAGTGACTGGGATTGACTGGGGCTCCCTTAATGGCAGGGGCTTAGATGGGGTAAAATTTGTTAGGCACTCCAGGAGGGCTTCTTGAAACAGTATGTGGGTAGTCTAAACAGGGAAGGGGCTGTACTAGACTTTGTATTGAGGAGTGAACATGGCCAAGCGTTTGGAGTTTCAGTGGAGGAGCATTTTGGGAACAGTGATCATAATGCTGCAAGTTTTAAGATAGTTATGGAGAAGGATTAGACTGGTCCTCAGGTGAAATCACTAATTTGAAAGTTTGAAAGACTGAAGAATATGTTCAAGGGCAACAGGGATAATCCAGGAAATTATCGGTCGGTGAGCCTTACATCAGCAGTGAGGAAATTATTGGAGAAGATTCATAGGGACAGGATTTACTCACATTTGGAAAAGATGGACTTATTAGGGATAGTCAGCTTGCAGACAAAAATAGAAATTGCTGGAAAAGCTCAGTAGGTCTGGCAGCATTTGTGAAGAGAAATCAGAGTTAACATTTCGGATGAAGTGACCCTTCCTCAGAACTAATGGTAGCTAGGAAAATGTCAGTTTACATGCAGAAGATATGGTGGTGGGAGGGGGTAAGGAGTAAACGATAGGCGGGGATAGAGCCCAAAGAGAGAGACAAGCAGTTAGACAGACAAAGGAGTGGATAGCAATCTGGCTAGGAGGGTGAATAGCTGTTAATAAAGACTCTTAGTGGCTAACAATGGGTGGTGTGTAATAGCAGACTGGGTGATAACAAGACCTGGTTGTGGGGGTTGAGGCAAGGACAGGGGAGCGCTCAAGCCCTAAAATTACTGACTTTAATGTTGAGTCCAGAAGGATGTCGGTTCCCAGATGGAAAATGAGGCGCTGTTCTTCACTGGAGCACTGCAGCAAACCTGAGACAGGGATGTTAGCCAGGGAACAGGATTGTGCATTGAAGTGGCAGGCAACTAGAAGCTCAGGGTTAGTAGGAACTGCAGATGCTGGAGAATCTGAGATAACAAGGTGTAGAGCTGGATGAACACAGCAGGCCAAGCAGCATCAGAGGAGCAGGAAGGCTGACGTTTCGGGCCTAGGCTCTTCTTCAGAAAAAGAGTCAAGTGGGGTCTAGGCCCGAAACATCAGCCTTCCTGCTCCTCTTATGCTGCTTGGCCTGCTGTGTTCATCCAGCTTTACACCTTGTTATCTTAGAAGCTCAGGGTCATTTTTGCAGGCAAAATGTGTATGTTCTGCAAAGCGGTCACCAAGTCTACGCTTTGTTTCCCCAATCTAGAGAAGACCACATGGTCAGCAGTGAATGCAGTAGACTAGATTGTGGGAGGTGCAGGTAAAGCACTGTTTCCTCTCGAAGGTGTGTTTGGGCCCTCAGATACTGAGCAGGCAGGAAGTAAACAGGCAGGTGTTACACCTTCAGAAATTGCAGGGGAAGATGCTGGGGGCTGCGGTGGAAGTGAACGAAGAGTGGACCAGGGAGTCCTGGAAAGAACAGTCCTTGTGGAAGGCTGACAAGGGAGGGGAGCGGTGTATACATCTGGTGGTGACACCTTGCAGGAGGCCAGGCTTTGTTATCACACATTCTGCTATTACACACCACCCACTGTTAGCCACTAATAGTTCTGATTAACAGCTATTCACCCTCCGAGCCAGGTCATTATCCACTCCTTTGTCTGTCTAACTGCTCTTATCTCTTGTTGGGCTCTATCCCCACCTATTGTTTACTCCTTACCACCACACTCCCACCCCGAACTTAACTGATTTCTCTCCACAGATGTTGCCGGACCTGCTGAGCTTTTCCAGCAATTTCTATTTTTCAGCATCTGCAGTTTTTTTCGGTTTATATTCAGCTTGGATTTGTGTGCGTGAGGTCTTGTCACACCAATATGATTGGGTTTTCTGAAGATGTGACCATGATGATTCATGAGGGTCGGACAATGGATGTTATCTACACGGACTCTACAAACACAAGGCCCCCCATGGTATGCTGGTCCAGAAAATTAAGGCACATGGGATCCACAGTGAGTAGTAAGTTGGAAACAAAATTGACTTGGTCAGAGGAAGACAGAAGGTAGTCGTGGAGGGGTGTTTTTCTGACTGGAGGTCAGTGACCAGTGGTGTTCCACAAAATCAGTGCTGGGATCTCTTTTAATTGTAATATATATGAACAATTGAATTGAAAATGTCAATGGTCTGATTAGTAAGTTTGCAGATGACATGAAAATTGGTGGAGTTGTCGATAGTGAGGAAGGTTATCAAAGGATACAGCAGAATATAGATCAGTGTAAAGTTGGGCAGAAAAAATGAAGATGGAGTTTAATTTGAACAAGTGTGAGGTGATGCAATTTGGGAGGTCATCTGCATGAGTAAAGTATATAGTAAATGGCAGGACCCTTAGGAGCATTGATATACAGAGGGATCTTGGCGTGTAAGTACATAGTTCCTGAAAAGTGGATAAAGTGGTAAAGAAGGTGTATAGCATGCTTACCTTCATCAGTTGGGTCATTGAGTATAGAAGTTGGCAAGTTATGCTGCAGCTGTCTAAAACTTCAGCTAGGCCATATTTGGAACATTGTGTACAGTTCCGGTCATCATAGCAAAGGAAGGTTGTGGAGGCATTGGAGAGGGAGCAAAAGAGGTTTACTAAGATGTTGAGATAACAAGGTGTAGAGCTGGATGAACACAGCAGGCCAAGCAGCATCATAGGAGCAGGAAGGCTGGCGTTTCGGGCCTAGACCCTTTATCAGAAATGGGGGAGGGGAAGGGGGTTCTGAAATAAATAGGGAGAGAGGGGGAGGCGGATAGAAGATGGATAACTTCTTCAGGCTAGGCATCCTTGGAAGAGGCTTTGCAGTGGGGTTAAAATTGTATCAGAGATAGTAGGAACTGCAGATGCTGGAGAATCTGAGATAACACGGTATAGAGCTGGATGAATACAGTAGGCCAAGCAGCATCATAGGAGCAGGAAGGCTGACGTTTCGGGCCTAGAACCTTCATCAGAAATGGGGGAGGGAAAGGGGGTTCTGAAGTAACTTTTACCAAGATGTTGCCTGGATTGGAATGTATTAGCTATAAGGAGAGGTCGGATAAACTTCGATTATTTTTCACTAGAGTGTCAGGAGCTGAGGGGTGACATGATAGAACTATATCAAATTGTGACGGTGGATAATCAGAGTCTTTATCCCAGAGTGGAAATGTCAAATACTAGGAGGCATAGGTTTAAGGTGAACAGGGAATGTTTAAAGAAGATATGTGAGGCTAGTGTGTTTTTTTCACATGGAGGGTGGTAGGTACCTGGTACAGGCTGCCAGAGGAGGTGGTAGAAGAAGACATGAAGCAATGTTTAAACAGGCATTCAGAGAGACACATAAACAGGCAGGGAATAGGCAGATATCGACCACGTGCAGGCCGATGAAATTAGTTTAGAATGGCATCATGGTCAGCGCAGACATGGTGGACTAAAGGCAATATTCCTGTGCTGTACTGTACGATGTTCTAAGTGTCATAAATAGGTTATCAACTGTTTAGAATATTGTTTTGTGCCAGAATGGGTGGGTTGAATAGAACATCACCTTAATCAGCAAGATACCTCAAAATATCTTTGACAATTGTAAAAAAAAAAGTTGACATTTAAATAATGTACCCTTGTGTTAATTAACTAATTAACACTTCAGATTATTACTGCGTGGGCCATAACAAAACATGCATCATGTGGAAATCTTTTCCAGACAACTCGTCTTTTCTAAGCCAGTAGTTTTATGCTGACAATGTGCTTTTGTGATTTGATATATTAAACTCGTACGTGCTGATCTTACAAAACAAAACTAAATATTCAACACTGACAAAACATACCTTTTGCCAAAAGATTTACATCATGGAGAGTAGAATGGCCATTACATACATTTAATGTCAGTGAAAAGTTTAAATATAATAATTGCTAATACATGCTGAAAGTTGCATAAAAATTGCTTCATAGAAATGATGTGGAAGAAGTTACAACATGCAGACAGATTGATTGCAGAAAGAAATGACATTTCAAAAATGGAAGAATAAATAACAAAAGAGTGTTACTCAATAACAGAAAGGGGAAGTGAAGAGAATTCAGAGATAGTAGAAACTGCAGATGCTGGAGAATCTGAGATAACAAGGTGTAGAATTCAGTTTAGTTGAACAATGAGAACAGTCAGCCAAACATCTTTCAGGTATGATGGAGAAGGGTCTAAAGCGGGTGTAGGAGTTTGGATTACTGATTCAGGAGAATATCACAGCTGAACTAAGAGAGAACATCTTGGAGGGTTCATCCAGCAAGGCCATATGGGTATAAGTCAAGAATATGAAAGAGGCAATCACTATGAAGGGGATATACTATAGCGTTTCGCAAAGATGAGTGCTGTGACCTCTGTTGTTTGTAATGTATAGAAATATATACATGATTCGGTTGAAAACATTAGTGCTCTGATTAGTAAGGTTGCAGGTGATATGAAAATTGGTGGCATAGTGGACAGTGAAGCAGGTTGACAAAGGATACAGCAGGATATAGATCATTTGGAAAGTTGAGTGAAGAAATGGCAGATGGAGTTTCATCCAGACAAGTGTGAAATGGTGCAATTTGAGAGGTCAACTGCAAGAGGAAAGTAAATAGCAGGACCCTTAGGAGCATTGATATACAGAGGGCTCTTGGGTAACACAAGTGAATAAGGTGATAAAGAACGGCATGCAAAATACAGTTCTTCATCAGTGTGACATTTCCAATAATGCACAGGTCACCCTTATAGTTGCTGAGAGGGAGACTGCCTTCAATGTAATTGGAAAGGTATGGGGATCGCTTGATGGTGACAGTAAATCTTGCTTCACAATAGCACAGATCTCCGCAACCATTTCTCTGGAGGCTCTTCATCTGCGATGACAAAAAGGATCTTCTGCAACATTAGGTCTTCAGCTCAGGTAATATTACTCAATCTCCTCCACCTTCCTGCCACAATCTGTCAACTCCTGGCTATGCTTGTACCACCTCCCCTGGCAGGACATTCCAATCACCTACCTGTCCCTGTATAATAGAAATTTGCCTCACATCCTTCCTTCAAACTTTCCTTCTGTTTGACATTTCCACCCTGGGACAAAGACTCTGACTATCCACCCTATCCATACCTCTCATAATTGGATATACTTTTATCAGGTTGCCCATAGGCCTCTGATGTGCTAGCAAAAACAGTCCAAGTTTGTCCAACCTCCCCTTATAACTAGTACACTCCAATCCAAACAAAATCATGGTAAATCTCTTTTGCACCCTCTCTGGACCCGAAACATGAACTGTTTTTTCCTTCACAGATGCTGCCAGACCTGCTAGGCTTTTCCAGCAACTTTGTTTTTGTTCCTGATTTACAGCATCTGCACTTCTTCCAGTTTTTATAAAGCATATAGCATGCTTGCCTTCATCAGTCAGAGCACTGAGTATAAAAGTTGGCAAATCATGTTGCAGTTGTATAAAACTTTAGTTAGGCCACATATGGAATTACTGTGTGCAGTTCTGGTCGCCTCTCTATAGGAAGGATGTCTAAAAGGAGAGGGTGCAAAAGAGATTTACCATGATTTTGCTTGGATTGGAGTGTACTAGTTAT
Source organism: Rhincodon typus (assembly GCF_021869965.1). Taxonomy (NCBI): domain Eukaryota; kingdom Metazoa; phylum Chordata; class Chondrichthyes; order Orectolobiformes; family Rhincodontidae; genus Rhincodon; species Rhincodon typus. The sequence goes on from NC_063332.1 coordinate 176,966,974, forward strand.
AAGGGGAGGTTGGACAAACTTGGACTGTTTTTGCTAGCACATCAGAGGCCTATGGGCAACCTGATAAAAGTATATACAATTATGAGAGGTATGGATAGGGTGGATAGGGTGGATAGTCAGAGTCTTTGTCCCAGGGTGGAAATGTCAAACAGAAGGAAAGTTTGAAGGAAGGAGGTGAGGCAAATTTCTATTATACAGAGACAGGTAGGTGATTGGAATCTGCTGCCAGGGGAGGTGGTACAAGCATCGACGATAGCAACTTTAAGGGGCATTTAAGAGACACATGAAATAAAGAATATGGTCCATGTGCTGGCGGATGGGATTTGTTTTGAATGGAGTTATGGTTAGCACAGACGAGGTGGGCCGAAGTGCGTGTTTCGGTACTGTACTGTTCTTTATTCTATGTTCTACAACAGAAGTTCACAATGTACATAGGAATCAAACATTCTATCACCTAGGAGGACAAGAGTAGAATATGGGAGCAAATTACTGCAGTTGCTGGAATCTGTACTGAAGACAAAAAATGCTGAAGATCACAGCAGGTCAGGCAGCATGCATGGACTGAAAGCAATCTAACATTTCGAGTCCAGATGACTCTTCAGCAGAGGTGACGTGAAGTGTGATGGGGGCAGTATTTATGCAATAGTGTGGTAGTGGGGTGGAGTCTAGGGGAGAAAGGATGTTGATAGTTCAGATTAAGTGATCAGAATGTGAGAATGGGAGAACAATGGCATGTCTAACTGGAAAGAGCAGTCAGTCCCACTGGGGTGGGGAGAGGGGAGAGAGGACATGGTGCCAGAGGATATAACAAGTAAAGCTAAAAGAAAGGGAAGGAATGGGAGTGGATTCAGAATCTGAAGGTGTTGAACTCAACGTTGAGTCAAGACCTTCTGGGACCTGAGTGGGACTGCCTGTTCTTTCCAGTCTGGCAGTTAGACACACCATTGTTCTACCATTCTCACATTCCAATCACTTAATCTGAACTATCAACATCCTTTCTTCCCCCAGCACTCTATCCTCTCCACCACTCCATTGTATAAACGTTGACCACGCCACACTTCACGTCAGCTCTGATGAAGAGTCATCTGGACTCGAAACGTTAGCTTGCTTTCTCTCCATGGATGATGCCTGACCCGCTGTGATCTCCAGCATTTTTTTTATTTTCAGTCAAGAGTAGAATGTAGCTGGAATCACCAACATCTGCAATATCCACTGAAAGCATCACAGCATCTGACTTGGAACATGTAATATGTTCCAACATTAATGGATCTGAAACCTGGAACTGCATCTCTAACAGCACTGTAGATATATTTCATGAACTTTAGTGGAGCAAAAAGTGGCTTACTAGCCCCTTCGCAAAAACAATTAAGTGTAGGCAATAGACTTTGTTCTTGCCTGTGATGTTCACATCACACGAACAATTAATTTAAAAACAAATGGCAGAGAAGCAGTCAGCAATATTCAAAAAAGATGGCTTAGATATGTTAGATATGTCAGATATCTAATACTGCAATCTTTCCAGGTTATTCAGAGTCATTGCACCCACCAAAGTAAAATAAAAACTTCAACCTAAATGAAAAAGCTCAAGTCTGTGAAAACCAATTGTTGTGGAATGTTCTGGTGGTAAATTACACATTTAAAGCGACAATTAGCATTCAGATCGTAAATTAGGAAGGACTTTTTAATTGTGAGGAACACAACAACATGTATTTGTATGAAGTCATGTTTAGGCTAGTTAATAAGACCATATGAATTAGGAGCAGAAGTAGGACTGAGCCCATAAAGTCTTCTTTGCCATTCAATAAGATCACAGTTGACCTGATAATTCTCAGTTCCAATTTCCTGCCCTTTCCCTATAAATCTTGATTTCCTTACTGATTAAAAATCCATCGAAAGAATTCCACAGATACACTACCTCACAGAAGTAAGTCATTGTCCTCTCTGTCTTAAATCAGTGATTCTTTATTTTGAGATTATGGTCTCTGCTCCTTAACTCTTTCACAAAGGAAAACAACCTTTCCAAATTTACCCTATCAACTCCCCTATGAGTCTTGTATGTTTCAATAAGATCACCTTTCATTCTTCTAAATTCAAAGTACAGGTCAAACTTACTCAACCTGTATTTGAGAAGGCAAGGGTAGTCAGTATGGCTTTGTGTGTGGGAAATCATATCTCACTAATTTGATTGAGTTTTTTGAAGAAGTGACTAGAGGATTGATGAAGCCAGTGTGGTGGACGTGGTCTTTATGGACTTCAGTAAGGCATCGGACAAGGTTCCTCATGGTAGACTGGTTAACAAGGTTAAATCACATGGAATATAGGAAGAACTAGCCATTTGGATATATAACTAGCTCGAAGATCAGAGACAGACAGTGGTGGTGGAGGGTTGCTTTTCAGACTGGAGGCCTGTGGCCAGCGGTGTGCTGCAAGGATTGGTGCTGGGTCTCCTGCTTTTGTATAAATGATTTGGATGTGAAAATAGGAGGTGTGGATAGTAAGTTTGCAGATGACACCAAAATTGCTGGTGCAGTGGACAGCAAAGAATGTTACCTCAATGGGACCTTGATCAGATAAGTGGTGGGCCGAGGAGAGGCAGATAGAGTTTAATGGTAACGTAGTGCAACTTGTGCATTTTGGTAAGGCATATCAGTGCAGGACTTGTACACTTAATGGTAAGTTCCTGGGGTGTGTAGCCAAACAAAGAGACCTTGGAGTGCACGGTCATACTTCCTTGAAAGTGGAGACACAGGTAGACAGAGTCATGAATGAATGAATGAGCTTTATTGTCACACATACTCAAATGAGTACAGTGAAAAGTTTACAAGTCGCTACTTATAGCGCCATCTTAGGTACAAAGGTATGCTTGCCTTTATCGGTCAGTGCATCGAGTATAGGAGTTGAGAGGTCATGTTGCGGCTGTACAGGACATTGGTAAAGGCCACTTTTGGAAAAGTGCATTCAATTTTAGTCTCCCTGCTATAGGAAAGATGTTGTGAAACTTGGAAGCGTTCAGGAAAGATTGACAAGGATTTTGCCAGGGTTGTAGCGTTTGAGCTTTAGGGAGAGGTCGAATAGGCTGGGGATATTTTCCCGAAGCATGGGAGGCTGAGGGGTAATCTCATAGAAGTTTATAAAATCATGAGGGGCTTATATGGGGTGAATGGTCAAGGTCTTTTCCCCAGGGTGGAGTCGACCAAAACTATGCGGCACAGGTTTAAAGGTAAGAGGATAAAGATTTAAAAGGGTCCTGAGGGGCAAATTTTTCACGCAGAGCGTGGTGCATGTACGGAATGAACTGCCAGAAGAAGTGATGGAGGCTGGTACAATTACAATATTTAAGAAACATCTGGATGGGTAAATGAATAGGAAGGGTTTAGAGGGATATGGGCCAAATGCTGGCAAATAGGTCTAGACTAATTTAGGATATCTAGTCAGCATGGACGACTTGGACTGAAGGGTCTGTTTCCGAACGGTATATCTCTATGATTCTTCTGAGGAGACTCATAAGACAGTCCCTCCATACTTTGAATCAGCTGACTGTCTTCAATGCCAGTATATCTTTCCTTAGATCAAGGGACTGAAACTGTTCACAGAGCCAACTTGGGTCTGATCAGAGCCTCATATAGTTCTAGCAAAACCTTCCTACATTTGTACTCCATTCCCTTTGAAATAAAGGCCAACACTCCATTTGCTTCCCATATTTTCAATGAAGGCCTGAAAGTCTGATTATTAAGTTAAAAAAAACATATCCCAAGGCTAATCAAAAATGTTGCAAATGTTGTGTTAGGCAAGTTCAATTCACAGGTCAACTGCACCCAGCATTTTAAAATTGTTCTGCATTAGTTACAAAGTACAGTATCTACAGTGATATACCACTGCAAATGAAAAAAAAAAGGAGACAACAACAACCCGGAGCTCAGTTCTGACTGACCATACTCCAGTCTCTATTCAGCAGCTCAATAATTAAAGTTGGAAAGATTTTGATTTTGGGTTGAAGGTAACATAGACTGAGCAGTTTTTCCTGTCTGTTTTTGTAAATTATCTTCATGCCCGTGGGTCATTGTCTGCAGGCAAATGTGTAGTATTGCAGTAAAGATGTTAAGAGTGTTGATGTGATGACAGCCTTTTTGACCAAAGTCTTCATTGTGATAAAGAGTATGGTGATTCTGTGGTTGAGGATCATGGTTTTCATATCACTGTGGATTAGGTGGAGGGTGGTGGCAAATTTCTGAGGACAGAGAATTTGAGGACAGTGAGGAACAGGGTCTGAAATACAAGATTAAAGTTACTGTTCATTGGACAGTTGTGATCCCCGCACTCCTAACAGCATCTGACATATGGCCCACTTCTGCTCCTTTGGCCTATAGAGGTTCTGCCATTCAGGCGGACCATGGCTGTGTCTCATAACCCACAACTCCACGTTCCTACCTTTTCCACATAACACTCAATCCTAAATACTTTGGAGACTTGCCAAAGTTTACAGCAGGCACTTCAAAGCAATGTCAAAGTACAGCAGCAGTAACAAAAACAAAGTTGCTGGAAAAGCTCAGCAGGTCTGGCAGCATCTATGAAGGAGAAAACAGAGTTAACGTTTCAG
>NC_063332.1:177006570-177040345 GCF_021869965.1 Rhincodon typus
AAGGATCCAGACCCAAAACGTCAGCTTTCCTGCTCCTCTGATGCTGCCTGGCCTGCTGTGTTCATCCGGCTCCACACCTTGTTATCTAAGAGCCTCAATGATACGTGTATATTGAAGGTCAATTAACACAATGCCAGCACATTCCTGCAAGAATTCTTCAGGTTAGATATTTTTAATCAATATGTTCAGACATGCCTCTGGGGAATGTGGGACTTCAACACAAGCCCTCTGGCTCAAAAGGTAGGTACACTGCCACCACACTACAAAAACTCCACTTTATAGGTGCTTAAGTAGCCACACAATGTCCTCCACCTGTATGTATTTAACCTCAACTCATACAATTAACTTGGTAGCGTCATAAACAATAGCACAGTGAAAGGGATGGCGAATATAGTCTGGAGTTGTTTACACGCTGCCAAATCACCATCTCAGCTTTCTTTTTCCTCTTTCCATTTTTTATAGATCAGGGAAAACTGGTCAGTAGCTGATGGGACTTGTTAAAACACATTTTTCACCTGCACTACTCTTTCCTACAACTATAAAAGTGGGGCAGGGAGCAAACAGAAACCAGATCACAAAGCTGCTAGGGGATTTTTGTTTTGTTTTGGATATAAAATTTCAGGGACCTATTCTTAAAAAAAAACAGCAACAAATTTTGAACAAACTGTACAGCTTCTCTAAAACACTTTCTGGGGTTTTAAAGCAAATTTCCCATTTATAGATTGGAGAAGCCTTGATATTATCACAAAGACATAAAAGTTAAAGCTTGCTCAAAAATGAATGCGTAGGGCATGGAGAAACTATTTCATACAAATAATTTTGAGTCTCATTATAATTAAGCCAGAAAGGCATTGACATCTAATGAGCATTTATTGGAAGTTCATTGGAAAAGCAGACTTGAACAATGGACTTCTACAACCCCAGATATGGTCCTTAAGCAACCTTCAAAAAGGAGTTAAAGATGGAGTAGTGTAGGGATGAGAGTCATAGTGGTCCACAGCCTACCGAGTCTGCATTGGTCAAAAACAAGCACTTTCCAGCACTTGACCCACAGCTCTGTTTGCCTTGGCATCACAAGTGAACATTGAAATTCTTCTTAAACGATGAGGGTTTCTGCCTCTACCACCTTTACAGGCTATGTTAGAAATAGATTTTCCAGTGCAGTGGTCCAGGGCTGTTAGTAACCAGGAGTTATTGCAAGGCCAGAAGCAATGACCCATCTTCTCACACTTGCCTTCAAATTTCATTTCACCGTAACTCTTAAGTAACTATCCATCTGGCTTTTAAAATAATTTATAAACTTGGTTCAACAACGCCTATGCAAGTCAACTCCATATTCTAACCAGACTCAGAATATTCAATATTTTTACATCTTTTGCAATTACTGTCCTCATGACAATCTCACTGACCAACAGAAACAACGGGCCAGATTTTCCGAGGATGAAATTGCCATTCCACCCCTTTTTTTTAGGGCAAAGAGGGAGCTCAGTATTAATGAGAGAAAAGTCTGCTCAGGGCTCCGTCAGGAATGTGGAGCTATACTTCTGTTCTGACAATTCTTCTGTAGTGCAAAACTGCCAAAGGAAGGTTGACTTTTCACAGCTGTCAGCTGTCATATTCTGAAAGTTAAAGGCCCTACCATTCAAATTGTAAGTACATAAGGTAAGTTTGATGTTATGGTGTTGGGCTGTTAGGGTGCCAGGTGGATTAAATGCCTGCTGGGAAGTGCTAGGCTACTAAATATGTAGGATGTCAAGTGGAAAAAGGATAGAGTGCCAGGGTGCAAGGTAAGTGGGTGAAAGAATGGGGTCTGGGCGGAAGGAGTTGGGGAGAGAAAAGAACAGGTTGGTTTCAATAGGACAGCAATCGGCTTGGATCTGGTTTGGAGGGTGTGGGGGGGTTGGGAATGTAGCTGGGTTGTGCGATGCAAGAATGGGGGCCCGTTGTAAACATATTGAAGACAGTCAGACTATATCTTCAATGGTCTAAATCTTCTTGAGGAACTATTTTGTTTAGTTTCACCAAAACCCTCCATTGTCTTCAGCTTAAATGGAGACTTTCAGAGAGTTCCAGGCACATCGGAATTGCCCAACTGAAATGGGTATTCCACAGGATCCTCCTGCACAACTGCTACCTACACTCTCATAACAACAGTCTGGCATAACAAATCTGGGCCAATGTTTCTGCTTTATCTGTTGTAACTGTTCATAACATTGAAGGTCTCAAAGAGGTCATACATGACCTTTTCAGCTCATGGAGGAAACTTTCAAAATCACTAGTTTCTCTTCATGACTGTGCCCTCATCCTTGGCAACATCTACTTAATGTATATTACATCATCTATTTTGTTTTAAAGTGTACTCATCACTGTCTTTACTACAATGGACTGACCAGAACTGAACGTAATACTCCAACTACAGCCTTAATTACTTTATTACAAGTTTTCTCCTTGTCCCTTACCTGCCAATGTTGCTGCTTCCTTCTTGTCCGGGTGGTATCTAGCTTTGTTCCTCCAACAAGGTGGTGTTGAAATTGCTTTCCGTTTATTGCATATGATGATATATCACTCCTCGTCCCCTCCTTTCAATTCAAACCTACGCCACTGAAAATCCATGTGTATTGACTGTTAAACAAGAGAAAAATCCACAGAAAAATGCGAAAGATAGACAACTCAAAAGTTTCACTGAACTATAACGCAACTAATGGAAGGATGGGAAAATATAGCCCAAAAGCCTGGCTGACTTTCAGAGCTGTTAACAGGCATCTATTTTTTATACTTCAATTGATTGTAATATTTTCCATGTTCACTGCGATCAGTGTGGTTTGTCACAATGAAATTTCTCATATCCACCACCATGGTACTTTAGTGAAAAACCCAGTAACAACAGTTCATTGCTTTTTTGCCTAGCACTCATCAAATGCCCGGACCATTAATGTTTTACTTCAGAGACTATTTCAATGCCACACAGTGCAGTATATATTACAACTATCACTGAAATCAAATCTTAACGGCCACTAACATATGCTTTCTAGAACACTTGAATTGTCACAGGCTATAATCAGGCAAAAGCTGAGGAACCACAATGAAAAGCTAAGCAAAATGATTTTTTTTAATACTTTAAAGTATGTATTTACCTCTCCACTCCTGGAGACGACAACCCAAGCTTGGGGGAATCCGTAAGCTGATGTAATCCTTTGATGCCTCACCCAAATGATCACTCTTCACAAGAGGGCCTGAACAGTAAATGCAACAGGCAATTCAATCATTAGGACTATCAGAACAAGTTCAATACTTAAAAAAACCCTCACTGTAAAAAAAGAGAATAGAAAGCAGAAACCCTGGGCTGTGTTTCAACCAGGGGTGTAGCCATGATTTCTCCATACGGCCATAAATACCCACCCAAATAGCACCCAGGTACGAATATGATCCTGACACTCAGATGAAATTTATATGCGATAGAGGAGTTTACCCCCATGGCACAGATTCTCCTCCATGACTGTCAGCCACGATAACAGTCAAGTTTAGTCTTAAAACACGTCATAAAAAGTTTGCAATAATAACAACACGACAGTACGTCCACTGAAGGCCAATTTCAATCCAATATAAATGAGGTCATAAAGTCAAAATAATAACAATTCTCTATCCAGACTGATTCAAAATAGCTGGCTTCCTCCTCACCATGATCCTCAATCTAGTCTCTCTCCAGGAATATCCAACTGTGTGCCAGCTTTAATTAACTTCACTGGTAATTTATTTCATAACTTTATTAGTTAATAGGTTAAAAAAACTCTGCATCAATCTTAATCTTCAAACTCTGTACCCTGGAATTTGAATTCTTCAACATAACAACATAGATTGAAGTTAACGCACACGCGTATACACACACACACACACACACACACACACACACGAACTCGGCAACTTTCTGGACCCAATACTGAGTCCCAACTCACCAGATCTTGTCATCACATGGGCTGCTACCAGATACAATCCATTGTCAGCTATTAATAGCCACCATTAGCAGCTACTCATTCCCCCAAAATGACTTTTAACCGCTCCTCTGTCTGTCAAACTGTTTTTCTCTCCCTTTAGCTCTATCTCTGCTTATGGTTTACCCCACCCCGTCCCATCAAACCACCCCATCTCCTGCTTATATACCAATCTTTTCCTAGCTACCATCAGTTCTGAAGAAGGGTCACAACACCTGAAATGTTAACTCTGGTTTCTCTCCAAAGATGCTGCCAGGCATGCTGAGTTTTTCTGGCAATTTCGGTTTTTGTTTTTGATTTCCAGCATCCACAGTCCTTTTGTTTTTTTTTGTTTAAGACCAATCAACTAATTTTCCATCAAAGTTAAAATTCATGTTATTCGTGTTCCATCTTTGTTGCTCTCAGCTGTAACCTCTTAAGTTTAATAAAGTTGTAATTTCCCCATTAATTAAATTTATTGTTCAATTTATTGAATCATTCATTTACGAGCAGCACTGCAAAATTTAATTTAATAAAACCAAAAACTATACTTTTACATATCCTTTTTCCTCCGTCTGTCTGCAGCTTTTGATAAGGTTGCCCATATCATCTTCCTCCTACACCAATTTTTTTTATTATCCAGAGAATCATTTGTCATCACTGCTTTCCATCCCCAAACTGCTAATTCTGGTGTCCCTCAAGGATCAATTCTTGGTTCTCTACCATCTCTCAACACATCAGCAATCACATCTTCCCCTCCCTCTATATATTCCAAAAGGGCCATTCCTTCTATTATTTCCTCTCCACTCCTAAGACATCTCAACACCAACACTTTGCTACAGTACCTTTCCAAGCAAGTGCAGGAAATGTAACACCTGACCTTTTATCCTCCCTTTTCACCATCTGAGTCCCAAACAGCCCTTTGAAGTGAAACAGCAATTTACTTCAGCCCATTGAGCCTGCTCCTCCATTCAATAGGAACATGGCTGATTCAACATTCTTCATGTCTATTTTCCTACCTTTTCCCCATAATCCTTGATTCCCCTACTGATCAAGAATCTATCCACCCATTGGACCCAACATTGAGTTCAACAATTTTAGGTCATAGCCTCTGCCCTTTTGCCTTTGGCTTATTTTCTCTTCTTGATTTTTTCTTATTTACTTTATTCTGCATTCCTTCCATATTCTATCCTACACCAAGTCCCTCTCCTCAAACTCTCCTATCCTTGCTTATCTGTATTGCTTCCCAATTCCTTAACAACTCCAATTTAAAATTATCATTCTTGTATTTTTAAAAAATTAATTCATGGGATGTAGGTGCTGCTACTTGGACATTTATTGCGTAACCCGGTTGCCCTTGAGAAGGTGGTGGTGAGCTACCTTCTTGAACCACTGCAGTCCATTTTGTGTAGTGACCCCCCACAATGCTGTTAGGAAGGAAGTTCTAGGATACTGACCCAGCAACACTGAAGGAATGACAATACATTTCCAAGTTTGGACATTGAATGGTTTGAAAGTGAACTTGCAGCTGGTGGTGTTCCCATGTATCTGCTGGTGCTATGCTTCTTTATGGTAGTTGTCATTTACTTGGAACAAGGAGCGTTGACGAATTTTTGAAGTGCACCTACAGATGGTTTACACTGCTGCTGCCAAGTGCTGGTAGTTGAGGGACTGAATGTTTGTGGATGCGGTATCAATCATTTCCCATGAATAAGATCAAGCTTTTTGAGTGCAGCTCCAATAATACTCAAAAGGGAAGCAAGAAGTAGTCCATCACACTGATGACCTGCGCCATCCTTACCTGGTCTGGCCTACATGTGACTCCAGACCCACAGCAATGTAGTGGACTCTTAACTGCCCTTTGGACAATTAGAGATGGGCAATAAATGCTGGCCTCACCAATAACACCCTTATCTCATGAATTAATATAAAAAAGGGGAAGTTACTCACTGAAGGATTCCTAGACTCTAATCTGATCGTGCAGTCACAGTACTTTTATGGATAGTCCAGTTTAGTTTCTGGTACCATCAATGGTATCTAAAGTTTTTGAGAAGATTCGTAGCTCAGGTTGTGGATGAGGTAGTAGACTTGCTCACCGAGCTGGTGTGTTTGATTGCAGACATTTCATCACTTCCAAGTGATGCCAACCACCCCAGCAAAACTGAGGCATTAAATAACAAGCGGGACAGAACACCTACGCTTCACCGGAGGCGCACTGATGATGTTATCTAGCAGAGTGACAAAACATCTGCAATCAAACATACTGGTTCAGCAAGCAAGCCTACAACCTCATCAATGGTATCCCTAAGAATGTTAATGGTGGGGGATACAGTGATGGCAATGCCACTGAATGTCAAAGGTGATGGCTAGATTCCCTCTTACTGGACAGAGTGGTCCATATGGTTAGATTCTCTCTTGCCTGGCATTGTGCAAACAAATATTACTTCAAACCCATTCCTGGCCCCCCCTACTGCTATAAGACTCTACCAAAGATTTCTGGTCCCTTGATTCTACCCTTTCATACATCGACCTTCCCTTTGCTCCGTCACTGACAGCCCCTATGCCTTCTTCAGTTGCACAATAATTTTTTGTTTCTCCATCTCCTTATCTTCCTTCAAAACACTCAAAATCTATCTCCTTGGCCGAGCTTTAAAATCATCCATTCTGGTATCATCTTTTTCTGATTAAACATCTCTCTACAATGTTCTGAGATATTTTCTACTTTAAAGTTTATGCTATTGTTGGTCACTGGATTCTTTTTCTTGCTACCTTTCTATTCTCAGCTCTAGAATTCTCTCAATTACTTCTAGATTGGGTTGCCTCACCAAACGGTCTTTGTGTATAAACCTCAACAATAAAAGTCAGCAGTTAACCAAAACTTTGCACTAATTCATATTTTGTTCTCACATGACAGCAACATACAGTATGGAGCTTTCATAGAAAGCTCAGTAGACCAAAGCATCATTTTCTCAAGGACATAAACCATCAGAGTTGAAATCAGCTATCTCTGTATAGAATGGTGCAGGAGAAAATCCTGCTTCAAAGCTACTCCTTAGATAAATCTGCTGAGCTTTTGAAAAAGAGTCCACTTGTATGAGAAATTGATGGGAACTAAATGCCATGGGTACCTATTGAATGTAACAAAATATTAATTCAAAGCAACAATGTATAGTTGACTACGCTTCTTCCATTTTCTTTTACAACTCTATTTGTTTCAGGTAAGTCGAAGACTAACACTAATTTTAATCGTGGTTATAAAATTGGTTATAAATAACAAAGTACCTGTCCTATTCAAAAATAGAAGTAAAGGGCATGTAGTCAGCATTCCTTTCCCACAAACCACATCTTGTCAAATCATGAGATGTCAACAGTAAATGGAACTGCATTATGTACTTCAATAACATTATACATTGATTGAAACAAATGAACTTTAGTTCCTAAGGTTGAAGATTAAAATGTAAGTGGCACTGGTTTGAACCTTTTGTTTGGCCCATATCTGAAAAAATACTGCCTAAGATTTGATTGCAGGCAAAATATCTCACTTACATAAGTTTACCGCAGACAACCTCGAAGCTTGACAGATACAAAATGAATTGTTTTATTATCTTCAATAAAATATTAGTTACATATTAATGAAATCTGTAAAAATGAAGACTGAAACTGCAGTTGAATTCCTTGCAACAGAAAATTTCAGCAAAACTAATAAATGGAGAATGCTTATCATTGTGTACATTCTCATTTATCAAAAAGTATTCTATATAACACTCTCCTCAGACCTATACTTAAAATATTGCTATCTGTATGCAATGTTTTTGCAAAAAAATCATCTGTGGCAGACAAAATATTCTAACTTTTCTAAAACCGTCCCTCTGATCTTCACAAAGATATAATCCTGCAGGGTTTACATCACTACTGAGCTTTGAAATGCTGAGATATACCAAAATATTTAAATAATAATATTGAGAAGTTACCGTACAGATAAAATCTATTTAAAGTAATAGTCTTCAAACCAAAAGTCACCAATATCTTAATCCAGACAGTTAGAACAAACTTGCAAAGAAGTCCTGATGAAGGGTCCCAAATTGAAACGTCAACTTTCCTGCTCTTCTGAAGCTGACTGACCTGCTGTGTTCCTCCAGCTGCACATTGTATTGCAGAGAAATTATGACGTCAAAGCATAATTCTGGGGCTATCCCAGCTGTGGAGGAGAGAGGGGGAAGTAGAATTTGTCAGGTAAACATAAATCAATGCGTTTCTGGCCTACTTAGTAATTTTCAAGAACTTGTGACCCCTTGGGGAAGTGGGGAGAAAAGAAGGAAAGAACGTGCACGAGAATTCCCACGAAAGACTGTCTAGAGTAGGTATAGGTTTCACTTAGGGCTGAAGGACTCAATATAGGAGGGTTAAAGTGCAATCAATCTCCAAACAGATATAGTAACAAAATGTTTTTTTCTGTGCCTCAAGTATATTCATTTAACAACTTTAATGAGTCTGTTCCAAACTATTATATTGGAAGACTCTTGTTTTGAAACTTTGATTTTGTTACAAGGTCACAGGGGAACATACTTAAAAATTTGTTCATGTATATGGATGAGGTCTGCATTTACTGCCTATCCCTAATAGCCCTAGAGAAGATGGTAGCGATCTGACTTCATGTAAAGGACTAATTCAAACAGGTCTACTTGCATGCCAAACAGCATAAACAGCAAGTGACAGAGCTAAGTGATCCCACAACCAATGGATCAGATCTAAGTTCTACAGTCCTGCCATGTCCAGTCACGAATAGTGGTGGACAATTAAACAACTCACTGGAGGAGGAGACTCCACAAATATCCCCATCTTCAATGATGGAAGAGCCCATCACATCAGTGCAAAAGACAAGGCTGAGGCTTTCGCAGCAATCTTCAACCAGAAGAGCTGTGTGGATGATCTGTTTCGACCTCCTCCAATGGTCCCCACCACTACAGATACCAGTCTTCAGACAACTCGATTCACTCCACGTAATATCAAGAAACAGTTGGAGACACTGGATACTGCAAAGCCTACAGGTTCTGGCAATATTTCAGCAATAGTACTGAAGACTTGTGCTCCAGAACTTGCCACTCCCCTAGCCAAGCTCTTCCAGTACAATTACAACACTGGCATCTAGTCAACAATGTGGGAAATTGCCCTGGTATGTCATGTACATAAAAGGCAGGACAAATCCAACCCAACAAATTACCACCCCATCAGTCTACTCTCCATTATCAGTAAAGTGATGGGAGGTGACATCAACAGTGCTATCAAGCAGCACCTACTCAGCAATAACCTGCTCAGTGATGTCCAGTTTGGGTTCCGCCAGGGCCACACAGCTCCTGACCCCATTATAGCCTTGGTTCAAACATGAACAAAAGTGCTGAATTCCAGAAGTGAGATGACAGTGACAGCACTTGACATCAAGGCTACATTCAACCGAGTGTGGCATCAAAGATCCTACAAAAACTAGGCTCAATGGGTATCAGGTAGCAAAGTCTCCGATGATTGGAGTCATACCTGGCACATAGGAAGATGGTTGTAGTTGTTGGAGGTCAGCCACCTCAGCTCCAGGACATCTCTGCAGGAGTTCCTCAGATAGTGTCCTAGGCCCAAACATCTTCAGCTGCTTCATCAATGACCTTCCTTCCATCATAAGGTCAGAAATGGGGAGGTTCGCTGATGATTGCACAATGTTCAGTACCATTCGCGACTCCTCAGATATTGAAGCAGTCCATGTTCAAATGCAGCAACATTTGGACAATATCCAGGCTTGGGCTGACAAGTGGCAAGTAACATGCCGACCACACAAATGCCAGGCTACGGTCAATAAGAGACAGACAATCTAATCACCGCTCCAGACATTCAATGGTCTAACCATCACTGAATTTCCCATTGTAAACATCCTGGGGGTTATCATTGACCAGAAACCAACTGCACTCACCACATAAACACAGTGGCTTTAACTTCAGGTCAGAGGCTAGAAACATGCAGCAAATAACTCACCTCTGGACTCCCCAAAGTCTGTCCAACATCTACAAGGCACAAGTGATGGAATGCTCCCCACTTGCCTGGATAACTGCAGCCCCAATAACACTCAAGAAGCTTGACACCATCCAGTAAAAAGCAGCCTGTTTGATCAGGACTTCATCCACAAGCGTTCACTCCCCCCAACACCAACACCGAGTGACAGCACTGTGTACTATCTACAAGATGTACTGCAGAAATTCACCATACAGCACCTTTCAAACACACAATCACTTCCATCTGGAAGGTCAAGGGCAGCAGATGCAATGAAACACCACCACCTTCAAGTTCCCTTCCAAGCTACTCACCATCCTGAATTGGAAATATATCACTGTTCCTTCACTGTCACTGGGTCAAAATTCTGGAATTCTCTCCCTAAGGGCATTGTGGGTGGACTGCAGCGGTTCAAGAAGGCAGCTCTCCACCACCTTCTCACGGGCAACTAGTGACGGGAAAAAAATACTGGCCAGCCAGCGACAACCACATCCCAAAAATTAACTTTAAAAAAAAAAGCACTGCAGTCCCTAGGCCGTAGGTAAATGCACTGTGCTGTTAGAAAGGAAGTTCCAGGATTTTGCCCCAGCGACGGTGAAGGAACTACGATACATTTCCAAGTCAGGATGGTAAGCAGCTTGGAGGGGATCTTACAGGTCGTTCTGTTCCCTTGTCATTCTAGATGGTTGAGGTTGCAGCTTTGAAAGATGTCTTTGAAGGAACCTTGGCCAGTTACTGCAGTGCATCCTGTAGACCTTATTATTTAAATGATTTATTTTGTCATCAGAATTTGGGCAAAAGCTAAACACTTAAATAGTTGGAAATCTGAAATAAAACCAGAAAGTGCTGGACATACTCAGGTCAGATAGCTTCTATGGAGAGAAGCAGAGATAACGATTCAGGTTGATGATCCTTCATTGGATTCTAGTAGGCAGATGGCACCTATACTTTCCTTTAGCTTTTCATGGGATTTGGACATCACTAGCAAGACCGACATTTGTGCCCTTTCCTAAGTAGCTTACTGTGCAATTTTGGGGGCCAGTTAAGGGACAACACATCATGTG
The DNA here is from genome assembly GCF_021869965.1 of Rhincodon typus. Taxonomy (NCBI): domain Eukaryota; kingdom Metazoa; phylum Chordata; class Chondrichthyes; order Orectolobiformes; family Rhincodontidae; genus Rhincodon; species Rhincodon typus. Next base: position 177,017,636 of record NC_063332.1, read on the forward strand.
GGTCTGGAGTCATGTGTAGGCCAGACTAGGTAAGGACAGCAGATTACCTTCCCTAAAAGAACATTAGTTAATCAGTTGGGTTTTTACAACAACCAACAATGGTGCTGTGGTCACAGAACAGACTGCCAAATTTATATTACAATCTGGCTAAAGACCAGTAACATCCTGTGGTTGGTTGGCTCACTGAGCTTTTTTGTTAGTTCGCAGACATTTCATTACCTTGCTGGGTAGCATCATCAGTGCAGTCTCCGATGAAGCACTGCTGTGTTTTCCCTTCTGGTATTTAAACTCTGGGGTCCATTGGAATTGATTACGTCATTTCTGGTTTTTCTTCGCAGTGGTGTATATATAGGGTCTAATTCTATGTGTTTATTGATGGCCTTCTTGGTGGAGAACAAAGCCTCTAGAAATTCCTGTGCCTGTCTCTGTTTGGCCTGTCCTAGGATCCTGATGTTGGCCCAATCGAACTGGTGGTTCTCTTTATCAGTGTCACTCATCTCCAATCACACTGATAAGGAGAACCACCATTCAGTTGGGCCAACATCAGGATCCTAGGATAGGCCAAACAGAGACAAGAACAGGAATTTCTAGAGGCTTCGTTCTCCACCAAGAAGACCATCAATAAACACATAGAATTGGACCCTATTTATACACCACTGCAAAGAAAAACCGGAAATGAGGAAACCAATTCCAACGGACCCCAGAGTTTAAATACCAGGTGGGAAAACATAACAGTGCTTTATCAGCGGTGAACTGATGATGTTACCCAGCAGGGTAATGAAACATCTGCAAACTAACGAACCAGCTCAGTGAGTGAACCAACCATAGCATCCACAACCCGAGCTACAAATCTATTCAAGAACCTTAGACCAGTAACATTGTTTTAGAAAAAAAGTAACCAAGCATGAGATCCTCACAATTGTGAGGTAAAGCCCAAGATTGCGAGGTTTTAAATGCACGACAATAAATTTTACCATACAAAGCTAGAACAGTAATGCAACCATATACAACACTCCATTTATTTTCCAATATTCACAATTAAACAAAGGTTAATATTGATAACAGACAAACGGTGGTCAAACACCCCACAGAGTACATCAGATACAGTTAAGACAGGTGCCAAGGTTAGAAAGCTACGAAATTAAACATTTAGAGCTCAGGCACTTTAAACGCACCGGATGCACAGAAAACCTAAGGCTTGTGAACTGCAGAAAGCTACAGATGTTGGAAGGGGACAAAGCATTCAGAGGCATTTAAAACCAAAAATGAGAATTTTAAAAATCAAGAAGACAGACCAGAAGCTAAGAGATAGTAAGAACTGCCGATACTGGAGTCAGAGATAACACAGTGTGGAACTGGAGGAACATAGCAGGCAAGGGTCCTGACTTGAAACATCAGCTTTCCTGCTCCTCTGATGCTGCCTGGCCTGCTGTATTAAACCAAAAGCTAAGGTAAGTCCATGAGTGTGGCAATGAAGAACGAACTGGACTTAATGCAAGTTCAGTATGGGCAGAGCTTTGGAGGAGTTAACAAAGGCTAGAAAATAGGAGGCTTATGAGAAAATTTGAATAGTCAAGTCTGGATGTAATAAAGTTTTAGGGGAAGGTGGACAGAGACAAATGATTTTATAGAAGTCAAAGTGAGCCATCAAGGAAACAGACAGGATGAGAGTCAGAAACTCCTTTCAGGGTCAAACAGATCTCTTAATATTTACCTGCTAAGTTTCTTGCTCCACTTCAGATGAAATGACAATTAAGTTACCAACTTGCTTTCACTTAGATGTTTCTGCATCTGCAATAAAATATGACACTTTGAAATCACAATACATAGTTAGATGCAAGATATTTACATTGATGGATCTGATAACACATCCTTGAAGAGTACTGAATTGTGGAAATATCAGTTGAAATTAACGTGTCCTTCTGCCATTGTGAGGCAGTCCCTCGTTATGGTTACCAGGGACCAATGCAGAGGCATTTTCAATCGTAATATTCCACAGAACAATCACTATGTTCTGAACCAATCAAATGTCTTTCTATAAAGATAGTGGAGGGTACAATAAATCAGTATAGAATAAATTTGCTAAATTTGTGCCTCCATCTAGCCTGCCTTGAGCTGTTAATTAGTTACCAATAAAATTACTACTAACATTTGAAAGGTCAGTGTTACAAATGAACCAATGAGATTTGGAAAAATAAATACAGTAGATGGAAGTTTTCTATGGTTACCATCAGTCAAAAAGATTGCTCAACGTTTATTGTAGATAGATAAAAGGCAGATTCTAAAGAGACCAATAAAAATAAAACTTTTCCATTTCAACATCTAAAAGGCATCTGGATGGGTATATGAATAAGAAGTGTTTACAGGAATATGGGCCAAATGCTAACAAATGGGACTTGGTCAAATTGGGATGTCTGGCAGTTGTACCAAAGGGTCTGTTTCTGTGCTATATGACTATGACTCTATAACACATCTAATGTGTTGAAATATATATTCTGGAGTTTGTAGAAATGGTCCAGTTAGGTAGTGGTGCAAGTGCTCCAAGACAGCAATAATAGGAGTGATTACCTATCCTAATATCTCAAAGCTTCATGTCAAATTTTGTTTTTTGCTCCTGTGGAGCACTTTGGGATATTCTGTTATGTTAAAGTTGTTACACAAACGTAACTCGTTGTACTTGATTGTGGTTCTCATTCCATTTTTGAGTCAAACAAGTCTAAAACACAGAAAAAGGTCTTTTGGCTCATCAAGTCTGCATCAGCAGAAACAATCACCTAAGTACTCTCATCTCTTTTTCAGCACTTGGTGCATAGTCTTGTATACCTTGGCATCGCAAGTGTACATCTAAATGCTTAAAAGTTATGAGGGCATCCACCTCTATCACCCCTACAGAGAGTGATGTTCAGATTGCCACCACTTCCTGGGTGAAAAAAATTTTCTTCACCTCCCTTCTAAATCTCCAGTGCACACCCCCCCCTCTCTCATTGATCCCTCTACCAAGGGGAAAAAACTTCATCCTTTTGACCCTGTCTATGCCCCTCATAAAGTTATACATTTTTGAAAAATGAGGGGGAACATATGATCAAGTGTGTAGATGAGGGAAGTTCAGCTGATATATTTTAATATGGATTTCAGAAAAGCTTTTGACAAGGGAGGCTGATTGAGAATGTTAAAGCACATGGAATTCAGGGAAACTTGGCAAGATGGATCACAAACTGGCTTAGTAACAAGACACAGTGTAATGGCAGAAGGCTATTTGAGTGACTGGTGTTCACCAGCATCCAGCAGTGTCCCACAATGAACAATTCTGGCACCCTTATTGTTTGTTATATACATAACTAATATGGATGAAAATGGGGGAGCTGGGGGGTGGTGGGGGTAAGAGAGAGATATTAAACGAGTCTCAGATGACACCAAGATTGGTAGGGTGGTTAATGGTGAAGAAAATGGCAGTAGGTTGGAGTAAAATATAGATCTGTCGGTCAGATGAGCAGACCAGTGGCAGATAGTATATGACCCTGGTAAGTGCCGAGTGATGCACTTCGGAAGAAACAACAAGATGAGGGAGCATTTAATGAATAGCAAGACACTGGGTAGCTTACAGGAATACAGGAATCTTGAGGTAATTATTCACAGCTCCCTGAAGTTGGCAGAACAAGTGAATAGGATAGTTAGGAAGACCTATGGGACACTTGCTTTCATCAGTTGAGGCATTCAGTATAAGAGTAAGGTAGTAATGTTGGAGTTGTACTGAGTGTTGGTCAGGCCACAACTGGAGTACTGTGCGCAGTCCTGAACCCTTCACTACAGGAAGGATGTGATAGCACTAGAGGAGGTTCACCAGGATGTTGCCTGGGATGGAGAAATTGAGCTATAATGACATACTAGACAGGCTTATATTGTTTTCTTTAGAGCAGCAAAGACTGAGGGGGTACATGAAGTGTATAAGATTATGAGGGTGACAGGATGAATAGATTGACCCTTTGTTTGAGGGGTCAATCACAAGGGGGCATAGTTTTAGGCTAAGGGGCAAGGGATTCAGCAGGGATTTCAGAACAATGTTTTCACTCAGGAGATGGTGGGAATCTGCAATGCACTGCCTGGGAAGGTCATGGAGGCTGGAAACCTTAAAACCTTTGAAAAAAATTTGGACGAGCACTTCAGAGATCACAACATTCAAGGATATGGGACAAGTGCAGGAAATTGGAATTAGTGCACCTATAGGGCAGCACGATGGCACAGTGGTTAGCACTGCTGCCTCACAGCGCCAGGGACCCGGGTTCGAGTCCAGCCTCGGGCGACTGTCTGTGTGGAGTTTGCACATTCTCCCCGTGTCTGTGTGGGTTTCCTCCCACAGTCCAAAGATGTGCAGGTTAGGTGGACTGGCCATGCTAAATTGCCCAAAGTGTTCAGGGAGGTGTAGATTAGGTGGGTTATAGGGGGATGGGTCTGGGTGGGATGCTCCGAGGTTCGGTGTGGACTTGTTGGGCTGAAGGGCCTGTTTCCACACTGTAGGGATTCTATTCTATTCTATAAAATTACGTCGGTATAGACTCGATGGGCCGAAGGGCCTTTTCTGTGCAGTATGCACTCTGTGACTCAGCCTCCTCTACTCCAACGAAAACAACCCCAGTCTATTCAATTTTGCTTCATAACTAAAACTCTTCAGCCCAAGCAACATACTGGCAAAATCCTGTGAACTTTCTTCAATGCAATCACATCTCTCCTATAACATGGATTCTGAAATACACACAATACACTAGCTGTAGCCAAATTTTTATATATTTCCAGCATAACCTCCCTGCTCTTAAACTCTGTGTCTCGGCTAATAGTGACAAGTATCCCATATGCCTTTTTCCACCTGTCCCACTACCATAAACAAGCAGAAAGTCCCTCTGATCCTCAGTGCATCCTAGGATCATACTGCTCATCATCTATTCCCTTGCCTTGCTCGTCCTGCCCAAGCCATCACTTCACACTTACTCAAACCGAATTCCATTTGCTACTGATCAGCCCATATGACCAATTCATCTGCCCAGTCAGTCTATATCCTCCTGTAAACTCAGGCTTTCCTCCTCGCTATTGTCGTATCTTCTGCGAACTTACTGATCAACCCTCCTACATTCAAGTCTAAGTTGCTTGCATATAGAATAAAAAGGGCCCCAATATTTCTCACTTTCAAAAACACTCCTCAACTATCACCCTCTGCTACCTGCCACTCAGGCTTGCTGAAGTCTCAGCAGACTACTTCAAATGCATTGTCCTCATCTACACTCCTGGTCACCTGTGCGAAAAATTTAATCAAGTTGGTCAGACATGACCATTCTTTAACAAAACTATGCTGAATATTCTTGATTAATTACTGTGTCTCTAAGTGCAGATTAATTCTATCCCTCAGAATCTGCTTCCAATAGTTTCACCACCACTAAGGTTAGACTGACTGGCCTGCAGTTTCCTGGTTTATTCCTTGCTCCTGTCTTGAATAACAATACACACTGGCTGTCCTCCAGTATTCTGGCACCTCTCCAGTGGCCAGAGAGGAATTGAAAATTATTGCCTGTGCCCCAGCTATTTCCTTCCTTGGCTCACTCAACAGTCTGGGGTACGTTTCATCTGGCCCTGGGTATTTATCTATTTTTAAGGCTGCCAGACAACTCAAAACCTCCTCTCTCTGTCTATGCTAATGTCTTTAAGAATTTCACAATCCTTCTGCCCAATTTCTATATCCACAACTTCCTTCGCCCTACTGAATACTGACACAAAGTACTCATTTAGAACCCTACCTACATCCACCAGCTCCACAATCAAATTAACGCTGATTTTTAACAGGCCCTACTATTTCCCTAATTTTCCTTTTACCTGAATGTACCAATAAAATAACTTAGGATTTTATTTATTTTACCTGCTGTTATTCTTTCATACCCCCTTTTTGATCTCCTAATTTCCTTTCTAAGTTTCTCCTTGCACATTCTGTCCTCCTCCATGGATCCTGATGTTGTGACCCTTCAGTATCTGCCAAACGATGAGGAAAGAGCAGAAAATGGGACTACTTGGGTTGTTATTTCAAAAAGGTGAGCACAGGTCTAATGGGCTCAATAGAATCCTATTCTGCTGTATCAATCATTCCTGGTTCTTTTACAAAGTCGCATGGCTTTCTTTACAAAGCATTCTTTCATTGCTTCCTTTAATATTCTAACTTCAAAATGGAATATTTGCAAACAAGATGGTTTAATCCTAACTCAAACATGATACCTTGACTGCCAGCTATTAAATTAGGCATAATAAATCTCCACATAATCAGCAATTTGCAGAATCTAAACAGTTCAATTTTGAAATATTTTCTGTTGCTAATCATATTGTCACATCTGTCTGGGGTAGTGTGCTGTAAATCAGTGTGCAGCTGGAGGAAGACAGCAGGCCAGGCAGCATCAGAGGAGTAGGAAAGTTGATGCTTTGGGTCATAAATGAGGAAGCGTCCCGATCCAAAACATCGACTTTCCTACTCCTCTGACGCTGCTTGGCCTGCTGTGTTCATCCAGCTCTACACTTTGTTATCTCAGATTGTCCAGCATCGGCAGTTCCCACTATCCCAGTATAATCCATTCCCTGGTTGGGCTGTTTACATACTGTGTCAAGAAACCCTCCCGAATGGTCCTTTCAAATTCTGATCCATCCAAGTCCCTAGCATGAAATGAGCCCCAGTCAATGTAGGGGACGTTAAAATCAACTCCAGAACAACCCTGCTGTTTTTACATCTTTCCAAAATCTGTCTACATACTCTCTCCTCTATTTCCCGCTGTTGGGAGGCCTGTGGTATACCTCCAGCATTGTGATTTCATCTTTCCTATTCCTGAGTTCTACCCATTTTGCCTCACTGCATAGGTCATCTGATGCATCTTCCCTCAGTACAGATGTGAGATACTCCTTTACCAGTAATGCAACTCCCCGACCCCTTTTACATCCCCTTCTACCACACCTGAAACATCTAAATCCTGGGGCATTCAACTGCCAGTCTTGACCCTCTTTCAGGCAAGTCTCTGTAATCACAATAATGTCATAGTTCCAAGTACTAACCAAAGCTCTAAGTTCATCGACATTCCTTATTGCATTGAAATACATGCATTTTAGACCACCTCCCTGCAATTTTCAGCCACATTTCTCTGCCTGTTCTTAGTCATGTTTGCTTTGGTTTCTACCTCTCCCACAATTTCCGCATCTACTGGCATATTTCTCTGGTTCCCATCCTCCTGTTACACTAGTTGAAACCCTCCCCAACCACTCTACCAAGTACACCCCAAAGGGCATCAGCCCCAGTCTTCTCTGGACTGCTTCCAATGCATTAACATCCTTCCATAAGTTTGATGACCAGTACTGCACACAGTACTACAGATATCTAATTCCTTATATAACTAAAGCATAACCTCCTTATTCTTGCAATAAACAATAACATTCTATGAGCTCTCCTGATTACTTGCTGTATCCAAACACAAAGCTTCGGTGATTTCTGCACTAGGACAGCAAGATCTCTCCACATCTCAGAGCTCTGCAACCTTTCACCATTTAGATAATGCTTCCTTTACATTTTTTCTACCAAATTGATCAATTTCACCCTTTCCCACATTGTACTCCACTCACCAAATCTTCGTCCACTTACATAATCAACTTATTTTGCTTTATAGGCTTCTCATGTCCACTTCACAACTCACTTTCCTACCTACTTTGTGTCATCAGTAAATTTAGTTACCATTCCTTCAATCCCTTCCTCCAAGTCATTTATATAAATTGTCAAGGGTTGAAACTTCAGTACCAATCTGTGGCACACCACTTGTGGCATCCTGCCAACCTGAAAAAGACACACTTATTCCTACTCTCTATTTTCTGTTAGCAAGCAAATCTTCCATCCATGCCACTATGTTACTCCCTCTACCAAGAGCTTTTACTTTGCACGATAACTTTTGATGTGGAATGCCTTCTATCTAAGCACAATACATCCACTGGTTCCCCTTTATCAACAATACAAGTTAGTTTTTTAAAAATTCAATTGTGGGATGTGGATATCGCTGGCTGGGCCAGCAATTATTGCCCTTCCCTATTTGCCCTTGAGCTGGTGGCGTACTGCCTTCTTGAAACACTGTAGACCATTTGTTGTAGGTAGGTAGACGATGCCGTTTGGGAGGAAGTTCCAGGATTTTGTCCCAATGACACTTAAAGAATGACAGTAAGTTTCTTTAGAAGTATAATTAACTTTCTTCAAAGGATTCCAATAAATTAGCTAAACATGATTTCCCCTTAACAAAACCATGTTGGCTCTGCCTGATTACTTTTAACTCACCAAGTGCCCTGTTATAATGTTTTTAATAGGAGTTTCCAACATTTTCCCTATGACTGATGTTAAACTAACTGGCCTGTATTTTTTCAGAGATAGTAGGAACTGCAGATGCTGGAGAATCCGAGACAACAAGGTGCAGGGCTGGATGAACACAGCAGGCCAAGCAGTATCATAGGAGCAGAGAGGCTGACGTTTCGGGCCTAGACCCTTCATCAGAAAAGGGGGAGGGGAAGGGGGTTTTGAAATAAATAGGGAGAGAGTGGGAGGCGGATAGAAGAGGGATAGAGGAGAGGAAACAAACAGGTCGAAGAGGCGGGGATGGAGCCAGTAAAGGTGAGTGTAGGTAGGGAGTTAGGAAGGGGATAGGTCAGTCCAGGGAGGACGGACAGGTCAAGGGGGCGGGATGAGGTTGGTCGGTAGGAGATGGAGGTGCGGCTTGAGGTGGGAGGAGGGGATAGGTCGGAGGAAGAACAGGTTAGGGAGGCAGGGACGAGCTGGACTGGTTTTGGGATGCGGTAGGGGGAGGGGAGATTTTGAAACTTGTGAAATCCACATTGATACCATTGGGCTGCAGGGTTCCCAAGCGGAATATGAGTTGCTGTTCCTGCAACCTTCGGGTGGCATCGTTGTGGCACTGCAGGAGGCCCAGTATGGACATGTCGTCTGAGGAATGGGAGGGGGAGTTGAAATGTTAGTGAAGTGTATGAACTGTTCGAGCTCCTCGTGGGAGCACGAGGCGGCGCCGAAACAGTCATCAATGTAACGGAGGAAGAGGTGGGGTTTAGGGCCGGTGTAGGTACGGAAGAGGGATTGTTCCACGTAACCTACAAAGAGGCAGGCGTAGCTTGGGCCCATGCGGGTACCCATGGCTACCCCCTTGGTCTGTAGGAAGTGGGAGGAATTGAAAGAGAAGTTGTTGAGTGTGAGGACAAGTTCGGCTAAGCAGATGAGGGTATCAGTGGAGAGGGACTGGTCGGGCCTGCGGGACAGGAAGAAGCGGAGGGCCTTTAGGCCATCTGTATGGGGAATGCAGGTGTAGAGGGACTGGACGTCCATGGTAAAGATGAGGTGTTGGGGACCGGGGAATTGGAAGTTCTGGAGGAGGTGGAGGGCGTGGGTGGTGTCACGGACATAGGTAGGGAGTTCCTGGACCAATGGGGAGAAAATGGAGTCTAGATAGTTGGAGATCAGTTCGGTGGGGCAGGAGCAGGCGGAGACAATGGGTCGACCAGGGCATTCAGGTTTGTGGATTTTGGGAAGGAGATAGAAGCGGGCAGTGCGAGGTTGGGGAACGATGAGGTTGGAGGCCGTGGGTGAGAGGTCACCTGAGGTGATGAGGTTGTGGATAGTTTGCGAGATGATGGTTTGGTGCTCAGGGGTGGGGTCATGATCAAGGGGGCGGTAGGAGGAGGTGTCGGAGAGTTGGCGTCCGGCCTCGGCAATGTAGAGGTCAGTGCGCCATACTACAACTGCGCCTCCCTTGTCCGCGGGTTTTATGGTGAGGTTGGGATTGGAGTGGAGGGCTGCACGTTCTGCAGGGGAGAGGTTGGAGTGGGTGAGAGGGGTGGAGAGGTTGAGGCGATTGATGTCTCGACGGCAGTTGGAGATGAAGAGGTCGAGGGAGAGTAGGAGGCCTTGGGGTGGTGTCCAGGAGGAGGGGAGGGTTAGGTTCATGGTTAAAGAAGTAAGCGTGGAGGCGGAGGCGGCGGAAAAACTGCTCTATGTCCAAGCGTGAGCGGTATTCGTTGATCTGTGGCCTGTATTTTTCTGCTTTCTGTCTCCCTTTTTGAATAAAAGAGTTACATTTAGCTATTTTCCAATCTCAAGGAACCTTCCCTAAATTTACTGTGTTTTGGAAAATTAAAATGCATTAGAGTAGGTGTAAAAGAGATTGTCTAGGCTGGGGCGTTTCAGTTATGAAGACAGACTAGATAGGCTGGGGTTAGAGACAGGAGGAAGACTGAGTGGAGACCTGATACACAATTCTCAGGGGCACAGGCAGGGTAGACAGGGAGAAACAGGGGGCACAGTTTGAGGGCAAGGAGCAGGAGGTTTAGAGGGGATGTGGGGGAAAACATTCTCCCAGAGGATTGTGGGTGTCTGGAACTCACTGCCTGTCAGGGTGATATAAGCAGGAATCCTCAGATCGTTAAAAACTATTTAGATGACCATTTGAAATGCCATAGCATAAAAGGCTATCAGCCAAGTGCTGGGAAATGGAATTAGTATAGATAGATGTTGGACTACTGTGCGAACAGATCTCTGTGACTCAAAGTAGAAAAAGACATGAAAAGTATCATCCCTATGATTTATTTCCTGGATGGCTTACGGCAGAGCATAATAATTAAATCTTTAAACCCAGAGACTCCATGACAGTTCCAGGAGTGTTGGCGACAATATTCTCCTTGCCTAATCCTGGAATTAGATCACGGGGAAGCTAAATCGCTTAGAACTAAAGGCAGAAAGTGCACAGGAGGCTTGGCATATATCAACTTTTTTTGACATCTAATATTTCCTGTCTTCCATTCAATCAGATTCCTTCGCTTTTGTTTGTTTCCCCACCCTCCCTGTTTCAACTGCTTAAAACCACTCCCATTTCTAACTGTTCCTTGATTGTGATGACGAGTCATCGACCTGAACCATTAGCTCCATTTCTCTCTACACAGATACTGTCAGACATGCTGAATATTTGCAGTAATTTCGGTCTCTATTTCACATATCCAGCATCCACAGTATTTCCCATGCGTTCAGGAAACATTAGGCAAGGTGATAGAAGCAACCAGGTCTGATGACAGCAAAGATCCTTCTATCCAAGTGCCATTTCCTTGTCATGAGAGGCTCCAGAACTCAAGAGTCCCACTCGGGGGCTGAGAAATAAGACCTAACGGTCATAGAAATTCCATCTGGGAAACAGACTACATTTCAATACAACGCACGACAACAACGACCGTGATACAAACAATAATTGGCACTTACACATTTGTCCTGCATTAAATTGCGGCCCTAAGGTTAATCTCCATACAGCGACCAAGCCACAGGTTCCAATCACTCAGACACGGAGGGCGGCTCGAGCTCACCACCGGTCAAACTGCCGCATCACCCAGCGCAATGCACATGCGCGGGCTGGGATCGGCCGCCTGGGAATACGCAGGCGCCGGAAGGAACTCTGCACATGCGTGAGATAGTAGGACCTGCAGATGCTGGAGAATCCGAGACAACAAGGTGCAGAGCTGGATGAACACAGCAGGCTAAGCAGCATCATAGGTATTCGTGGCTGTCCGTCGCGCACCGCCTTCCAAAACAGCAGTCCGAGACGTGCGCATGAGAGAGCGGTCCCAAGCAGACACCACGATTACGCACGCGCGAACTCCGCCGCCACCAACATTCAGGAGAGAATGATAAGTGCGCGTGCGCGATTCACCGGCTGTCCGGTAATTAAATAACGATTTAATATTTAGGCATTTATTGAGAATCCGGTGAAACATTCAAAGGAACTATCATTGTAATGTGCTTGACTCTGAACTTCTCCCTGACATAGCCTGGTAAATCACTCAGTTCAAGGGAAATGAGGGATTCGCAACAAACCTCCCATCAAAGATTAAAGAACATGGAGGAAGGAATAAAAACCAAAAGAACTGCGGATGCTGTAAATCAGGGACAAAAACAAAGTTGCTGGAAAAGCTCAGCAGGTCTGGCAGCATCTGTGGAGGAGAAAACAGAGTTAACGTTTCGGGCCCAGTGACCCTTCCTCAGCCCTGGAGGAAGGAATGAGAGGTGAAGTGGTGTTCCAGTCATTTGGTGGCTTCGATTCCAGTCTTGGGTGACTGTGTGGAGTTTAAATGTTCTCCCAGATGTGCAGGCCAGGTGGATTAGTCCTGGTGAATGTGGGGTTACAGGGATAGGGCAGAGCAGGGGCTTAATGTGTAATGTTAATGAGATGGGGGAATGTGCTAGACAGTTGGACGAGGATCGTATTCTACTTAATGAGGAACGTCTGGGGAGCTCAGGCCTGTAATTTGCACATCACACGCCATGTGGGTAAATCTGGGATGATACTCCTGGTGCTTTGGTTGACCACGTGTGCGGAGGAACCCAGGGCCTGTCAGTTTTGATGTATTCAGAGAGACCATATAATAGATAATACTGTAATACTCAAGGCACGAATGGAAAAATTACTAACTGCCTGGGGTTAGAAAGAGAAAAATGCTAATGAAGATATTTAACAGGAAGAGTGAAAGCAAGGTAACGGACGGGGAATAATAGAGTGGAAACAGATAATGAAAGAAAGTACAAGAGAGGAAAAACGGGGATGTCCATGCCAAGAGGAAAAATGGACAACAAGGGGACTTGATATGCACATTCTAGAACTTTGAGGGTACTGGAGCCTCCTGCCATATATTTCCAAATAACCTGATATGTAGTTGTTATGGCAGAGAACATGAAGGTTCTAATATTTTGTGCATGTTCTTGAATAGGGAAAATGATTAAATTGAATAATTAGAACACTCTGCCTAACATGAGTAGATGGTAAGCTTCTAGTGTCTATGATACATGATAAAATTAATATTTCCTTTGGAAAACAAAAAGTAATTAGCAATGGCCAGCAGAGATTTGTAAAACGCAAGATACATTTGACACATTTAATCAAGGAAATAAGAATATGTCCATGAAGTAGATGGAATGGATATCATAGAGCTAGATTTTCAAAAAGCATTTGAAGTGTCACATAAGCTTTTTCTTTACAAGTTTTTTATAAATGGGAATGTGATAATATGCATATAAACTTGATTCAGGAAATAATGGTTAGTAAATTTTAAAAAAAGAAACTGATGGAAAGTCTCATCAAGTGTGGCAGCTTAATTGGAGGAAGGAACAGAGTTAATTAATCAAAGTCATCAGACCTGTAAAGCTGAAGTATTAGGGCTTTTGTGGTGCAGTGATAGTGTCCCTATCTCTGAATCAGGAGGCCAGGGCTCAAGTCCCAACTGTTTCAGAAGTGTGCAATAATGTCCCTGAACAGGTTGGTCAGAAAATATCTTAAACTTGAAGTGTTAAACACTAGTTTTCTCCCATTAGGTACTGCCAGACTTGCTGAATATATCCAGAATCTCTTGTTTATGTTAATAGATTTTTTTTTTTGCGGTGTTCTCCAACGTTGTACTGTCTAACATCCATACATGGAGGTCACACTGTGGAAACAGGTCTTATGGACAAAGCAGCTTATGCTGGTGTTTTCCATCCAAATAGTTCTAATCACATTTACATACTGGATCTACATATCCCTTCAAACACATTTCCTCACCTACTCATTCAATCTAATTGTGAATGTTGGTACGAGAATTCTTAAACCAAGTAGAATAGCTGACATTAAATAGATTCCGAGTGTTTTAGTTATTAAAACACCTAATTGTATTCCAGATAGAGATATGTGGATTAGCAGTTATGTGTGAGATAATGCAAATGCAGACCTAAATTGTTGGTCCGGCGTCTGTCTGAGAAATCACAGGGAGTGTGGAAATAGAAAGGACTTTAAAGTATTGGCAACGATCTGTGTCCCGGGTTGTGGATGAGATTGTTGACTTGCTCGCCGTGCTGGCTTGTTTTTTGTTCAGATGTTTTGTCACCATGCTAGTTGACATCATCAGTGGAGCCTCCAATGAAGTTGACCAAACAGGTGGATGAGGGTAAAGCAGTTGATGTGGTGTATATGGATTTCAGTAAAGCGTTTGATAAGGTTCCCCACGGTAGGCTATTGCAGAAAATACGGAGGCATGGGATTGAGGGTGATTTAGCGGTTTGGATCAGAAATTGGCTAGCTGTAAGAAGACAGAGGGTGGTGGTTGATGGGAAATGTTCATCCTGGAGTTCAGTTACTAGTGGTGTACCTCAAGGATCTGTTTTGGGGCCACTGCTGTTTGTCATTTTTATAAATGACCTGGATGAGGGCATAGAAGGATGGGTTAGTAAATTTGCAGATGACACCAATGTCGGTGGAGTTGTGGATAGTGCGGAAGGATGTTGCAGGTTACAGCGGGACATGGATAAGCTGCAGAGCTGGGCTGAGAGGTGGCAAATGGAGTTTAATGCGGAAGAGTGTGAGGTGATTCACTTTGGAAGGAGTAACAGGAATACAGAGTACTGGGCTAATGGTAAGATTCTTGGTAGCGTGGATGAGCAGAGAGATCTCGGTGTCCATGTGCATAGATCAATGAAAGTTGCCACCCAGGTTGATAGCGTTGTTAAGAAGGCATACGGTGTGTTAGGTTTTATTGGTAAAGGGATTGAGTTTCGGAGCCATGAGGTCATGTTGCAGCTGTACAAAACTCTGGTGCGGCCGCACTTGGAGTATTGCGTGCAGTTCTGGTCACCGCATTATAGGAAGGATGTGGAAGCATTGGAAAGGGTGCAGAGGAGATTTATCAGGTTGTTGACTGGTATGGAGGGAAGGTCTTATGAGGAAAGGCTGAGGGACTTGAGGCTGTTTTCGTTAGAGAGAAGAAGGTTAAGAGGTGACTTAATGGAGACATACAAGATGATCAGAGGATTAGATAGGGTGGACAGTGGGAGCCCTTTTCCTCGGATGGTGATGGCTAGCACGAGGGGACATAGATTTAAATTGAGGGGTGATAGATATAGGACAGATGTCAGAGGTAAGTTCTTTACTCAGAGAGTAGTAAGGGCGTGGAATGCCCTGCCTGCAAAAGTAGTAGACTCGCCAACTTTAAGGGCATTTAACTGATCATTGGATAAACATGTGGATGATAATGGAATAGTTTAGGTTAGATGGGCTTCAGATTGGTTTCACAGGTCGGCGCAACATCGAGGGCCGAAGGGCCTGTACTGCGCTGTAATGTTCTATGTTCTATGTCACCTAACATGGTGATGAAACGTCTGAACAAAAACAAGCCAGCTCAGTGAGCATGTCAGCAACCTCAATAGAAAGGACTCTCTGTAATAAATATCAAAGTAATAAAGGCAGAAGTAGTCACTCATGGATGAAGAATGTCTGAAGAACAATAAGCAGATAGTAACACAAGTGAGCATGAAGTGGACGGTGAAAGGATCCAATTGTTGATGACATATTTACACTAACTGCATGTAGTAGAAACGACCTTATCTATTAATCTTATGTAAGCTTTACATGATAAGCCATAAAAAACCAACATGTAGGAAGTCTTACAAGTCTTACTTGTTGCGATTTATATTATATATATTAGTAATGTTTAATTTAGAGTTTGGATTTTGAACTAGTGACATGTGGATTTGGGATGTAATGATTAACTTGTAAGTATTTCTGTAGCCATGTTGATTTCTTGAAAAACATAACATGGGAGAAAGACTTCCTGAAGTGTAGTTTTCTTCTGTTGGTGAGTTTACAAGTGAATAAACAGTTGTGCATTATGTTTCAGATAGATAGATCCAGAGATGGCTATTTTCCCTAAGCCAGAAAAAAGGCAATAACTTGAAAGGTTTCAGGTTTATAGAAGTCTTGACTGAAGCTTAATCTGTAAGACAGTTGCTCCTAAAGAAACGGGATAGTTTAGAACTGTTACAAAATAGACCGCCTCAGTGTAAGCAGTTAATTTGAAGGTATCAGAGCGGAAGTGTTTTGGTTTAAACCCTGAAGGGCTTATTTGAAGACAAGAAAGTCAAAACTCAGTTATATGGAGACTCAAAAAAAAGGCCATCTGATTCTTAAGATACTGAATTGAAGCCACAGTCACAGTAAGCCCTATAGAGATGATAGAAAAAGCAATCAGTTCTGATGAAGAGTCACTGGAACTAAAATGTTAACTATGCTTTCTTCCCACAGATGATGCCAGATCTATTGAATTTCACCAGCAATTCCTATTTTTGTTTGAAAATGCAATTATCTATGTTGTGAGTACTGTAAAGGAGTGCTGTTGAGCTTAATGCGATTGTTTTTTACCATGTTTCAAAACCTTTAACTTTGAGCTTTTTGTGAGCAGTTCGGGTTATTCTATTTTGATTTTCATTTCCTGTACATAATAAACTGTTTTATTGCTAAGGCCAAATCTTTTTTTAATTCACCCATGGGACGTGGGCATCGCTGACTGGCTGGCCATCCCTAGCTGCCCTCGAGAAGGTGGTGATGAGCTGTTTTCTCTCCATGAGTTGTAGGTAGATCCACAGTGCTGTTAGGAAGGGAATTTCAGGATTTTGACCTAGCGACAGTGAAGGAATGGTGATATATTTCCAAGGCAGATGGTGAGTGGCTAGGAGGGAAACTTGCACGTGGTGGTGTTTTGCAGCGTTGTGTGCTTGTGTTTTAGTGAAAGATGATCTTGTTAAATGGGAAGAAAGCTAAATTTGATCCATTAAGATTTCAGTCTGGAATATGAATTATCCAATAATAATTTGAGCTGAGCACCATAAGACTTGAGAGTAATATTAGTCATGGTCTCCTGAGCACTCCATGTAATAGCTTATACAAGCATAATCATCATTAAAGATTGTGAATCAGATGCCTTGACTTTCAGGTCCATGTGCCTGTATCATAAGGAAAGTATAGTGAATGTATATACCTCAGCCTTGTCAATACAACATGCTGAACACCTCCTTCTGACTAAAAGGGGGACAAATAAAGACACATGTACGTAGGCACATAAAACTAGAAAACAAATAATGTTTGCAGGGAAACAGGAATAAATATTAAATAGAAATTGAGAAAAATAGAGCAGTGGAAAGATAGGAACAAAGTTACATATAAAGAGACAGATAAATACAGAGGAAGTGAATTGAGGATAATTACACAGAGAGAAATAGAATGAATGCAGAGAGATATAAATAAAGATAAAAGTAGATGTAAGTACTGAGGCAAATCATGGAATACGGCTTACAACAGCACTGAAAGGCACAGTCCTAATTAAAGAATGAACACCAAGAAAAGAAGGAAAGAGTGAACACACCAATCTAGCTACAGTCCTTGAAATAACTCCACAAAGTCCAGTATCCTATCACCAAGTCACCCTTTATTTACACATTAACAGCCTTTGGCTTTTAGTACTGCTTCATACAGAGTCAGGCACCAGAGTGTCGACATCTCTGACTCTCACCCTTTTTATATGTAAACTATGGCTCTCTGATTGGACTAGATTAACAGCCTCAATTAGGGAACTCGTTTTCTAAAAGGTTCATTTGGCTGGCCTTGTTACAATCATTATAGTCCTAAATCAAGAAAAATACCAAAGTACTATGCTCCCTTTGGGACCTTGCTGTGCACACACTTCCTATGGCATTTACAGCAACTATGCCTTGCATTCGTTACGCAGGAAAATCTTCCAAGGCACATCCATAACGGTGATGCATTTCAAAGATAACTGTATAGTAGCTCTTGAAGAGCTGTTTTCCTTCAAAGAGAAATAAGAAAAGTAATATACAAGGACTTAAAATTCACGGATTGACAAAATAAATATACAGGTAGGAACAAAACTACACCTAAAAATAGCAGAGGATAAGAAAGGGGCGTCAATTCAGAAACCATGATAAGGAGGAAGAGAAAGAAAATAATAGGGTAAATGCAGAAGGAGAGAAGCACAGGCATAAATGCTCAAATCAGAGTTAATGTTTCAGGTCCGGTGACCCTTCCTCAGAACTGGGTTTCTGAGTTAACTCAGAAATGTTAACTCTGACTTTTTCTTCACAGATGCTGCCAGATCTGCTGAACTTCCAGCAACTTCTGTTTTTGTTCCTGAATGCTTATTACTTCCACGGATTGGGGGCGTTGCTTCAATTAATAGCACTGTGCCTGATCCAGGGACAGGACATCGGGAAGAGGGCCACTGAAAGCCATCGATTGGCCATCATTACTGACTCCCCTAACCACCTCCCTCCTGCACCTTTATCCAAGACAACCTTTTGAAACACCCCCAATCTCACATTACTTACTTGTCGTCTTGGTAGCTCTGCAATCATTGCGTTCTGGTCAGTGTTTTTCCTGTAGCATTTATAGCCTCCCTAATGGCATCGATGAGCACAATAGCTGCTGGCCTCTGATTGATCAATAATTCTCAGGATGTGAGACTTCCACCCCCAGGGTCTTAATTCTAGGGGAAGACCCACTAGTAGCCTCCCACTCACTGATTGGCTTGTGATTCGGTCTGCCTTCCTGTGGAAAGTCTATATGGTTTCTCAATGGCTTTCCAATCGGCATGCAAGACCCCTGACACTTCATCAAGATTTTGTCTATGAACTTTCTTTCTTTCTCCTCTGAAACTGCGTGGCTTTCTGAGTATTTTCAGCATTTTCTATTTTTATATTAGATTTCCAGCATCCATAGTATTTTATTTTTGACTTAATAACCTCCCTGCACTTGTGGTATCCTGAAAAATATCTCCATATCTGCTCTCTCCAGGCCCTCATGATTTTGAATACTTCTATTAGATTTCCTCGAAAGAGAAAATGCACCTTCTCCAAACTGTTGTCTTAATTGAAGTCCTTCACCCTGGAGTAATTCATATAAATCTTTTGTATCCATTCTAATGCATTCATATTGTTTCTAAAGGTGAAAGTGTGGTGACCAGAATTGGATGTGCCTGTCCAGTTTACCCTGAATCAATGTGTATAAATGTTTGCTATAACTCCTTGCTTTTGTAGTATATGCCTTCTTTATAAAACGCAGAATCCTATATGTCCTACTAAGCACTTTCTTCCTTTAGTGATTTGTGTGCATAAACAACATATTTTTGCACATTTCCCTTTGTTTCTGCACCCCGTTTAGAATTGTGCACTCTCATGATGTCCCTTCCCATGCTTCCAACTAAAACATATCATTTTGCAGCTCCCCATTTTAAATTTTACCTGACATGTGTGTTTATTTCTACTAACTCTAATTTGTCTACATCTTGAAGTCTATAACTATCACCCTAAAGCTCACAACACTTCAAGGTTTTGTGACCTCTAAATTTTGAAATTGTGCCCAAGTACTAGGTCATTGATATTGTTCAAGTAAAACAGAGGTCCTAACACTTTGCACGCATATGCGATTAACTTTTTTACACTCTGGGCTTTAACTTTGCTGATAAAACCATGACGTGGACTTTATCAAAGAAGTTGATGAGTAATGTGTTGTGCAATTTACCTTTTTACACTCTGGGCTTTAACTTTGCTGATAAAACCATGACATGGACTTTATCAAAGAAGTTGATGAGTAATGTGTTGTATGTGGACTTCCAAAGGCTTTTGATAAAGTGCCTCTACAGAGTTTAAGTCAGATTAGCTAAGCATGATTTGCGTTTAATAAGTCCCTGCTGACTTTCCTTAATCAACCCAGATTTATCATGTTACTGTTAATTTTGTCTTAATTTTCTTTCTAAAAGTTTACCCACCGGTGTGCTAAAACTGGCAGGCCTGTAACATAAGGCTTGCCCGTATACCCTTGTTTGAAAAAGTGTGTAAGATTTGAAGTTCTCTCATCCTTTATCATCCCTGAATCTGAGGAAAATGAAAAACTTATGGTAAGTAAAACAGACATGAAAACAATAAAAATAAGAAGTAGTACAATCCTCTCGCCCTAGAATCGGATGCAAGTTTCCTCTCTCCTCAAGTAAAGATGTATTACTAAATCAAAGAAACTGTAATGCCATTAATGAATAGATGATGATGAGTGTAACGGAAGTGAGTTATGGACTAAGCAAGTCAACCAGTGAGAGTTTGAGATTGAAAGTGAAGGAAGATGTTAATGAATAAATAAATGAGTTAGTGAAAAGAATGGGAATGTGAATGTTCACTTGAGTATTAAATCAGTGTGCACAGGAATGTATGGAAGTCAGATTCAGTCGTAAGAAACAAAATGGAATTGGATAGATACTTATCAAAGACAAATACCATGAGCAAGAGCAAGGAAACATAGGAGCAGGAGTGAGTCATTCATCTTCTTGAGCCTGCACACCATACTAGATAATGCATGTTCATCTACCTAAACACCACATTCCCTCACTATCCATGTAGCTCTGGATGTTATTAGCATCTAGAAATCTATCAATCTCTCTATATCGAACACACTGAATGACTAGGTTTCCCCAGCCTTCTGGCATAAAGAATTCCAAAGGTTCACTACCCTAAGTGGAAAAAAAAATTCACCTGAATGCTAACTATCTTGCCCATTATTCTGAGACTATTCCAACGTGGGGAAATTTCACTTACATCTACTCTGTCCAGTCCTGTAAGAATTTTGTAAGTTCTAATGAGGTCACCTCTCATTCTTCTGGCCTGTTGAGAATATAGGCCCAGTCTCCTCCATATCTCCTAAGTACCATCCCAGTGTCCCAGGAATTAGTCAGGTGAACTTGTGCTGCTCTTCCTCTATGGAAAGAGTGTCCTTCCTTAGGTAATGGAAACAGAAGTGCACACAATACTACAAGTGCATTCGTAGCAGGTTTCTACAATTGAAGCACAAGATCTTTACTCCTGTTCTTAAATCTTGTGATGTAGGCCAATGTGCCATTTGCCTTCCTAACTGCTTGCTGCGCCAGTGTGTTAGCTTTCAGTGACTTATGGCAAGGACGCCCAAGTCCCTTTGGACATCAACACTTCCCAATCTGTCAACATTTAAGAAATATTCTGCAGCTACACTCCTCCCTCCAAATTGGAATGACTCACACTTAGCCACATTATGTTTCATCTGTTGCATTCAGGTTGTCAAATCCCTTTGAAATATGTTCGCATCATCCTCACCTAGTTTTGCATCATCCGCAAACTTGGAAATATTATATTTGGTCCCCACATCTACATTGATGTCGATTACAGTCATAGAGACAAAGAGTCATTTACAAGACAGAAGGAGGCCATTCGGCCTATCAGGGACAAGAGGGTTCGCACACTTCCACACTTGATCTCAGTAATCCTGTGGGTTTGCTTTTCTGCTTTACCACCCCCTAGATATGAATACCGGTGCTTTGCTGTATTTTTCTAAAAATGGGGCTTTGCTACCCTACATTATTAGGTTTAATGATTTGTAAACCCAGGTTTCTGTTTCTCTATCTTATTCAGGCATATACATTTTGAGAAGTATGTGCCCTCAAGCCACCAAATTGTACCAGTTCATATTTATCAATACTGAAGTTCATTTGGCAATTACATATTTATCCTGTTATTGCTTTCTTGAATTAGTCAGTGTCATTCTATGCCTTAGCAACACGCCCCAATTTATTTAACGTCATCCACATATTTTGAAATAAAATTACTAATTTCAGAGTCCATCTCGTTAATATAAGTGAGGACTAACAGTTCAGTGCCAATCCCTGTAGAACACAGTTTATCGAACTGAGTAACTAACATCAAAACCTAACATCAGAGGCCTCACTGATGATGTTGCCTAGCATGGTGACGAAACATCTGAATGAAAACAAGCCAGCTCGGCGAGCAAGTCAACAACAACATCAAAACCTACTTGGAGATAACAAGAACTGCAGATGCTGGAGTCAGAGACAACACAGCGTGGATCTGCAGGAACACAGCAGGCCAGGCAGCAGACAAACAGTGTGGATCTGCAGGAACACAGCAGGCCAGGCAGCAGACAACACAGTGTGGAGTTCCACACTTGTGTTGATTAAAACCTGCTCTCTTGTTTTCTGTCCTGTATCCTGCTTGTTGTGTATTCTGCTATTTGGCCCAATTTTTGAAGATCTGCCTTTTGTCTGAGATCTACTACATGTTACTTATCAAGTGTGTTTTTTTAATATCCAGAAGTGTTCTAATCAAAGACTTTTAGGAAATACAATTTATTGTAAACAACTGTATCTCGCCCATTGACTAGGTCTGCCAATCTGGGAATGACCTGTTTATTCCTATTCTCCGCTTTCTGCCTGTTGACCAATCCTCAGTCCATTGCCAGTATATCATTCCATATTCCATGTGTTCTAAGTTTGTTTAATTTTAGAGGACCTTATCAAAAGCCTGAAAATCAAAATATGCCACACCCACTGGTATCCCTTTTGCTAGTGATATTCTCAAAGCGTCAAGAGGTTTGTCAAAATTGAATCTGTATGCAGATTTTTTTTTAAGTGTTTGGGGGAAGTGAATGATTCAAAGATCAGGTATAGGCAGAATTGAACCAGTCTATGTTGTACATTGAATGTAGAAGTTACTAGGGAAAGGCAGATGGTTAAACAAGCTGATAAAATGTGGACGCAAAGAACTGCGGATGCTGTAAATCAGGAACAAAAACAAAGTTGCTGGAAAAGCTCAGCAGGTCTGGCAGCTCTGTGAAGGAGAAAACAGAGTTAACGTTTCGGGTCCGGTGACCCTTCCTCACCCGAAACGTTAACTCTGTTTTGTCCTTCGCAGATGCTGCCAGACCTGCTGAATTATTTCCAGTAGTTCAGGCAATATGTATTCCTCAACCAACGTCATTAAAGTAG